>NW_020837948.1:20142427-20345870 GCF_003676395.1 Aethalodelphis obliquidens
TGTGTGTGTGTGTGTGTGTGTGTGTGTGTGTGTGTGTGTGTGTGTGTTTCTGTGTTTGAGTAACATGCTTGGCAGCACCTTTCTCTTAACTTTGCTTTGATACTTTTTATGTTTCTGTTGCAAAAACCACACAACTAAAAATTACATATTTGGATAATGTTTTTTATTCCAACTATTTATACTGCTGTCATTAGAAATGCCACTGATCTTACTTGCCTCATTCTGGTTTTTATTCTTAATACATACTTTTCCTATTTTCCTGATGATTATAATGCAAATGTTACCAAATTTTGATTCTTCTGGTGGTTTGGAAGTTATACACGCTGCTCTTCTTCAACTAATAAGTCTCTGTGACACATTACAATTATATACCTGTACAAATAATTATATATGAATTTATTTTTTCTTAATCATTGGTGAAAAAGAATTAAGGAATTACCATACTTTAATCCCCTTTCTTCTTTTAAGGTAGAAAATTTAGCATGCCCTTCAGTTTTGTAATGGTCTATGATTTCTCACCTAGCTTATTAATACCAAATAATTTTTGAAATTATTATTTTTAAAATTATGTTTGGAATAATTATTTAGACTAAGTCAACATTAACTGATATTTGATACCTACTCTTAGGTCCCTAATCCTGAGTTCTTATTTTTGATTAAAATTTTGTCAACTGGTGCACCTTTTCCATTAGAAGGGTACAAAGATTTCTGAGCACTTACATACATGCAAATATGTTTTAGCTGTTTGCACATATAAATGTCAAACTGATGACTGACATAAAACATATTTACTCTCAAAACTATGTAGCTACTGTTCCCTTGTCTTAGGACAGTTAGTGTTTAAAGGTGAAGTCTATGTCCAGACCAACTTTCCTTTTTTTTGTTCCTCCGTTTCCCCCCCCTTTAAAAAGTTTCCATATTTTACATATTTTCTTAATTTTTCCTCCTTGTAGGTGTGTCATATGTGTATTCAGGTTTAGTATGCATATGCAGAGCTTTTTTCAGCCCAGTTAGATTTTTTTGGCAATCTTCAAAGTTAGCTCTCCTTCATTTCAATAACATGACGTCAGATGTCCTTTCTCTGACTTTTGCAATCGCAAGAGTACCTCTCATTCATTACTATCACCAGTTCCTTTTCCTCTGTATTCATAGAGTGATTCTCAATGTTCATCTCAAAATTTCATTTTCTGCTTTGTCAATTCTGCTTTTAATGAATATTTTAAATGTGTGACTGAACTTTTAGTTTCTTTACATCTTAATAGCTCATTAAGCTCCATTTTTATTAACATATCCCTTTTATCCATTTTCCTCCATATCTTTGTTCTTCATTTTATTGTTATTTATTATTATTTTTTAAACATCTTTATTGGAGTATAATTGCTTTACAATGTTGTGTTAGTTTCTGCTGCATAACAAAGTGAATCAGCTATATGTATACATATATCATCATATCCCTTCCCTCTTGCATCTCCCTCCCACCTCCCTATCCCACCCCTGTAGGTGGTCACAAAGCACAGAGCTGATCTCCCTGTGCTATGTGGCTGCTTCCCACTAGCTATCTATTTTACATTTGGTAGTGTGTATATGTGAATGCTACTCTCTCACTATGTCCCAGCTTACCCTTCCCCCTCCCTGTGTCCTCAAGTCCATGCTCTACATCTGCGTCTTTATTCCTGTCCTGCCCCTAGGTTCTTTTTTTTTTTTTGTAGATTCCGTATATATGTGTTAGCATACGGTATTTGTTTTTCTCTTTCTGACTTACTTCACTCTGTATGACATAATCTAGGTCCATCGACCTCACTACAAATAACTAAATTTCATTTCTTTTTATGGCTGAGTAATATTTCATTGTATATATGTGCCACATCTTCTTTATCCATTCATCTGTCAATGGACACTTAGGTTGCTTCCATGGCCTGGCTATTGTAAATAGAGCTGCAATAAACATTGTGGTACATGACTCTTTTTGAATTATGGTTTTCTCCAGGTATATGCCCAGTAGTGGGATTGCTGGTTTATATGGTAGTTCTATTTTTAGTTTTTTAAGGAACCTCCATACTGTTCTATTTTTAGTTTTTTAAGGAACCTCCATACTGTTCTTCACAGTGTTCTTCACAATGTATCAATTTACATTCCCACCAACAGTGCAAGAGGGTTCCCTTTTCTCCACACCCTCTCCAGCATTTATTGTTTGTAGATTTTTTGATGATGTCCATTCTGACTGGTGTGAGGTGATACCTCACTGTAGTTTTGATTTGCATTTCTCTAATGATTAGTGATGTTGAGCAGCTTTTCATGTGTTTGTTAGCCATCTGTATGTCTTCTTTGGAGAAATGTCTATTTAGGTCTTCTGCCCATTATTGGATTGGGTTGTTTGTTTTTTTGTTATTGAGCTGCATGAGCTGCTTGTATATTTTGGAGATTAATCCTATGTCAGTTGTTTCATTTGCAAATATTTTCTCCCATTCTGAGGACTGTCTTTTGGTCTCCCATTCTGAAGATTGTCTTTTGGTCTTGTTTATGGTTTCCTTTGTCCTGCAAATGTTTTAAGTTTCATTAGGTCCCATTTGTTTATTTTTGTTTTTATTTCCATTTCTCTAGGATGTGTGTCAAAAAGGATCTTGCAGTGATTTATGTCATAGAGTGTTCTGCCTGTGTTTTCCTCTAAGAGTTTTACAGTGTCTAGCCTTACATTTAGGTCTTTAATATATTTTGAGTTTATTTTTGTGTATGGTGTTAGGAAGTGTTCAAATTTCATTCTTTTACATGTAGCTGTCCAGTTTTCCCAGCACCCCTTATTGAAGAGGCTGTCTTTTCTCCATTGTATATTCTTGCCTCCTTTATCAAAGATAAGTGGACCATAGGTGCTTGGGTTTATCTCTGGGCTTTCTATCCTGTTCCATTAATCTATATTTCAGTTTTTGTGCTAGTACCATACTGTCTTGATTACTGTAGCTTTGTAGTATAGTCTGAAGTCAGGGAGCTTGATTTCTCCAGCTCCATTTTTCTTTCTCAAGGTTGCTTTGGCTATTCGGGGTCTTTGTGTTTCTATACAAATTGTAAAATGTTTTGATCTAGTTCTGTGAAAAATGCCATTGATAGTTTGATAGGGATTGCATTGAATCTGTAGATTGCTTTGGGTAGTAGAGTCATTTTCACAATGTTGATTCTTCCAATCCAAGAACATGGAATATCTCTTCATCTCTTTGTATCTTCTTTAATTTCTTTCATCAGTGTCCTATCGTTTTCTGCATACATGTCTTTTGTCTCCTTAGGTAAGTTTATTCCTAGGCATTTCATCCTTTTTCTTGCTATGGTGAATGGGAATGTTTCCTTAATTTCTCTTTCAGACTTTTCATCAGTAGTGTATAAGAATGCAAGAGAGTGTTGTGCATTAATTTTGTATCCTGCAACTTTACCAGATTCCTTTATTGGCTGTAATAGTTTTCTGGTGGCAACTTTAGGATTCTCTATGTATAGTATCATGTCATCTGCAAACAGTGACAGTTTTACTTCTACTTTTCCGATTTGGATTCCTTTTATTTCTTTTTCTTCTCTGATGTGGCTAAAACTTCCAAAACTATGTTGAATAATAGTGGTGAGAGTGGGCAGCCTTGTCCTGTTCCTGATCTTAGAGGAAATGGTTTCAGCTTTTCACCATTGAGAACAGTCTTGGTTGTGGGTTTGTCATATATGGCCTTTATTATGCTGAGGTAGGTTCCCTCTATGCCTACTTTCTAGAGAGTTTTTATCATAAATTGGTGTTGAATTTTGTCAAAAGCTTTTTCGCCATCTATTGAGATGATCATGTGGTTTTTATCCTTCAGTTTGTTTATATAGTGTATCACATTGATTGATTTGCGTATACTGAAGAATCCTTGCATTCCTGGGATAAACCCCACTTGATCATGTTGTATGATCCTTTTAATGTGCTGTTGGATTCTGTTTGCTAGTATTTTGTTGAGGATTTTTGCATCTATGTTCATCAGTGATATTGGTCTGTAGTTTTCTTTCTTTGTGACATCTTTGTCTGGTTTTGGTATCAGGGTGATGTAGCTCATAGAAGTAGTTTGGGAGTGTTCCTCCCTCTGCTATATTTTGGAAGAGTTTGAGAAGGATAGGTGTTAGCTCTTCTCTAAATGTTTGATAGAATTCACCTGTGAAGCCATCTGGTCCTGGGCTTTTGTTTGTTGGAAGATTTTTCATCACAGTCTCAATTTCAGTGTTTGTGATTGGTCTGTGTATATTTTCTGTTTCTTCCTGGTTCAGTCTTGGATGGTTGTGCTTTTCTAAGACTTTGTCCAATTCTTCCAGGTTGTCCATTTTATTGGCATATAATTTTTGTCGTAATCTCTCATGGTCCTTTGTGTTTCTGCAGTGTCATGTTGTTATTTCTCCTTTTTCATTTCTAAGTCTGTTGATTTGAGTCTTCTACCTTTTTTTCTTGATAGCCTGGCTAACTTTTTACCAATTTTGTTTATCTTCTCAAAGAACCAGCTTTTAATTTTATTGATCTTTGCTTTGTTTTCTTCATTTCTTTTTCATTTATTTCTGATCTGATCTTTATGATTTCTTTCCTTCTGCTAACTTTGGGTTTTTTGTTCTTCTTTCTCTAATTGCTTTAGGTGTAAGGTTAGGTTGTTTATTTCTGATTTTTCAAGTTTCTTGAGGTAGGATTATATCGCTATAAACTTCCCTCTTAGAAAAGCTCTTGCTGCATCCCATAGATTTTGGGTCCTTGTGTTTTCATTGTCATTTATTTCTAGTTATGTTTGTATTTCCTCTTTGATTTCTTCAGTGATCTCTTGGTTATTTAGTAATGCATTATTTAGCCTCCATGTGTTTGTAATTTTTATAGTGTTTTTTCCCCTGTAATTGATATCTAGTCTCACAACGCTGTGGTCAGAAAAGATACTTGATACTGTTTCAATCTTCTTAAATTTACCAAGGCTTGATTTGTGACCCAAGATATGATCTATCCTGGAGAACGTTCCATGAGAAGTTGTGAAGAACGTGTATTCTGCTGTTTTGGGATGGCATGTCCTATTAATATCAATTAAGTCCATGTTGTTTAATGTGTCATTTAAAGCTTGTGTTTCCTTATGTATTTTCATTTTGGATGATCTGTCCCTTGGTGAAAGTAGGGTGTTAAAGTCCCCTACTATGATTTTGTTACTGTTGATTTCCCCTTTTATGGCTGTCAACATTTGCCTTATGTATTGAGGTGCTTCTCTGTTGCATGCATAAATATTTGCAATTGTCATATCTTCTTCTTGGATTGATCCCTTGATCATTATGTAGTGTCCTTCTTTGTCTCTTTTAATAGTCTTTATTTTAAAGTCTATTTTGTCTGGTATGAGAATTGCTACTCCAGCTTTCTTTTGATTTCCATTTGCGTGGAATATCTTTTTCCATCCCCTCACTTTCAGTCTGTATGTGTCCCTAGGTCTGAAGTGGGTCTCTTGTAGAGAGTATATATACAGGTCTTGTGTTCGTATCCATTCAGCTAGTCTATGTCTTTTGGTTGGAGCATTTAATCCATTTACATTTAAGGTAATTATCAATATGCATGTTCCTATTACCATTTTCTTAATTGTTTTGGGTTTGTTTTTGTAGGTCTTTTCCTTCTCTTGTGTTTCCTACCTAGAGAAGTTCCTTTAGCGTTTGTTGTAAAGCTGGTTTGGTGGTGCTGAATTCTCTTAGCTTTTGCTTGTCTGTAAAGGTTTTAATTTTTCTGTTGAACCTGAGTGAGATCCTTGCTGGGTAGAGTAACCTTTTTTGTAGCTTTTCCACTTTTATCTCTTTAAATATGTCTTGCCACTCCCCTGTGGCTTGCAGAGTTTCTGCTGAAAGATAAGCTTTTAACCTTATGGGGATTCCCTTGTATATTATTTGTTGTTTTTCCCTTGCTGCTTTTAATATTGTTTCTTTGTATTTAATTTTTGATTGTTTGATTTATATGTGTCTTGGCATGTTTCTCCTTGGATTTATCCTGTATAGGACACTCTGTACTTCCTGGACTTGATTAACTATTTCCTTTCCCATGTTTCGGAATTTTTCAACTATAATCTCTTAAAATATTTTCTCAGACCCTTTCTTTTTCTCTTCTTCTTCTGGGACCCCTGTTATTGAAATGTTGGTGCATTTAATTTGTCCCAGAGGTCTCTGAGACTGTCCTCAATTATTTTCAGTTTTTTTTCTTTATTCTGTTCTGTGGCAGTTATTCCACTACTTTACCTTCCAGATCACTTATCCATTCTTCTGCCTCAGTTATTCTGCTACTGATTCCTTCTAGAGAATTTTAAATTTTATTTATTGTGTTGTTCATCATTGTTTGTTTGCTCTTTAGTTCTTCCAGATACTTGTAAAACGTTTCTTGTATTTTCTCCATTCTATTTCCAAGACTTTGATTCATCTTTACTATCATTACTCTGAATTGTTTTTCAGGTAGACTGCCTATTTCCTCTTCATTGTTTGGCCTGGTGGGTTTTTACCTTGCTCCTTCATTTGCTGCATATTTCTCTGTCTTCTCATTTTGTTTAACTTACTGTGTTTGGGGTCTCATTTTTGCAGGCTGCAGGTCCATAGTTCCCATTGTTTCTGGTGTCTGCCCCCAGTGGATTAGGTTGGTTCAGTGGCTTGTGTAGGTTTTCTGGTGGAGGGGACTGGTGCCTGTGTTCTGGTCAGTGGGGCTGGATTTTGTCCTTCTGATGGGCAGGGCTGTTTCTGGTGTTGTGTTTTGGGGTGTTTGTGACCTTAGTATGACTTTAGGCAGCCTCTCTGATAATGGGTGTGGTTGTGTTCCTGTCTTGCTAGTTGTTTGGCATGGGGTGTCCAGCACTGGAGCTTGCTGGCCATTGGGTAGAGCTGGGTTTTAGCGTTGAGTTGGGGATCTCTGGGTGAGCTCTCGCTGATTGGTATTACATGGGGCTGGGAGGTCTCTGGTGGTGCAATGTCCTGGACTTGGCTCTCCCACCTTGGAAACTCAGGCTTAACACCCAGCTGGAGCACCAAGATCCTGCCAGCCAGGTGGCTCAGAAGAAAAGGAAGAAAGAAAAGAGAAAAAGAAGAAAAAAACCGAACAGATAGAATCCCAAACCAAATGGTAAAAACAAAACTAAACAGGCAAAATCACACAAAGAAACATACATACACACACTCATAAAAAGAAAACAAAGGAACAAACAACAACAACAACAAAATGAACAGTCAGAACACTAGGACAAATGGTGAAAGTAAACCTAGACAGACAATGTCACACAAAGAAACATACACATACACACTCACAAAATAAGAAAAAAAAATTTTAATTAAAAGATATATAAAAAAATAATAAAATAAGTAAAAAATTAAAAAAGTAACAGAGCAACAAAACCCATAAACAAATCCACCAATGATAACAAGCACTAAAAGCTAAACTAAGATAAACATAAAAACCAGAAACAAATCAGACTCAGATAACAAATCTGGTCTACAATTGCTCCCAAAGTCCACTGCCTCAATTTTGGGATGATTCTTTGTCTATTCAGGTATTCCACCAATGCAGGTTCATCAAGTTGATTGTGGCGATTTAATCTGCTGCTCCTGAGGCTGCTGGGAGAGATTTCCCTTTCTCTTCTTTGTTTGCACAGCTCTTGGGGTTCAGCTTTGGATTTGGCCCTGCCTCTGTGTGTAGGCCAACCTCAGGCATCTGTTCCCTGCACAGACAGGAGGTGGTTAAAGCAGTGGCTGATTAGGGGGCTCTTGCTCACTCAGGCCAGGGAGATGGAGGGGTATGGTAGTCATAATTGGAATGCATGGTGAGCCTGCGGCAGCAGAGGCTAGCGTGACCTTGCACCAGCCTGAGGCATGCCATGTGTTCTCCCGGGGAAGTTGTCCCTGGATCACGGGACCCTGGCAGTGGCGGGCTGCACAGGCTCCCAGGAGGGGAGGTGTGGATAGTGACCTGTGCTTGCACACAGGCTTCTTGTTGGCAGTGGTGGCAGTGTTAGTGGTTCATGCCCGTCTCTGGGGTCCGAGCTGATAGCCCTGGCTCATGCCCATGTCTGGATCTCCTTTAGGCGGTGCTCTGAGTCTCCTCTCCTCGTGCACCCCAAAACAATGGTCTCTTGCCTCTTAGGCAGGTACAGACTTTTTCCTGGACTTCCTCCAGGCTAACTGTGGTGCACTAGCCCCCTTCAGGCTGTGATCACACAGCCAACCCCAGTCCTCTCCCTGGGGTCTGACCTCCGAAGTCTGAGCCTCAGCTTCCAGCCCCCACCCATCCCAGCGGGTGAACAGGTTGGGACTGCTTGTTGGCACTGATCCTCTGTGCAGGAATCTCTCCACTTTGCCCTCTGTACCCCTGTTGCTGCGCTCTCCTCCATGTCTCTGAAGCTTCCCCCCACGCTCAGCCCCTGTCTCCGCCAGTGAAGGGTCTTCCTAGTGTATGGAAACTTTTCCTTCTTCACAGCTCCCTGCCCAAGGTGCAGGTCCTGTCCCTATTCTTTTGTCTCTGTTTTTTCTTTTTTCTTTTGCCCTACCCAGGTACTTGGGGGAGTTTCTTGCCTTTTGGGAAGTCTGAGGTCTTCTGCTAGCGTTCGGTAGGTGTTCTGAAGGAATTGTCCCATACGTAGATGTATTTTTGATGTATTTGTGGGGAGGAAGATGATCTCCATGTCTTACCCCTCCGCCATCTTCAAGATAGTTTCCCTTCTCAAATTTTTAAATAGGGAACTTGTTACTGCTTAATTTTGAGGAGAGGCAGTTGACATTTTTAATATTATATTGCAAGTCCAATCCTAATGAACTAAGACAGTAAGTAGTTTGGAAGTTGCTATAGAATGAATAGTTGTGTCCTCCCAATATTCATATGTTGAAACCTATTCCAGTGTCTGCCTGTTGTCAGGTGGCATTCTCCCTGTGTGTCATTCTGTTCATATGGCATGTTCCTCTTTTTATAAGGACACCAGTTACAGTGGATTAGGGGTCCACTGTTCTCATCTTAACACTTTTTAACTTGAGTCTATCTGCAAAGAACCTATTTCCAAATGAGGTCACATTCACAGGTACCAGGTTTAGGACTTCAACATATCTTTCAGAAGCACACAGTTCAACCCATAACACTGTCCTAGCTTATTTCCCACCCCTGTAATGAGGTTCTCTCTCATCCTCTACCTGTCACCCCCATTCTAAACCACTTACTTTTTTCTAAATATCTTATTTGTGCTCTTTGATTGATGGATATCTCATTTGTGTCTCTTTACCAGTGTCTCCTATTTCATAATCTAATTGGACATTGTTGATCCAAATATAACCACTTAGTTAAATTTATTCCTGTTCTTACATAATCTAATAGGACTGGATGCAAAATAAATCAATGGATTTTAATGTAACAGAATATGAAAATTGCACTAATATGATTTCAGATTCCTCATTGCAACCAATCTTTGAGAAACTATGTCCACTTTGGGTTATATCAAACAACAATATTCACAATTGTCTGGCAAGGCTAGGAAAATGCTTACCAGCCTTTACACAGCATATTACACTAGATTGCAATAGGCCTGGTCCATTGCTCCTCTTCTCTCTCCTTTATCTTCATCCATCCTTCTGTGTTGGCTCCATCCTTACCCTCCTTTACACAGGTTTAGTTCTCCACATCAGAACACTAGGCACTTTGAAATTACTGGCTTTCTTCCAGCAGTATTTGCCATTGTTGACCATTTTTTCCTGTGTTTTATGACATCACACTTTCCTGATCTTCTTCCTACCTCTCAGTAAGCTTCTTTTACCCACTTTGTTAACTCCTCCTCATCTAACTCCCCCTTAAATATTGGTGTTCCTCAGGACTCAGTGTTGGATTTTTGCTCCTCCATTTCTGCACTCTCCCTGGACAATCAATTATATCTACTGTTTGATTTCAATGACTGTCTTCATGCTAATGACTCAAATCTCTACATTCTACCCCATCCTTACCCCTAAGTTCGAGTCCTGTATACGTAAATGATTTATGTGACCTCTTACCTAGGATGTCTCCAAAGCACCTGAACCTCAGCCTGCTCAGAGCTCAACTAAACATCTTATCTTTTAAACACTGTCCTCAGTGAATGTCATGGAAATTAGAAGCATGGACTCTGAAACAGTGAGCCAGATCAAATCCTGGCTCCAACACTTACTGGCTGTGTGATTTAGAGCAAACTACTTACCTTCTATGTTCCCTTTTTCTAATTTGTATAATATGAATAGCAGTTGTACATACCTCAAAATTTTGTTGTATTAGTGAGGCTATATGTAGAAGGCTGAGAATGGTGCTAGACAAATAGAAAATATCAATGAATGTCAGCTATTACTTTCTACCCTGATGCTCTGACATGAAACCTGGGTGTCATTCTTGAAATCTCCAACTCCCTAACTTCCTCCCATTTACATTCAGTCAGTCACCAAATCCTAGTGATTTTTCTGACTAATGATTTCTAAAACCTACTTACGGATCACTATTGCCATTATGACAATCTTCATCCCATTTCTGGATAGAACTCACCCCAGTAACTGATTTTCCTAGTCTATTCCTGGCCCCTCCTTGGCAGTCTCCACAGTACAGCCAAATCTATTTGTTACCAACAACTTTATTTTATCACTGTCATTCATAAGACTCAATAATGGCTCCCTCATTAGTGCTAGTAGTGGGGCTGAGCTCTCCCAACATTGGGACAATGAGATGAAAGAGACTGGAAGCTGAGCTGCTGCAGTATTCCTCCAAGGAGAGAGTAGAGAAAGCATAAGATTCTACCCACAATCCCAGCATGAGGCTCCTAAGTTCTGAGGAGGAGGATCTGTCCTATATTTCTTTTTTCCTGATGCCTCCTTCAAGGAAATTCAAAAACTCTGATGTGAGCTTGGAACAAGGGGAGTCAAAATAGAAACAGAGCACTCAGATAATCAATCAGGTGGGAAGATGTGGCCTGGGGAAGCAAGAAAGTTAAAGTCTAATTATATTATCTCTTTGCAACATTCTTGCTCAATGATAGTGCTTACCAGTGTCATCAGAGCAAAACTTAAACTGAAAGACTGATTTCTAATTTGTACTGTTTGCTGTTTAAATGTTACTATTATAAAGCCAAAACAAAACAAAAATAGATTTTTCAGTTGAGAATTTCACCTACAGCCTTGTACCCACTCAAGAGAAATATTTCAGAATGAAATACTCCAAAGAGTTTGGCCTCCTGGCATGCTTTCCTAACAATTAAATCAGGATGCCTCCACCAGCCATTTCAAAGACATTTCCTGTTTGAAGCAGTCTGCCCACTCAGTGTGAGAGGATGTAGCTGATTATCCTCCTGTAAACAAGGAAAGACCTTCAGGTGGTCTGACTTGGAAGGAGAACCTGGCTGTGGGAGAGAGAGGAAGCCACAGCCAGGGAAGGAAGCTTCAGGGCGCAGAGAAAAAGGTGTGGAGGGAGGAAATTTAGAGCATAAAATAACTGGGAAAGATCCAAACAAGGTGCAGTGGGAAAGTGCTGCTGGTATTGCTCATCCTGGGAATGCTGGGCCCCTTCTGTGGGTGAAGGACTGAAGCTGCTCATCTCATTGAAACAAGGTAATCAGGAAAATGTCAGACTAAGGGTGCATTAGGAAAACATTTTATTGTGAACGTTTTGAATTTTTTGTGTAGTGGCTAAAGCAGGATGTAAAGTACGGGAGATCCTGAGACATCAAAGGAAAAATGCACTGGATGTAGTTAAACAGGCAAGAGAGACTTTATTCAAGACCATTGCAATAGAATAGAGAGATTGAACTCAGGTCTCCTGGAATGAAAGGCAGGAGTGTTAAAAGTGCTGAGACGAACCAGCAGTAATTCCTGGAAGACGTCAGGGAGGAGGCTGATGAATGTGATTAGGCCACCTGTGCTTCCTAATTGGTGCTTATTGAAGTTAAGCTCCTATACTTCTCCAAAGACCAGGAGATAGGGATGCTGTCCCCTTGATGATTATGTTTCAAAGCGGTGGCTCCCAGGTCCTTGGGAAAGACATTCCTGGGTTGTAATAATGGCAAGAAGCTTTTAGAAAGATTTACTCAAAGGGGCAGAGAAAGAATTTATGATAGAAAGTTTTCTAAAGTAAATGCTGTAAGTAAAGGGAGGTCAGGGACCTAGAGTCAGAAAGAAGCCTGTCTAAAGTTTAGTAAAGCTGAGGGGAATGTTAAGTCCATCTTTGTCAATATGGGTTAGGTGTCTGATGGTGTGTTTAAATGACCAGTGAGACCAGGTAAAGATATAAATTGTTGCTTCTCTAAAAGTCAACTCACTGACTTAAATAATAAAGGGAATGTATTGGTTCATGTAACTGAAACTTCCAGGTAAAGTTTGGTTTGATCCTGGGCAGAAAAAGTTTTGTAACTCAGCTGGACCCTATGGAGCTTTCCCAGGACAGACTCCCCCATGTCCTCTGCCTGGCTCTTGTTTGTAGAAAAACTCTAGCCTCCTAGGTCTTCCCCAGGTTCCAAAGAATAAATTTAATCAGAGATGTGAGAAAATGCAAAAGCAAAGGACAAAATCATAATAGTTTAGCCATTAAACAAAGTCAAGGACCTTTAGTTCCCCCTCAAGGGCTATAGACAATATTCTGAGCCATGTCCTCTGAACTGTTTTGCAGCTACTGAAACCCCCACCAGGTGGAAGAAGTTAACTCTATGCTGCCCGCAAGCATGTAGACCCCAGACTGGTTGGAACCAGAAGATTGATGATGTTGGCTCCCAATTGCCTCACCACCAGCCAATCAGAAGTATGTTCATAAGCTGATCGTGTACCCTGGCAACAATCTCCCTCACCCTGTCTTTAAAAACCTTTCCCTGAAAGTCATCAGGGAGTTCGGGACTTTTAAGCACTAGCTGCCTGGACTCCTTTCTTGGTGCCCTGCAATAAACACTGCATTTTCCTTCACCACAGTCCGGTGTCAGTAGATTGGTTTTACTGCGGGAGGATGAGGGACCCAAGTTTGGTCTGGTAACAGTTCCTTGTTCTCAATATCTCTGCTTTGTTTCCTTGATCCTGACATCAGTGTGAGAGCAGTTCTTCTCTTAGAGTTTCAAGGTGGCTGCCAGCAGTTTCCAGGACTAAAATGTTCTTCTCTATATCCAACAGGAAGAGAGTTTTGGCAGCAACTCAGGAAAAGAAGGAAGGAGCTTTTCTTTCCCAGAAGCCCAGCAAATATCTCCTGAAGCTCTGTTGGGATCTTGTTGAGTCACACATTTATCCCTGAAGCAGTCACCTGGCCAGAGGGACGGACTTGGCTGATCTCCTTGAGTTAGGGGTAGAGCCTATCAGTTTGCTTGGGTTGCCATAACAAAGTACCACATAGTGTGTGGCTTAAAATATTAGAAATGTATTCCCTCACAGTTTTGTAGTCCAGAAATTCAAAATCAAGGTGTTGGTAGGACAATGCTTTCTTGAAGGCTTTAGGGGAGAGTTTGTGGCATGCCTTTCTTTTGGTGCTGCCAATAATCCTTGGCATTCCTGGGCTTGCAGCTGCCCAACTCCCATCTCTGCCTCTGTTCCTACACGTAATTCTTCTTCATGTGCCTATGTCCAAATTTCCCTCTTTTATTAAAGATACCAGTTATATTAGATTTGGGCTTACCCTAATGATCTCATCTTACTTGATTATATCCACAAAGACTCTATTTCCAAACAAAAGGTCACATTCACAGGTCCTGGAGGTTAGGACTTCAACATATCTCTTTGTGTGTGGTGTGTGTGTGTGTTTGTGTGTGTGTGTGTGTGTGTGTGTGTGAGTGGCCACAATTCAATCCATAACAGGATGAATTCACTTATCAAGACTTCTTTGGTTATTAGAAGGGGTAAATGGATGCTGCAGAGACAATTGAAAAACACCTGTACATTATGTATGTATGTTAGAAATAATCATAATTATAGGTGTCCTGCTCTCTGATTTCCATCTCCTATTTCAGGAGCCCTCTTTCTCTAAAATTCCCACTCCAGTAATTCTGCTCTCCTTGTAGGACCTCCCGTCCATTGACCCCACCACCTCACTTCCCTCTCTATTTGGCTTGGATTGCAAAGTTCTCTTTATAATCACTCTCTTGTACATGCACTTCACCTCCTTCCCTTGGTGAAGTACATTGGCCAACACCATGACCCTGTCTAAATCTGACTCTTGGTTAGCTCTGCCCCTGAGCCTGAGCCTCTGAACATGGCTGGAGAAAAACACACTTAAATGCTGGTGGGTCTCACTTAAAATTTATGACCACAAACCTTAAATGGCCACTCAATACTGCTCAGCAGTCCTATTATATACATTTCTCTTATTGATTAATCCCCCCACTCTCTCACATACCTCTTTCACATCTTCCCCTTTCTTCAAACCTCCTATACTCCCCTCAGAATCCTAATGGCCATCTGATGCCTTTGTTTCTTGTTTATTGATAAAAAGAAGGAAACAGAATAGAACCTTTTAATCCACCAATCATGAAATCTACCAAAATACCCACAACTGTACTCATAAACTTTGCTGCCTCTCCTGGAACAGTGGGTGAACTACCTGTACTTCCACTGAGGGCATACTTACCTAGTTGTGCCCTTTGCTTCTGCCGTTCCCCTCTCCCCAGCACCATTTCCCTCCATCTACAGGATCATTTCCATAAGCATATAATATACCATAACATCTCCATTATTTGAAGAGTTCTCACCTGTTTTCATATCCCTCTGAAGGTATTTGCTCATTTTTTTCTTCCTTTTAGTATAAAACTTTATGAAAGAGCTAGACTCCACTAGTCTCTACTATCTACTCCAGTTGGACTCTCCTCACCAAGACTTTATTTAAGCAGCTCTTGTAAGGTCCTCACCCACCTCTACCTTGCCAAGTCCATTGGCCAGTCTCAGTCTTTATCTTACTTACCCTCCTGGCAGCTTTTGATACATTTGTTCACTTCCTTGTTTTGGAAACACTTCCTCCACTTCTGGGAGCCACACGGTTGCAGTTAGACCACATGTCTGGGAAGCACAGCACCTCACTGGCTACTTCTCTCACTGCCTCTCTTCCCGACATCCAAATGTTGAAGTGCCCCAGGGTGTGGTCCTCAGCCTTCCATTCTCTCCAGCTATATTCACTCCAAAGGTGATCTCAGTCATTCCATGGCTTTATATGGCATCCAAATGCTGATGGCTCCTGAATTTATGTCTGTGGCACCTTACCTGTACCCTGAACTCTAAACTCATACACCTGGCTGCCTATTTTACAATCCATTTAGGTCTCTGCTAAGTATCACAAATTATTATGTCCCAAACAGAACTCTTGATTTCTGCTGCTAATCCTTTTCCTTCCTAAGTCAGCCTCATCTTATTATATGAGTGCAGCACATGCTCATTTGTATGGAGTCATCCTTGGTTCTTCCCATTCTGTTACACTTCACATTCAATCTACCAACAAAACTTTCCAGGTCTGCTATCAAAAGATATCCTGGAACAAAAAGAGGTATCCTGAACCCCATCGCTCTGACCATATCCACTCTTAGCTGACCCTAGGCCAGCCCACTATTATCTCTTCTTAGTAATTTCAATACTTGCCAATGTGGCTTTCCTGTTCCACTCTTTCCTCCTTACAGACTATTTCCCTAGCAGCCAAAATGATTTTTTTTAGGTCGTTAATTGCGTCATATCTTGTCATATCCTGTCAATCTTCCAATGAATAGACTATTGTCCAAAGTCCTTATCATGGCTCATGAGGCTTCACATGATTTAGCACCTGTTCTCATTTTCAATCTCATCTGCTGTTTCTCCTACCACTACCCCAGCTCCCTCCATCACTCTAACCCACCTTCTTTTTCTTTCATAGCACTTAATACTTCCTGAATACCATATTATATATATTTGTTTTTTCACTGCTGTATCCTTAGCACCTAGAACAGTTCCTGGCACATTGAAGGTGCTCACTCAGTAAACATGGCTTGAATAATAGTAATAATATTACCAACAGCTCATATTTAAACATTTTATATAAGCCATGTACTTAGTGCTCCACATGGATTATTTTATTTAGTAACATGATTCCCTTGACCTATGAATACCATGGCTTATTTTTTCAGGACTGTCCACTCTTCCTAAAAGAATGATGTTCTTGTGTTCTTCTTGCAACACACAGAATCACAGTTTCACGCAGATCATCTCTGGTACCCACACGGTCTCGGACTCAAGAATACAGCTGTCCTTCTGACACTCTCTCTGGGCCAAAGTTGAGAATGATTTACTTGGAGTCAGTTTGCCAACAACAGGGACTACAAATTTGCTGATTCACTCAGTTCTTGAGGAAAAATCAATTGTGTCAAATCATCTTGCAGTCTGCTAAGAAACATTGTGAGTACAAGTCAATTCAATATTAATTTAGTACTTTGTATTTGACACTGAGCTAAAGTTCACTGTCTGGCCCCATAAAACAGCATGATGGGCTGCACTTCTATTGTTTTATTAGTCCCTACTACTGTTTATACCACCACCAGTACCTCCACTATAATGACTACTACTGCTACTTCTACAGCTACTGGATAAATTTTATAAGGCACTCGGTATACGATAGGCACTCTTCTGATCATTTCTATTTAATACAACAGCTCTTATCATATAGGAACTATTAATACATCTATTTTATAAATGTATAAGTCAAAGCACAAAGCAGTTAAGTAACTTGCTCAAAGGCACATAGCTAGTAGTGGAAGAATAAAGATATAAGTTCTAATGCCAGACCTTTGCTTTGCCCTGTACTCGGCATCTCATTAACAATAGCAGATATAGAGAGGATGCATCGAAGGAACACTTACTTTGTATTTTAATGTGTTAGTGGTGTAAGCGATCTGAATGATTTGACTGCATGAGCTGCAAATACAATCATATTGTTTTATTTTTCAAATTAATTGTGTGAGATCGCTCATTTTTATCAGTGAGATTATCTCATACCACTGAGGCCTTCCTTCCTCACTCTTTCTGACTGTCCAAGAACCTAAGAGGTTTCCTCAGTCTCCCTGGGGTGGCTGATCTTCCAAATAGCAGGTGGACAGTTGGGTTATTGGCTCAGTGCCCTCCTGCTTGCGTTCCTCCTCAGTGCTACATGGTGTTGCTTTTGATGGCTGGTCCCCGACCATACACAGAGTTCTGCTCAGTCTCCTGCTATAATTATGTATCACCAGTTCATCCAGTCAGCAACTGTTTTTAGTGACCACATACTACATGGCAGGCCCTGGGCTGTGCTACCAGCTGGACTACAAAGAAGGTCAAGAGAGACAAACCACCTCTTTATGGAGCTTACACTAGTGAGAAAGTTTGACAGTAAACAAGGAACTCAATACCTCTGTAAAATATCTACTTATCATTATTAATGCTTAAAGAAAAGAAACAGGAAGTAAGGGGTGTGGGTCTATAAAAGGTCATTGCGGAGGACATCTGTAAGGAGGGACCATTTCAACTGAGACCGAGAGTTATGGAAATGTTCTAAAATTAGATTATGGTAATGGCTGCACAACTCTGTGAATATGCTAAAGAAACATTGAATTGTTTGATTTGGCCTGGTGAACGCTATGGTATGTAAATCATGTATCAATAAAACTGTTTAAAAGAACAGATATTGACATCCAGCAGAGATACGACCAGAAGTAGACTGCCCTGTATTTTCATTTTCACTTACCTTTTGAGGAGTCTATTTTATGAATTGGGTAAATTCTCAGTTTTTCCTGTTGCTTTGAGATTTGGCCTTCTTGAGTGGGTTATCTATTGTCTATCAGTCGTACAGCTTTCATATTTCTACTGCTGTTTTCTCTCTGTTGTTCCATATCCCTGTGAGTTTATGCCCTTAAAAAATTCCCTGTGGGGCTTCCCTGGTGGCGCAGTGGTTGAGAGTCCGCCTGCCGAGGCTGGGGACACGGGTTCGTGCCCCGGTCCGGGAGGATCCCACATGCCGCGGAGCGGCTGGGCCCGGGAGCCATGGCCGCTGAGCCTGCGCGTCCGGAGGCTGTGCTCCGCAACGGGAGAGGCCACGGCGGTGAGAGGCCCGCGTACCGCAAAAAAAAAAGGAAAGAAAAACATTCCCTGTGCTATGGTTTTGGTGAAGTTCAGGAAAAAGCAAAATTAGTTGTGTGTATTCAATCTGTAATCTTAGCTAAGAACTCCCACTATATTTTCTACATGATGACTTTGTATGAATGCTTTTGTTCTGTGGTGACAGCTACTTAGTTTTATCACTTCTAATAGTTTTAAAATTTTCTTGGGTATTCTGAGTATATGACTATATTAAGTGCATATCATAATCACACCTAAATTTTGCCAATATTTATGTTTTATTTCTCTTGGGTAGTACTTTTAGAAAATGTGAAATAATAATGGTGATAGTGGACGTTTTTGATTTTGTCTCCCTAAAAGTTAAAGAGAATGCTTCAAAGATTTCACCAGAAAGCACGATGGCTTGGTTTGAAATACGTCTTTACAAGAAAAGCAAAACAAACAACAACAACAAACTGAGATCTGAATGATGGGAGAAGCCAGCTGGACAAAGAGGCAAGGGAAGAGCATTTCATTCAGTGGTAAGTCAAGAAAAAGAAGGGAGATCAGAGTGGGGGAGCTTGGTGACCATGGAGAAGAGTGGATGGTGTTGAGTGGCTGGAGATGCAGGGGTAGGCATGCCTGACCATGTAGTGATTTCTAGAACACAGGGGCAGGGTAAACATAGAGGGTACAATTCCTTGCCATTTCTGATGAACAGCTTGGCTTTTGTGATGTATTTGACCTCTGCTTCTAGCTGTCAGGTCTGCCACCTCCATTGCCCACTTCTCCCTGATCTGATGGACTGGATTAGCTCACTCTGTAGGGCAGTGTTGGGGGGTTGAGAAAGGGAATGCTGCTGTATCTCTGAAGCCGAACTGTGGTTCTCATTTTATTATTGGCTTGGGCAGTCTTCCCTGTAGTCTGCTGCTGCAGGGTCACTTTGTCCTTCACTGAGTGGCTTCTCTCCCTACCCACCATCCCCCCTGCCAGTCCACTGGTGAGCTCATAGCCAGGACCCTCAGCTATCCTCTGTGTCCTCCTTGGAGTGTGCAGGAATATGCCTCTCTGTGTTTAATTATGTCACACTGCAATTTCTACTTTGCTGTTACCTTTCTGTTTTGTTGTGAGCCTTTCTTAAGGCACTTGATGTTTTTCTAAATTTTTCTTTAGGAAGTAAGGTAGAAGTCCTCTGCTTGGGCCAGAATTTTCTGATTACTTTTGACATTACCATTCTGGATTTTCCAGCCTGCGATGTGGGGGTGGATATGGGAAGCTAGGCAAACCATTTGACTTTCACCTGCTCTTTCTCTCATCTCGCCCCAGTCGTAGAAGGACATTTTACTCACCTGTGAAGGTATTTCCTATTTTTTCTACCATCTGCCTCTCTGCGCTATGGCTTCCAGCAAAGCTTTGTGCTCAGACCTCCTTGCTTTTGATGCATGAAGCGAAACTTTGGGGATGCACTTTCCTTTCTCAGCAAATGCTGGCTACTCGATCAACAATAATCTAAGTGGAAACACAAAGCTGAGTGATGATTTTTAAGTTCTAGGCTGAGTTCAGCTCTTTCTGTGGAGGATTCATGCCCTTGAGTCAATGAGTTAGCTGTAGGGAGTAGGGCAAAATGATTTACATGGAAAGAAACATTTATCATAATGAAGACATTACTGTGTAATGTCTTAACAGTATTGTTCCTGTGATACTGTGTGGAGAAGGTTTTTGAAGCTGAGTCAGTATAATTGGTTGAATGCTGAGCCCAATTAGCACAATGAGTTATTGGCACAGCAGAAGGCAATGGGCTTTTGGTGCTTATCTAACTTACATTACAATCTAGTAGAACCATAGATGTTCAAGTGTCGGCCCTTCCCCAGTTAGCTCTTATAATACAAGAGGAAACTGAGACCAGCCCTGCCCTCATGTCATATTCCAAGAATAGATATCAAGTACTTTTATTCCACCATGATAATTCCATTTTAGTTGTGCATTTTTTCAATAATCTAACTTAAGCCGTCTGTGCATTTCCCCAACTGATTTTCATAAGTAAAGGGTGTCCACGTGACCTAACTTAACCTAATCACACTCAACTGTTGTTTTTTTATTTCATGCCTGGGAAAGAGTCTCTGTCTCCCTCCTTTTGGATGTGCCAGAGAAGCCTGCAACCCCACTGCTTCTGACAGTCATCTTGTGACTAAGGTAAGACAGCCTTGGGATGAAGCAGATCATATATGTGGCAGAAAAGGGAGAGAGAAGAGTCTGGGTTAACCAAACAGCTCTGAAGTCTCTTTTACTTCTGAACTTATTGTCATGTGAGACAATAAATTTCCCAATTGTTTCAGCCAACTTGAGACAGGATTTCTGTTTTTTTTGTTTTGCTTTTCAGCCCACGTCCTTTATCTGGCATAAATGGGTTGGGGAGAGTAGTAGATTGGGGCCAGGAAATTGACATCCCTACTAGAGATGCTGAGACAATGAATGAAAAAGCCAAAAGTAATAGAGGATAATTTGGGGAGGAGAGTGAAGTGGGAGTGGGTGCAAAAAGCCCCTTGTATCTCAAGTACTTTAACAACAGCGGACCTGTAATGTATGCTTCACAGTTGTGATGAGGAGAGGGTAGGCATGTGTAGTGTTTGGGTTAGGGGAAGAGAGGAATGAAAGTAACTAATATTTGTTGAGAATTTAGGTTCTTGGCACTGATTTTCACTTTGCACACATTACCACATTTTTGCCTCTCATCAGAGAGATAGATGCTTAGAGACAGAAACCTGAAGTGCTAAATAACGTACCCATAATTACACAGCTAGTATGATCTGATCCCAGTTCAAGCTCATCTACCACAGTGCTTTGTAAATCTTTCACCATCTACAGCATGATTTAATAACTTAAGAAGGCAAAAAAGTTACATTTTTAAAATGAGCCCATCAAATGCTAGGGTAAGAGGAGGTATACCTCCCGCCTCTATTCAGAACAGCTCATTTCTTAAGAGTTTAGAGCATTTGCACTAATTGTTTCAGTGTTTTAAGAGCAGAACACCCTGAGCTTTTGAATACTTACCACAAGACTGACAAACAAATCAGTCATCTGAAAGATATCAGCATGAAGGTCCATAAATCCTAATGCTTGGGAAATCGGGGAAGTCCTCTTACTTCTTTTATGCTGCCCAATACTACAAAGCTAGGGAGGAGAGACAGAGCCCTGGTGCTTGATGGATTTCTCCAAATTTTGCTGGAATTGTTGAAAAGATAAATGAAGCAGAATTTAGGGGATATTAATTGTATAATATAATCTCTCCTCCTTTCCAATGTCATCTTTTCCTTCTATTCTTTCCTTTTAAAGATGATTGAGAAAAGATTGATTTCGTAAGATTCTGGGAAAGGCGGGTCAGCATGGTTTGGTTTGCATTTTCTATTGTATGCTTTTTTCTTCCCAGAATCATTTTTTTCTCCTAGGAAGCTTCTTTTTATCAAGATGACATCCAATGAACTTAATTTTTATTCTCTCCTAGTTTAGCCAAGAGTCCAGAGCCACATTCTTGGGGAGAATCATACATTATCATTTGGAGGAATTCTGACATCTTTTCCTTAAGGAAAATGTTGAGTTCCCTAAAACATGTGATTACACAGAAGTTATCTTTTAAATTTATATCTTAAATAATCAGTTTCTTCCCTCTAGTAGCTTCTCTTAAGTATCTAGATAGTTCTGGAGTAAGACTTCATGTGAATCTCCTTTTCTTTTTTTTTTTTGCGGTACACGGGCTTCTCACTGTTGTGGCCTCTCCCGCTGCAGAGCACAGGCCCCGGACGCACAGGCTCAGCGGCCATGGCTCACGGGCCCAGCCGCTCCACAGCATGTGGGATCTTCCCGGACCGGGGCACGAACCCGTGTCCCCTGCATTGGCAGGCAGACTCTCAACCACTGTGCCACCAGGGAAGCCCAAATCTCCTTTTCTTAATCATTAGTCCTGCCTTGATTATTCAGGAAAAAATCTTTTAGGGTAGTGTGATTATTAGGAGCATTTGAAAAATGAAATCTTTTTTTTTCTAATTAAATGTTTTTTTTTGTTTTTTGTATTTTTGCTTTTGTGTTTCAGAAGGTAATAAAGTGAGTCGTATGAAGTTTGCATTTGTGTGGGTCAAAAATGGTCAAGTACTGGCACTTTCATATGGTTCAGCCTAATCCTAATATCTCGACATTCCAAGTGTTCACAAATTTTGCATGAAGTTCTCTCATAAATAGTTCCTCTTCTTTCTCTCATAAATTTTCTGACTGGGAAAAAAACTTAAAAATGAATTTCTTTTTTTGAGTTTCTGGGGACAATCATTCACATTGAATATTTCCTTGCAAATGAATCAGCTGTTGTGTTTTTTACCCTTCTATTTTGAAACACATCCTGACATATTTTTTTCTTCCCAAGAATTCATGGTGCAATTGCATGGTGAACTCTCATAGCAAAAGTAAAATATCTATCTTTCATGTTATTTATTGGGAACATTAGTAGAATAAACTTTGAATGCATTGCAAAATAGCCCTAATTAAAACAGAGTAAATATCTTCTTGCCTGCTTGTGGCAATATTTCTTAGTTTATTTAAAAGTATGTTCGTAAATTCACTAAAAGTAAATCATGTGGCCTACTAAGAAGGAAAGAGTATATGATTTAAAATAAAATAATGAGAAACCAGATTTTAATCTTGATGTAAGTATGCTTACTTTATACTACAATTACCGAGAGTAGGTCCTTAAAAATATTCAGTTCTCTGGAAAAAAAATATCATTTAATTGCACACTAGTTTTTAATTGAGGGCCAGCAAATGTAAAGTAGTTGAAATCTATGCATTTTACTTTTAATTTTGGTCCTTTTTAAGTACACAGGGTTTAAAACGTTACATTTCCAATGACAAAAACAGTGTTCACAATCACTCTGATATTGTTTTGGTGGGAATGGGTAGAGTGTTTCCTAGGTGATAAAAAGTGAGGCAATAACAAGGCACACCTGCCCCTGAAGGTTACAGAACCTTTGTAAAATCCCCCTAGGGCTGCACCCTCCCCCACATATTGATCTGTTAGAAGTCTGTGTTTCCACCCTCACCTCCCTCAGGTCTTAAGGGACCCAAAAGTTGTGATGCGTCTGTGTGGAGATTCTTTCATCTTCCTCGCTGCTGAGCCTTTTCTTTTTCTTATTCACTTCATGTGGAGGTGCAGGGCTTTGCTAAACTGGACATGCTCACTGACTAGGGCAGCATAAGCTAATGGGGGCATAGAGTATGTGGATGACTTTTTTTTTTTTTTTGGTCTTTTCTTTCTCTGTTGGCAGTTTTTTTTTTTTTTTTTTGCGGTATGCGGGCCTCTCACTGTTGTGGCCTCTCCCGTTGTGGAGCCCAGGCTCCGGACGCGCAGGCTCAGCGGCCATGGCTCCCGGGCCCAGCCGCTCCGCGGCATGTGGGATCTTCCTGGACCGGGGCACGAACCCGTGTCCCCTGCATCAGCAGGCGGACTCTCAACCACTGCGCCACCAGGGAAGCCGTCTTGGCAGTTTTTTAATCTGAGGGTTTCCTGCATTCTTCTACTTAGGAAACCGGTGACTGGTCCTTCTACCCCCAACTCTCACAGAATTTCCTGGGAGTTCTGGGGATAGACACAGTGCAGGGCCCATTTCTCAGGGACCAATCAGCATCTTGGTTCTGAAGAAGAATATTCTAACTTTCTCTTCTCTCAGCCCTAGGGGCGTATCGGTGGGTTTGTAATGTGGTATGGGAAGGCTGTAGCCTGACATTTTCTCTTCCTGATTTGTTTTCCGAATCTATTTATTTTTCTTCCTCAAGGTTTGAATTTCCCAAGGCCTTGGCTTTTGAAACTTAGAAGCAAAGAATAATCTAGCTGATTGAAAAAGGGGGGTGGGGATAAGAAAAGGCCAAGAGATAACAGAAAATGGGGATGGAGACCAGCATTGGTTATTTAGAAAACACCTCTCCACGTATCATTACTTACTTTCCTTCATTAACCATATCTAGTCAGCCATATGTCCTGTGGATATGAACACTGTGGTATATTTTGAATTCATTTTGTCCTTTCCAGGGAAGGTTCAGGGAAACTTTTATTGGCTTCACACTTCCTGCAGAATAAACTCCAAACTTATCAGAATAGCACTCATATTTATCTGAAATTGAATCCCAGTTACCCTTGTTTCAGCTTTTCCCACATGCTACCCACCTGATAGTCTACCAACTCATTTCTTGAAAATGTTATTCACATTGCTACCTTTATGTCTTTGCTCCCGCTAATCTCTTTATCTAGAGTCTTTTTGCTGCCTTTTGAAAATGTTTTCATATTTATTATGCAAAGCCCAGGTTAAATGCTGCCTTATCCAAGAAGCCTTCTTGGGTTTCTTCAGACAAAAACTACTGGGTTTGGGGGAACCATTTTACCCACTGGCTTTCTTTTTTCTTACGTTTGCAACCATTTAAAAAAAATGTTGTCTTGTTTAATATTATTTAAGTGTTCAACATCTCAGTAGATTTTAGACACCTAGAAGGAAATAGCTGTGTCTTATTCTGAAACGTAACAAGGATTTCTGACTTTTTTCTGTTGGCTAGCCCTTTTCGCTGCTCTAACAAAAGCCAAATAGCAGCTGCTTTTTCTGTTTTGTAACTCAGCCACCCTCAATACTGTTTCCATCTCATGGTCTCAGATTAGGGTGACCAGAAGATCCTGCAACAGGAACAAATGTGAGTGTCCTGGGAAACCAGCCATATATATGGTCATCGTATCTGAACTGACTGCTCTTTGTAAAGGAATGAAAAGTAGGGAGGGGTGAAAGGATGAAGATGACAGCCTTCTCAAAGCTGTACTCATCACTTTCATTCCATCCAGAAAGACAGAATGTAGTCACAAGGGCACGCTTAACTGCGATGGAAGCTGAGAACGTGTAACCAGGTATGATATTCCCAGTTAAATTCAGGGGCTGTTAGTAGAAGAAGGAGGGGAGGCTGGGTATTGAGGGGCAGCAAGTAGTCTCTGCTACACAGACTGAATTTGAATACTCCCTTTTAAGTCAGATAATTGATAACTGAAATTTCTACAAACTTGTAGGGAGGAGTGCTTTCCTTTGGGAGACTGGGGAAGTGAAGTACTGTTTTCAACTCTTCCGTTTAATAACTAGACTGCCTCTTTTTCAAGACAAGGTACCTACTAAAAATTTCTGAGAAAGATGTATTGAGAAAGCAGACCAAGAAATATAATATGTGAGTCTTTTGTATTTTCAGAATAGGTTTTGTTATAAAATTAACTGAAAGACTATACTGAAAATGCTATCCCAGTAAATACAGTTGAGAGGAAATTGGTGAGGAAAACTTAAAATTAAACCAGAAGTTTTACATCAAGGTATTAGGACTTGCTCTTTGAGCTCTATGCTGGCGGTTTTGAGGTTTCACACTGGCATTACATCCAGTAGAACTATGTCTTTAGCTCCCTTCACTAATTGGCCACATCATCCAGTGGGTGAAGCCAGTTTGGAGGAATTTAGCGGTAGGCACCCGTGGTGTGCTCATGGGAAGGGGTAGGCCAGCACATCTCCAAGGGGTTAGATTTTAGAGTAGGTGAAAGCCTCCCTTGTAGATACAGCTTTTTAATCAGTGGTGACCTCAATATGTCATCTCACATGTTTTAAAGGAATCTGAAATACAACAGCTACTCCTTAAATTTGAATGTATGCTTTCTCCTCTCTCTGCAACCCCCAATTTTGCTATCAGTCACGGTTGCTAATATCCCTGCTGTCTTCAGCCTAGCTGCCAACTCTGTCAGTTACTGAAATATTGTTTATGCAGGAGCAATTTATTTTTTGAGAGATGAAAAGCAGATTGCAAAAGCAAACTATTGCCAACTTGTTGGAATGGATTCCAGTTTGGAACACTTCAATATAATTTTTGAATTATTATTTATTATTTTATGTTGATTGGTCAAGTGCTTCTCCAATAATTCATAAAAAAATTATTCTAAGCTTGAAATAATTGTCAGTGTGTGTGTGTGTGTGTTGTAAGATAACTGATTATGTATTCTTGAAATTATTGGATGTATGACAGATGAATTATGATAGTGCTTTAGTGTGATATGTTTTTTTCATGTAACACATATGTGCTGTATATAATTTATGTGTAGAGGCATATTTTAATGTATTTTATATCTTAACTTTAGTAGTTTGTAATTTTTTTCTAAAGAACTTTTTATATTTTTTGCTATTTTAAAAAAATTATGAGAATGCAGGTAAAGCAAAGTGATTTTTATTTTATACAGTGGTCTCTCTCATGTCTTAGAAAAGATAAACGATAACAAACATTTCTATTTAGAACATGTTGAACTTTGTGGGAAGAAAATGATTCTTAAAACTGGACTTCGTGCCTTTCATTTATTTTTCTTCCTGTTATTTTTTTTTGACGTTACGTGGGCCTCTCACTGTTGTGGCCTCTCCCATTGCGGAGCACAGGCTCCGGACGCGCAAGCGCAGCGGCCATGGCCCACGGGCCCAGCCACTCCGCGGCACGTGGGATCCTCCCGGACCGGGGCACGAACCCACATCCCCTGCATCGGCTGGCGGACTCCCAACCACTGCGCCACCAGGGAAACCCTTTCTTCCTTTTTTATTACATAAATATGCTGTGTTCTTTCTAGTCTCTCTCCCTTTCATTTCCCCCACACCTATTTTTTTTCTCTTTATATTTTCTGATTTTTTTACCCCCATCTTCTCACTTTTTTATCTACATGTAGAACTTGTGTAAGTTCTAAGTTACTTTGCTCTTTTGGCATTGATTATCTCAGAAAATTTTCACAATATAATCACTGTTGTATACTTAGGACATCTGAAGTGTTTATGAATTTTATCTCAGCATAACTGAAAAGATGTTGGTGACGTTCTAGCTCTTTCTCTTTCTGTATTGCTCTCTTCTCTCTACTTTATATTTTATAAACAGAATAATATCAAACATCATTATAACTTCCTTAAGGGAGAAGAAAAATAGCCGGGACCTTTTATTTCATAACAGCAGTTATTATTTCTGCTTCCAGGCATACTGATTGTTGTTTAGTTTGACCTCTATTAACTTGAATAATTCTATTAAATGGGTTTTTAAAATTTTTTATTTCTTGACTGAAAGTGCAACTAACCTCCATGCTATTTGAGAACAAACCTCCATTTTTCATTGAGATTATACCAAATGGTAAAATGGAGGAGCTCCCTTTTTCCCTCTGGACAGAATGAAAAGAAATCCTTTTTTTTTTTTTTAAAGTAGAATTGTTTAAAAAATACTAAAAAAAGTTAAACAACTGCCTGAATAAAAGGCATAACACAGACATTTCAGAAACCAGTTTTCCATCTTAGTTTTTCCCCCAGGTTTTCTGAGGGTTGTATGGCAGTCATCACAGTGGTTATGAAGAACTAGGCTATGGTAGGGTCTATGTGGTTGTAATACTCACTGTTTTTTTTTTAATATAATTACAGTATTTTATTTCATTTTATATTGAGAAATTTATATACTAAATGAAACAAGTATCTTGTAATGTTCACTGTTTGGCTTTTTATTATTTTATTTGACATGTAAAACATCTTCCTGTAATAGCAAGCAATACCTATAGCAATTGTAGGCAGATCACCTTATTACGTAGCCTGTGGTATAATTTAGTGTATAGGCTTGTTCAGGAATCAAGCAAATGGTTAAACAGTTATTACAGAAATTAAATTTATTTTTATTTTTCTGACTATGTATAATTTAAATTACTTTATTTGAATTGGGGGGCAATTATAAAATCAGCATATCTACTACTGCTAGAAGCCAACTAAACCAACTTACCATTTCATATTTTCGCATCAAATAGTGCATGCACAGTGCTCTCTAATTATGCCTTGTGTCTGCCCTGAAATAGTTTGGAATGGATAATAATGATACTGTGGTTAAAAAAAAAAAAAAAGAGTGGTAAACAGGCTTTTTTTTAAAGTTGAGACCTTATTTATTTAGTTAGACTTGACAATTGATTCTGCATTATATATTCCAGTTACTGGCTAGCAAGTATTTTTTAGGTGTGTAGATGTCCCAGAAAGTGTGAGTTCCATGCTGCAGTAAATATACTTGGTCAAATATCTGAGTGAACCCTCACAAGCAAGGGAGAGAATAAATAGAGGAAAATGCTGCAAATAAAAGGAGATAAGCTTTTTAAGGGTTAATTATGTTAGCAGTGAACATTTGTTAAGGTCCTCAGAATTTGTTACCTATATAACTGTACTATCTAAACTAGTTTCTCTGCCCAAGGTCTTCATCGGTACATTCTTCACATAGTTTCTGCCTTCATATGTAAATTAATTATTACATGCTCCAATTTAGAATCCCTCATTGATCCATTTTCACCTATAGGATAGTCTATGTTCATGGATGTGTTCAAGGCCTTCCATGTCTAGTCTTGGTCAATAGCATCATTGATTTCACCCGCTCTTGTCCAGTCTACTGAGGAGCTGACAATTGCTGGGATACTCTAGGATTTCCCTAGCTTCTGAGCCTTTAATAAGTCCTCCTCCACCTCTAACTCTGCCACTGACTTTTACCTTGCTCTTGTGCTTCTGGGCCCAGCTCAGTATCAGCTTTTCTGGGAAGAACTCCCTGATCCTAAACCCCAAATCTTTGGGCTAGGAGCTCCTATGTCCTTCCAAATACTCAGTGTATAATGTTACCGTATCATGCATTTACTTGCCTGACTCACCACTAATCTGACTGTGTAAATATATATCGTGGTCATTTATCAGCTAAAATGTCTTTGAGATTATAATGAAACTGGTTTCTTCTACCAGATACATTGGGATCTCTTTATTCTCCCTAGTTTCTGAGACTATCTGGCAGGTAGGGGCTAACTATGCCTTTACTATTCCTCTCTGATTCTGAGGCAGGTTACCAACCTTTTCTGGATTCCCTTTTTCAGTCAATGCAAAAGGGAAGTATAGAGATTATTTTCATATGGATATGTTATTTTATGCTATATAGAAGGCAAAGAAAGCTACAGTCTGGTTGGAGAAAACATTTAGTCTCTTTGTAATAAAGGAATGAATAAATGAATGAATAAATGCATTAGAGATTCATAAAATATTACAATGACTCACATATCCATATCTTATCAGAAACCTGTTCATTTTTGACTTTAATATATGAAGGGTATATTGTTCTAGTATTATCTTTAATGTTAATTCATTCCTTTATTTGTTTAATTTTACTTATCTATCACAAAACTATTACCTGCTTACTATGTGCCAAGAACTGTGCTAGGTACTGGCAATGACTAAAATATCATCCCTGCTCTCAGAGAGCTCATAGTTGTAGAAGAGAAGAGCTTTTTCATCTCCCTTCAGAGGACTATAATATAATTCAAATAGATCTGATAATAATGGTTTTGAGAAATGTCTTATAGTTTTTTCCTACAGAAGACCTATTTTGGAAATATTTCTTGAATAAGTGAAAGGGAAACTTCAAATTCGCAATTTGAAAAGAATATTAAGAATAGCCAGCTACCAATAAACAGTACAGTGGATTCACTTTCATTGCCTGATGGTGAAGCTGTGTTCTACAGATCAATGAAAATAACACCCTGAAATAGAGGGACTTCAGAAAAGAGAGAAATTTACACTCCTTTCTTACTTGATTATCTGTTAATAGCTTAATATTTCACATAGTACCAGAGGATATTGCTGTGGTGACATTCAATAAATCTAAGGCAATAATAGAAATAATTAATAATCTATTCATAGAAATCATGAGAAAATATTAGGAAAGCACAATCTGACTATGATAGTAATAGAAAATAAAATGGCACAGTATGAAAACAGTGACGAATGATATATGCTTTTCCAATTTTGATTTTTCAATGGGTGAATCTGTTTAAAATGGTTAATTGCATTTAGTTTTTAAAAATGTATTTGTAAAATTTTCTTGGCTAAAATGTTTAGGTTTTTGTTCACCAAATTCCAGAAAAGGGATGCTTTGTGACTAATTCTGCTTACTATGGAAAGTTTCCAAGCAATGAATTAGTTAGGATTTAGGAAGTAACCTTAAAAAATCTGGCCCTCACCCCCATCAGCTGAGTGATCTTTGCATCTTTCCACTTGATCTATAAAGAGAAAAAACGTGTATGAATTTATTCTGACCACTGCATGTATGATCCTAATCAATGTTTGGGAATCTTAGATCCAGCTTAATTCTCTTGCCATTTGGCAAGATTTTCAGGTCTAACTCTTTTGATTCTTTATTTCTTGTAAGGCATTAACCCCTTTTATTAACTACTGGGAGGATCTGGGGAAGAGGATGGTGGGAACAAGAGAGGGCTTGGGGTGGGAAGAGGTTTGAACTGGGGTTATGGACATGATTTGGGGCTTCAGGGGTTTTCTCAGTCCCAGCTTAACAAGCACTCAAGAAGGACATTGTGCTGCTTTGGCAGAAAGTGCAGATTGATGTCTTCCCGTGAATGCTGTGCTTTGTAACAAGCCCTGGTGGTCAGTTAAAGGTATCTGGGTTTCTGAAGAGACTGTTTGATTTGAAGCCAGTCCAGGCCTGGGAGTGGATGGCAGTTGCCGCCTTTTCTGTATAGGCTGGGAAGAAACTTGGTTCCCAGGATTCTAGAGCCTGAGTTGGTGTAAGGCGGTTGCCTGTAAAAGATTTCCTGAATGAATTCAAATGGTATCTGTCAAAGGAATTGGGCCCTGTGGATCCGTTAGCAGAAAACTACACGGTTGCATAGTGATTTGGGTAGATGGATATATAAAGGAAAGTGCAAAGAATCTCAAGCACTTCTAAGAACAAGATTATTATACAGTCCTTTTGTTTCTGCAGTTGTGTCAGCTGACATCAGTTTTCTTATCTCTATGCTAAGAAACCTCCAGAGCGGCTATGTGAAACAATCTGTACTACAAGTAGTTTCTCTTCTTTAAAAGAAAAAATTCCACTGAAAAATATGTGGAAGGATATATACCAAACTATTATCACTAATTTCCTTGTGAGTGGGTGGTAGTGGGAATAGGAAGTATAGTGATGGTGATGGTGACAGGGAGATCTTAAAACTTTTTTATTTATACATTTTACATTGTTTGAATACCAAAACAAATTAAGTAAAAATAAAGTAAATATAATAGCAGATTTTTCTTCCAAGAACATTAATTGTTGAGGTTGTAGAATCCCAATAATAAACACAACACTTTTAACCAAAAAAAATACACGGACGTAAAATCACTGTTTAAAAAAACTAATGCTAACAGTCATCACAGTGAATAGAACAGAGCCATCTCCAGGGTGCTTACCTTCCACTGAGTCCTCAGTGCTTTATAATCTTTTTGGTGTTTACTGTATTTCTGAGCTGAGGGAAAAGGACAGGTATACTTATTTCCATTTCAGGAGGGAAAAAACTTCAAGATGGAAAGTTGCCTACTGAGAATAGTGGAATAAATTATGGAGCATTCATATACTGCTTTAAAAGAGATGGATATATTTTGACTTAGGAAGAAGTCTACAATATGTTGTTAAGTGGAAAAAAATAAAATAAAACCAAAACAATTAAAAATATCATACAAAACACACACCAGCACACATGGAAACACTGTTGTGATTAAAGGGATAATATCTGTGAGATTGGATTATAAATTATTTTTACTTCATGTTTAAATTCTTTATTGTAAAATTTAAACATAAAAGTATATTGCACACATGTATACATATATACACCATTATGTATATACACTTTATATATATATAATTAAAAATACATAAGATCACATAAAGACTATTTATCTATCCAGGCTGTAGTCTATCCCTCTCCAGATGCATCTGGTCTCATCCTGCCTCTTATTTTCCAGGTAACCACTCTCTGTCTTTTGCCTGACTCATTCCCTTACTTTAAGAGTTGATTTACTTTCTATGTATTTTATCTAAGTGATATATTGCTTGGTCTGGAAAAACTGAGTCCCCACACAAATCTATTACCTTTAGATGAAGACTCCCTAGAGAAGAAATCAACAGTCTCTGATTCATTGGCTTCAGGCAACTTTATAGTTTCCAAGAGTCCTCTCTCAGAAAAGTCAGTATACAAGCTTCTGATTGAGTCCTGGGAAAATGGGGCTTACACACATAAAAGGGTATCTAGCAGGACTAATTCTGAACAGGCAATATGTAGTCAGAAGGAGTAGACTGCTTTTCTGTTTTGTTCTTTTAAGGTCACCATGGTCTACTTTGCAAGTCTCAGGTTATCCAAAGATGGAACAGTTCTGTCAGATGAAATGAGTGAACTTGCCTGCTTTGGGGTACAGGGCATTTGGAGGAGAACAGGAGCTTCCCCAATAATCAAGACAAACAGGGCAAAGAGATCATCTGTGCCAGACTTATCTGGGCATTGTGTCATCAGACAAATAGAACTATATGATTAGAACCCTTGAATGTCTGTCTCTGGAGTGATACTCTTCCAGCCTGGACTGCTTACCATTTATCCCTGTGCACAGTTGGTACCCTGGGATCTCTCTTCCCTGTCTTGAGTATTCCTTTTGCTCTTTTGTCTCTCTACTGGGTTAGATCACCTGTTTCCTGATACAAATGTCTTTTTGTTTGTTTGCTTGTTTCCTCTTTCTTGTTTCGTTAGCACACATCCTCTAGTAGATTTTTGAGAAAGGATGGGAGGAATATACATTTTTAAGACATTTTAAGTTTGAATGTCTTTATGTCTTTATCTTACCTCCATAATGATTGATAATTTAGCTGGGTATAGAATTCTATTTTGTAAATCAATATCCTTCCGAATTTTGATTTTACTTCTTCACTGTCTCCTTGCTTTCAGGGTTGTTATTGAGAAGTCCAAAGTTATCTGATTCCTCACACTGTCTATGTGATGTGGGCTTCCCTGTTCTACCTCACTCTGCAGAAACATGTGGAATTTTCTCTTTGTCACCAATGTTCTGAAAAACCAAGTGACACTTTGATACAAGTGTTTTTTGATCTACTGTGCTGGGCACTCAGTGGGTCATTTCAATCTGGCAATTCAGGTTGAATGATTTTATTGGTAATTTCTCCCTCTTCCCATGTTCTCTGTTCTCTCTTTTTGGAAAACCTATTATTTGGCTGCATCTGATGAACTATTCTTCCTGATTCTCTTGTCTTTTCATAGCTATTTTCTATCTTTGGGTCTTCTGCTCTACTTTCTGGAGAAGTTTCCTCTTCTTGACCTATTAATGCCTCTATTGGGTTTTTCATTTCTGCCGTCATGTCTTTTAACTTTCATGAGCTCTTTTTTATTCCCTATAAGATCTTTTTTAAAAAGTGTCCAGTTTGTATTATAGTATCTTCTTTCATCTCTTTGAGAATACTAATGAAAATGGTTATTTAAGATTTTCTTCTGTCATAGTGTCTGTTTCCTCAGAGTTGTCTTTATGTAAGTTTACTTGTACTCTACCTTCTACTCTGCCTTCTAGGTTAGAGGTTTTTCTGATCAACCTGGACTATCTCTAATGATGAAAATGCCCCCTCCCCATGTGTGGGTCTTGTTGATATTATGCCTTATGTTGGGTGGCTTGGGTGGGTTCTTTGTGGGGGCAACTTTGAATGAGAATATCTTTAAGTCTTTCTTCTTGGGCTGGACTGATTCTCTAGGGAAGAACCTTGTATTCTTCCACTGAGAACATAAAAATCTGGTTGCTGGAATTCTAGAAGTGAAGTTGAAGTTTTTGCTTTCAGAATTGGCAATGAATATAGACATCCAGCTTACAGGCAGATGCTTTCAACTGTGCATGGCATCTTCCAGCCAGAGAGCCTCAGACATTAAATCTAAAAATTTCTGCTGAGATGAGAGAAGGGAAGTTGCCCAGTAACATATATTAGAGGATCTAATTACCGATCTACTGCTTCTGAGCTTTCCCACAGGTTTTAAAATTATAGACCCCTTTCCCCAATTCTTCCCCAGTTCTAGAGGTTTCACATGTTTCCACGTCCTGAGCTTTCAAGAATTCTGTGGCATAAATAAGGTTATTACACAGTTTTCTCTATTAGCAGAGAATTTAGCTTTCTTCCAACTACTGAATCAGTTACTACACACCCGTCTCCTTTGCAGCATCCAGTGTTTTATTGTCCTCTCCTCTTCACCCTCTTCTTATGTATGGATTTATGTCTTTAAGAAATACTTTTTACTCTAGTTCAGTGGGGTTGTGAGAGAAAACAAATTTCAATGAAGAAATTTGGCTGCTTAAACTAGGATGACTTTTTAAAGTCTTTCTGTAGTCTGTGTGTGTGTTTAAGAATTATATGTTACTTTAATGATCCTAAAAATACTAATGCTGTGTTCATTTTGACCCCCAAAATAAGTGTTATGATAATAAGTAAAAAAGAACCAAATATTTTTGTGTCTTTCCAATATCTATACAAGAAGTTGAGAAAATAAGGAATTTCTCCAAATTCCTTATGGACTACTTAAGTTACTCTGTCAGAAGATTGACATAGTTATGAGTGTCCTGCACAGCAAAAGTTGTGGGGACTCATACTGACCAGACACATGTACTTATAATATGTGTGTGTGTATATATATATATTATATATATATATAATGCATATACATCTATTTAAGAGAATAGGTGATATTGTGAAAATTTATTCTGGGTAAAGAATGGATATGTAGAACAAGGTGATAGGGAGCTAAACTGAGCCCAGGAATGGAGGGTCCGTGTTCGGCCTCTCGCATCCTGGAGGCCTCCAGAGTGCACACTCCATATCTGTGGGTTACAGTCATTCTCTCCAGCACATCATGTGGGCAGCTGCCTTCCGCTATGTCTAGAACTTTCTCTAATTCCTCATCAAATACCATATCCTGTTGCTTCAGGATCTTTTCTGCTTAATCGTTTGGAAACAAATATTGCTAAATTCTCCAGGGTTGTCATTGATTTAATATATGGCTATTGTGGTTTACAGATTTGTAAATTACCAGGGATTTCCTGGAAATGATACATTCACCCTAAGATTATCTCCACTGGTATTCATTTCAGGAGGCAATATTGGATGGGCTTAAAATGAGCTAAATTGTAGTGCTCTGAAGGTTAATTATAGCAGGCGTAGAATTAGCCTTCTGTCCTAATGGGTTAAAAAATGTACATCAACATCACTGACTCCCTAGTAAAGGCATGAAGCCTTAAGGGTATTTCTTTGTAATCATGGGTCAGTATTTGAGATTTGTATCAGCTTGTCAGTATTGTTACTGAAAACAGTGAGGTTGATAACAGTGAAATTGATGTACGCCCAGAGGGTTCTGCTCTTGAGGTTGTGTGAATATTCCACAATTTATTTGTCTGATTATGGCCATTTGGGTAGTTTCAAGCTTAAAGTTACTATGAAAGTGTTACTATAATATTCTAGTACATGTGTTTGTTGAATAAATGTATTCATTTCTGTTGGATATATACTTAGGAGTAGAATTGCTTGGTAATGAAGATATCCATGCTTTCAGCTTTAGTGGATATTGCCAAAGAGTTTTCTGAAGTGCTTGTACCAATTTACAATTCCATGCAGAGGATTTTTAGATGGTTAGGAAATATTGCAGACTAACATGGTAAATGAGGAAATGCCTTTCTTGATGACTCTCTCTATACATAAATTAATTACTTTAAGTGGTACTTGAATATAAATTTTACCTGGTGGAAGACACCAACTTGGTTGGTTCTTAAATAATTCCTACACTCATTTACTTAACTTAATTATTAATGACTTCTGTGTCCAAATTATTTTTCCATTCTATTCTTTTTAGAAAATATTACTAAAGAAGGCAAAGCATCATGTTATAACTATCCCTTACTGTAGCTTTCTGAGATCACAATTGATTCAATTCTAATCAGTAAACTATTTTGCAGTCTTCTGGTTATTGCAGGTTTATGATGTTTAAAGAACCACCTCCCCCCCCCCACCATTAGCTATTGTGTAAATTCTTGTGAGAAACAGGAAAACAAATCTTCCATAGAGCCATGAAATTTTTCAAAGAGAAGCATGATTAAGATGAAATTTGAAGTCTACCTAATTCAATTCAGGAGCCTGAGGAAATTTGGATAAGTATGAGAAAGTTTAGAAAATTAAACTTGTAATACATGCCAATTAAATTTAAAGAAAAAGAGGGCTCATCTGAAATTAAAATAAATAAATAAATAAATAAAAGACATGCCCAAATTGAGAGCCAGTCTGGCTGTTGGGGAACGGGAGAAGGGCACATGGGGTAAGGCAGCTCAGAGCAACAAGCTTTAAATGCTCATTAGAAAAACTCTTCCTTTTTTCCCCATCCGTGTGTATTCCTTTGAAATGCCCCAGCATTGTCTAGCTATCAAATGCAAATTATTTTAATTGATTAAATTTAACTAGTAACAACCCTATGTGCAGGGTGGGCAGGTAAACTAACAGGGAGACTGGGCTCCCTTGTACACACTTTTCCCTTTGCTGTCCCACTGTGATTTGTAAGTTAAATGCTTGGCGTAGTAAGCTATTAATTCATGGGCCTTGGTTTGTTTGTTTAACGTTTTCTTTACTCGTTTTTTAAAAAATTAATTAATTTATTTTTGGCTGCATTGGGTCTTCGTTGCTGCACGCAGGCTTTCTCTAGTTGCGGCGAGCAGGGCCTACTCTTCCGTGCAGTGCGCGGGCTTCTCACTGCGGTGGCTTCTCTTGTTGTGGAGCACGGGCTCTAGGAGCACAGTCTTCAGTAGTTGTGGTATGCGGGCTCAGTAGCTGTGGCTCATGAGCTCTAGAGCATAGGTTTGGTAGTTGTGGTGCATGGGCTTAGGTGCTCTGCAGCATGTGGGATCTTCCCGCACCAGGGATCAAACCCGTGTCCCCTGCATCGGCAGGTGGATTCTTAACCACCTGCGCCACCGGGGAAGTCTCTTTTACTCTTTATTATGGAAATTTTCAAATATTCACAAAAGTAGAGAGCAAGATGTAATGAGTCTGATATACCCATCACCCAGCCTCAGCAATCATTGGAATCGGCCAGTCTTGTTTTATCTGTACAGGAACTCACTTCACCCCACCTCCACCCAGCTTATGATGAAGCAAAGCCTAGACTCCATAACTATTTCATTTTGAAATATTTCAACATATCTTTAAAAGAGAGGGTCTTTTCTTTAAAAATATAATTGCAGTATCGTTATCACACCTAGAACAAAATACTTGATGTGTGTTTAATCTTTTTCTGTTGCATTGATCAAGGAAAATTTGAACTCAAGCCTTGGATTAGATAATCATGTCCTTTGCCTTAAAGTTCTCATTACTGTATATAGTTCATTGCAGATGATCATGATACATTTTCTGTTCAAAGCTACTCAAGTTGATGATAGAGTTTTAATAACTAGTTTCTTTACTTTATCTTCTTATATTTCTCTTACCTATATCAACATTTCTTCATCAAATGGCATTGCCTGATGGTGCAGATATCTGATACGTCCTTTTCTATTACTGCCTAGGTGTCTTTTTTTTTTTTTTTTTTTTTTTTTTTTTCAGTACGCGGGCCACTCACTGTTGTGGCTTCTCCCTTTGCGGAGCACAGACTCCGGACGTGCAGGCTCAGCGGCCATGGCTTATGGGCCTAGCCGCTTCGCGGCATGTGGGATCTTCCCGGACCGGGTCACGAACCCGTGGCCCCTGCATCGGCAGGCGGACTCTCAACCACTGCGCCACCAGGGAAGCCCTGCCTAGGTGTCTTAATTGGAGTTTGGTGTCCTTTAGCTACAAGTAATAAGAAATGAATTCAAATATCGCATTTTGTTCAGCATTTAAAAATTTCTCCTGCATAATGTAGACCTTTGGCAAAGGTACCTAGAGTGGTGTTCCTGTGCTTGACACCAGGGGTTCTCTAGATTAGATCGTCTGAGCCCAGAGAGATTCCCGTGACACCATCAGGAACATTCAGTATCATTAACCATGGTACAGCCATTTAGTGCTTTGAAAAACTAGGGTATGCTGCAGGTCTACTTCTGTCTCTGCTAAAAGTCAGTGAGTGATGGATAAAGAGTAATCAATGAAACCAGTAGAGTTGGGCTCTTGCTCTCAAGGCATGTTCATGTTCTATAGGAAAGGAATCATCTCCAGTGATATCCTTGCTTTATACAAAACCTGTGGATGCTTTTAAGCATCTGAGAAACAGATGGGTAAAGTTTGCAATGAATACAAAGCAGTATAATTTGGATATTTTTAGGAAAAAGAAGAGGTTCAGAATTATATTGGAGTCTCTGCGTTCTCCTCTAAACCAAGAACAGACTGTTGTCCTACTTCTACAGGCTGTAACTCAAGATGTTGTATTGCCTCATGCAGTGGTGCTGTGCAAATTTGAAGGTTGCAGGGCATTTCCCAATTCCACTGGCTATTACAGTGACATGGATGGCTTGAGTGGGAGCTGGACTGTACCTCTAAATTCTTCAGCTCTCCATTGCCAGTGGGCAGTGATTACTTTTCTCTACCTCATGTCTTTTCCATGTTGCCAGTTCCATCAGGAAAGATGAAGTTATGCTACAATAATAAAACCCCAACATCTCTCAGGCTTATTTTTTACTCACATAAAATCTGCTGAAGGTCAAGGCATCTCTTTGGGAGCAGTTGTCTTCTGTGTGTTGGTGGAATGATGTTCAGACTTATTTCTTTGAATATTGCTAAAACTCTATACTTTGTTCAGTATTTTTGTGAGGAGACAGCAAAATGATGCCACTTCTTCCTTTCTGTTTCTTTTTTTTCCTTTTATCTAATAGCACCTCCACATCAACATGTGCTTCCACAAACACTTTGACAGTGGATGAGAAAGCATGGAGAATGGTGCACCAGCTCCTCAATGCTTCCATGTGGAAGCGGTGGGTGTCCTTTGTTATTGAATCCAATCCGATGCTCGCCGCTTACAAAATCAATACTCACAAATGGTAGAAGGGAAAGATGGCTTTAATCAGAATGCTGGAAATCTGGGGAGATGGTAGACTCAGAGCCCCCAGATTCTGCTCGGCCATGAAAGTTTTAAAGGGAAGAAGGGAAGTAATCTCAGTTAATCATTGAGATGGGGGTGTGGTCAGAGTCGTCTCCATCACCTCACTGTGTGCAGGTTTATTGACTTCTTGTGATCCTCCTCTAGATGTTGTTTTTTTTTTTTTTAACATCTTTATTGGAGTATAATTGCTTTACAATGGTGTGTTAGTTTCTGCTTTGTAACAAAGTGAATCAGTTATACATAAACATATGTTCTTGTTCACACAGTTTGGTCACACAGTTTGTTCGGGAGATGACCGAAGGGGAAGCTAGGGAGGAGATCTGGTCGTCTGTTAATTAGTTATTCTTCATTTCTGCTTCTTTAATTTACAGAAAGAACCAACAAGTTAGGCAAGGTATTGTGTGATTAAAAGATTTGAAAGGTGCTTTGGGCTGGAGCAGAGTAGAGCATGGGGGTACCAGGCTTAAGGTTAGTGACAAGACAGAGGGGTGTCTCCTGCAGAGAGCTCTTTTCTGCAAAAATCTTTTTCCTGCCAAAAGCTGCTTGCACTTCCCGCTCACATTTTATTGGCTAAAGCAAGTCACCCAGCCAGGGTCAAGTTTAAGGGGGCAAGGACATGCAGTCCTTCCATGTAACCAGAATGAGAGAAAATTGGAAGTCCTGGTGGGTCTCACAGATGTCTATCACACTAGTTATATTCTGAAATTATTTCTTCAAATATTGCTAAAACTCTATACTTAATGTTCACCATGTTGGTGAGGAGACAAAATAAGACACCAGTTTTTTTCTTTTCTTTTTTTTTTTTATTTCTCTTAACCACAAACAGTTTTTATTTTTCCCTAAACTTTGTGTATTACCACAAATATTTTGACTGCTGTAGATCAGCGTTTCTCAAGTTTCAATGTGCATCCAGATCATCCAGTATCTTGTTTAAGCACAGATTTTTGTTCGGTAGGTCAGGGTTGGAGCCCCAGGTTCTGCATTTTTAAAGAGCTCCCAGGTAATGCTGCTGCTGGCCTGCGGAGCGCGCTTTGAATAGCAAGGCTTTGGTCTGTCACTCTACTTAGAGAGGGAGAGCCGTCGTGATTTTAGTTGGATTCAAACAGAAATTTAGGCCATTAGTTTTTGTCTCTCCCCTACGTCTGAATTAAGGGCAGTGTCTCATGGTGATTGTTGTCAAACGTGGGAAGACTGTCAGTGTGACTCGAAAGCCTACTTCTGAAAGATAATTGGTTTTGTGTTCATTCATATTAAAACAGGACTGCAAGGAAGAAAGGAGACCTAATTGAACACTCAGAGCATCCCACTAAAAGCCAGCGTCTAATTATGGTGGGGCCCACACAGCAGGGACACTGAAGGGAAGAGGAGATACTAAAAACATCTTTATATTCTTTTGCTCTGAAGAGCACTTCCTGAGATCAAATGCAATTTGAGCTAAGGAGGCAGCGACTGACAAGCTTTACCGCCAGCAAGCATCTCAGAGACAGGCGCTCAGAGCGTTTTGTCATCATGCTTCGATTTTGCCTAATTATTAATAGAACACTTCTTTGTTTCCCCCCGATCCTTTACTGATTAAGATTCTTGCATGTTTTAAAGCATTTTACTTATCGCTCAGGATTCCAGATGAGTTGCCATTTGGCTCCACGATGCAGACTGGCTTCGGAGGGCTGCATTAGAATCCTGTGGATGTGCACTTGGGTAGGAATGAGGCTGGACTGGATAAGAGCACTCCTGGGCACTGCACAGTTTACCCAGAGCCTGTGTTTTTCCTTTGCTCATTTGTAATGCCAGCCCATGGTGGTGGAATGGGTGTATTGCTATAAATTAACAGCCATATCTCATACTTCTTATTCTGGAGGTGTAATTCAAAGAACTGTCACAAGGAATAGCAAAGCTACATATTCTTCTTTATAGTAATCGCCATAAAAAAAAATCCCAATTACTTTAAATTGCCATAAAATGACTTCAAAATCAACCCCAGCCCTGCTGCCCTTGATTTTCTTGCAATTAGTTCAAAGATCAAGAGATGGAGCAGTAAGTTTTGGGGTATATAATATAGCAGTTACATTTTTCATGATCAAGGAACTTTTAGTTTACAGCTTCTTTCCTTTAAAGTAATTCATTGAAGGGGACAATAATTCTAGGTCCGTTCCCTTATTCTGCTGACACTCAATTTCTGGGGCTTGGACATATTTCACTTCTCTTTTTATCATTGAAATATTTACAACTCTAACATCTTTGCAGATGCTTGGTTTTTATGTAATAAACTGTAACTCACTGGTATTAGCCCAAGGGATTCAGCAGTGCCCAAATCCTGCCTTGGCAAAGCCACTCCTCTTCAGGTGGCCCCGATGAAGATGGACCCCCATACTGGACAATTACAAAGGCAAATCCTCTTTGGGTCCACGTGTCCGATCTCCCAGTGCAGGAATCTTTGTTAAACCAGGCTGTAACAGAAGGCTTCTACTGGAGGTTTGAAACCATTTTTTCTTAACCCTAAAATGAAACCCTAATTTTACCATCAACAGATGAACATAAGAGGAGCACCCAAAGGAATCAGAGCATCCACCCATGTTTAGGTAAATGAAGTGAGTGATATGTCAGTGACTGCCCCAATGGGAAATGCTCTGGCACACTTAGTCCCTACACAGAGTGGAGTGGGTGTCCCCATGGGTTTAGGCACCTTTGAAGGTTGAATTACCTTCAGTGCAATGCTTCTTCCCGTTTGCTAATTGCACATAGAGATATCAAGTTCTAGTACAAATTCAGAAACTCCAGGGACCCATCTATTCTTCCACCGATCCATTTGTCCCTCCATTAGTCCGTCCATCCAATCTATCAAGATAGAAAAAGTGGGAAGTGATGGTGTCTGTTTATCCTTCTCTGACTATAATAGGTGTTCTGGTGTCTTTTCCACTGTTTTCCCCAAAAGCAGTCATGTACAGCAATCGCCTTAGAAATTACAAATATATTTTTGAAAAATGTATTTTAATGGGAGGCAGAATGGATGGTGTGGTGCAGAGTACTAGATCAAATAAATTTATCCAAAGGCATTGTATCCCCCAACTGCAAATCACTTGATTTTCCCCTATATTTGGAATGTTAGACATATCCATGGATGCAGTTTTTAATAGTTACTTTCATTCATTTTTACTCTAGACCAATATGAAAAGCATATGGAAATGGTCTATTAGTTCAAGGTATTTTTCTCCCCTTAATGGAACAATTTTAGAAAATTTCAATGGGTGTTTCTCCTTAGATGTTATGAAACACCTAATCTGACGCAAGTTTGTCCCAGGATAGGTGCTTTTGTTCATTTTCTAGGTACTTCCTTGGTCATGCTGTCCACCCCTATATTTTGATGCCCCAAATCTGCTAAAAACTCCTGCTGAGAATGTTTCTAACACTGACATTACTTAGAGTTGACTTTCGTCAGGAAACTTTCACATTTGATTATGTCTTATCTCTGTTGTATAGCCAGCCTCTTCGCGTCAGCTGAATGCTTCTCTTTGGTCTGTATCCTGGTCTCTCGACCCCTCCCTCATTCCTGTCCAGCCACCATACTATTTTTCTTTTCCACTAGCCTATATACAATGTCTCCTTTTCCGCACTTAACACTTAACCAGTTACCCAATTTAATGTGACTCTGGTCCCATTGCTTCACTGAAACAGTTCTTTCTAAAGTCACTAAGAATTTTTTTTTTTTTTTTAGGTACGCGGGCCTCTCACTGTTGTGGCCTCTTGTGTTGCGGAGCACAGGCTCCGGACGCGCAGGCTCAGTGGCCATGGCTCACGGGCCCAGCCGCTCTGCGGCATGTGGGATCTTCCCGGACCGGGGCACGAACCCATGTGCCCTGTATCAGCAGGCGGACCGTCAACCACTGCGCCACCAGGGAAGCCCTAAAGTCACTAAGAATTTTTACATTGCTAACCCAAAGGATGTTTTTTGTTTTTATCATATATAACTTTTGAATTTTATTCAACACTGTTGGTCCATGCTGTCTTGAAACAATCTCTTAGCTTGCTATCCATGATATTATTTACACCTGCATTTCTGTGTGTGGGGGGTGTGTGTGTGTCTGTCTGTTTCCTTTTCAGGCTCCTTCTCCATGATGCTTTTCTGTGATTATAGAGCTTCTTTAAGCTTGGTCCTGGGTCTGCTCACCATCTTACTTGCTAAGCCTCTCCCTTGGCAATAGCATTTATACTTAAGGCTTCAATCGCTTCCTATGAATAAGTGACTCACAAATTTATATCTATAGTAAGACCTCTTCTCCTGGCTCTAGGTTACCCGCTCTCCCTGCATTCTTGACCTTTCTTGTGGATAAGTTACAGATATTTCAAAATCAGTGAGATTAAAACTAAACTCTAACACTCTTACCCAGAGCCTGACCTTCTTCTCTGGGGTTCTAGTTCTGCGTGGCATCACCATTCATCTAAGATATGCCATCTAGATTCTCAGGAGTCATCCTTAATATCTCATTTTCATCATCTTTTTTTTTTTTTTGCGGTACGTGGGTCTCTCACTGTCGTGGCTTCTCCCGTTGCGGAGCACAGGCTCTGGACGCGCAGGCTCAGCAGCCATGGCTCACGGGCCCAGCTGCTCTGCGGCATGTGGGATCTTCCCGGACTGGGGCAGGAACCCGCGTCCCCTGCATCGGCAGGTGGACTCTCAATCACTGTGCCACCAGGGAAGCCCTCATCATCTTTTTATAAACCCATTCAACATTTATTCCACAAATATGTATGAAATGCTATTGTGTGCCAGGCACTGTTTTTAGTGCGAGATATACATTATCAAATAAGTCCATATCCAATCCATCACCCAGTCCTGTCAGTTTTACCTCTTACGTATAACCTACTGCCTCCATTTCATCCCTTCTACTCCAAGCGGTCACCACCTCTCACTATACTGCAGTCACCTTCTATCTAGTCTAGCTGCACAGTTGCTGGAACAGACTTTCCAAAGGCTGACCATATCACCCTAGCCTACCTCTACTTCCTGTTCTTGTTTAAATCCCCCAGTGCTCTTGGAATTAAAAAAAAAAAAAAAAGTCATGAGTGTGACTTGCTGGCTATGACTGCTTCCACTTGCCCCTCCTACTCCAGCCACTTTCCATCCCTTTTGCCACATATTCTTGGAATATTGTTCCCTCCATCTTTTGTATAATCTCATTTCATAGCCCGGCACCACCCTCACGGGTATAGAGACACTTCCCCTGCCTCCCTAGACTAAATCTAATGCCATTACTCTGCACTCTCTTGGAGCAAGGCCACGTCTTTATTTTCTCCCCATAGCATCTGCAATGCTTAGTACAGTGCCTGGCACATATTCGGTATTCATTAATATTCATAAATGAACAAATAATAGCTTCTTACCTCATTTTTATGAAAATAAATTACCCAGACCTTTTGCCTATTTGCTCATCATAATGGAATTCTTTGGATTGCCGGGGCCTTTGATGACACTTTTCTTAGGCTCTACCTAGACTATTTGTCCCTGAAGTGACCTTTTAACCAGTTATATGTAGGCACTGTCATATCTGATTATTTAAGATGCAGCAGAGAACATCAGATTATTAACACTAAACCAAAGATAATCATTGGGGGATATGTAAATTAACATCAATTACTTGCATTTATCAAAATTTTCATTTGAACACATAGTTGAGATGTACACAGTTGCATAAATTATTTTAAAAAGCGATATTCATAGGCGAAAACCTTGTAATTATGCTGGAAGTGGAAAGATGACTGACAGAGAAGATGGAACTATTTATGTTTCTTAAAGTAATTTAGAAAAGTGCCCATGCAGTTCAGTTATGGTCTTGTGACTCTGCCAAAGTCAGATGCTAAAACTTGACATGTTTGAATTCATATTTTGTCTCCTCTTCCTTATACTGCCTGCTTCCTGCAGTGCCTTTGAGAAGTAAAGTGGAGAAAAAAGTGGGTCAAACAAGAGTGTGGAACCTGGATAAGCCACCAAATTAAAAATGAATTCAAAGATTAATAAAAGTTAAAAAAAACTCACCTGCTGCGATTATCCATAGGTGACATGCATTGGCCACATGATCTTGAGAAGACCTCTTTACTTCTTAATAAAATGGGATCAGTAATATATGGCAGGACTGTTCACAATAGCTAAAACATGGAGCCAACCTAAATGTCCATCGACAGATGAATGGACAAAGAAGATGTGAAATGTATATATGTATATATATATAATGGAATATTACTCAACCATAAAAAAGAATGAAATAATTCCATTTGCAGCAGCATGAATGGACCTAGAGATTATCATACTAAGTGAAGTAAGTCAAAAAGAGAAAGACAGATATATCACTTATATGTGGAATCTAAAAAAATGATACAAATGTACTTATTTACAAAACAGAAATAGACTCACAGACATAGGAAACAAACTTATGGTTACCAAAGGGGAAAGGGGGAGAGGGATAACTTAGAAGTTTGGGATTAACATATACACACTACTATATATAAAATAAATAACCAACAAGGACCTACTGTATAGCACAGGAACTACATACAATGTCTTAAACTGTAATGGAAAAGAATCTGAAAAAGTATATGTGTGTATATATACATATACATATATATACATATATATAAATGAATCATTTATGCTATACACCTGAAACATTGTAAATCAACTATACTTCAATAGAAAAATAATATATGGCAGGAAGGATTAAACAAGGTAATATATGTGAATGCTCTGTTGAACCTTGTACCACACAGTTAGCTCATATGAAAATTTGTTTTATTATTGTAATTAACCTGGCCTCCTGACTTCTTGGGATTCCTTATGTCCAAGACTTTTTGAAATGGCAAACAGTTTTTTTGTTTTTTTATTTGTTTTTTTTGTTTGTGGTACGCGGGCCTCTCACTGCTGTGGCCTCTCCCGTTGCGGAGCACAGGCTCCGGACGTGCAGGCTCAGCGGCCATGGCTCATGGACCCAGCCGCTCCATGGCATGTGGGATCTTCCTGGACCGGGGCACGAACCCGCGTCCCCTGCATTGGCAGGCGGACTCTCAACCACTGCGCCACCAGGGAAGCCCCTATGGCAAACAGTTTTTAATGAGTTCTATGTGCTAAACAATTCCAAGTACCTTATAAATATTAATTCATTTAATCCTTGTGTCAACTTTACCATGAAATAAATAATATTATGATAACCCTCATTTATAGATTAAGAAACTGAGGTAAAAGGAAGTTAAATATCTTGCCAGAGATTAAAATCTCATAACTAGGAAGCAGTGGCTTATATCTGGAAAATAATGGCCTCATTCTAGGAAATTCCACATCTTAGCTAAAACTCCACCTTTCTAACTTACCCTTCACCCATAAGGCATGTACTACATGTCTGAGGTTTAACTGCTAGGAAGAAAAATTCTTTTCTCCATTTTCCATTTGAGTGTCCCACTGGAGTGTCCCACTGGTTTCACTTTGTATCTCAGGTCAGTGCTCTGCTGCAGGTTCTTACTTCAAGATAGGATTTACTGTTCTACTTTAGTTTCCTTTCAGGATACCATGCCAGAGTGCTTTTGAAATTTTGTTATTCTCTGCATCAATGATTTGTCCTTTGAAATAGAGAAATAACGTTTATCATCCTGACATTGGGAAATCTGGATTATGCCATTTGTTCCTTTTTAGCCTTGTTTTAGGTAGTAAATCAGGCAAGCTATGGAGCTACCTTGCTTAGAGATGAGATGTTATCCCTAATAAGAGTCTCTTGGTGTTGGCATGTTGTACATAGAAGATTTTTTTCCAGAACATTCTACCTCATGCAGAAATGTTTTCCTTTTCGTAGATTTTTTTTTTCTGCGTTCTTCTTCCTTCTTACATATGGCAAGGGATTCAGTTTAGGTGTTGAGACCTTAGATAGCTCTTCTGACATAATAGCCAGAGTATATTTATTAATCTCCATTATTTCCCTAAGGTGATTTTGAGGATACAAGTCTCAGAACTAATGATTTGATCTGACTTTTAGGATGACAAGATTAAATTACCTGTGAATAATCTTTGCTGTATAGGCCAGGGAGTTGTTTCATATATATATGTTTGTCTATTTCAAATTTAGCAAATAGCTTTAAGAATTTCTCAGCCTAAATTTGAGTAGATTTTGAGTCTCAAAGCAAAATCCTACAGATGTGGTTAATAGAATGGTAAATTTTTTTTCAATGCTGATTTTGAACTATTGTCATAGTCATATTTTTAGTTAAGTAGAAAAATGTTTAAGAATGGGAAATGTTCAACTTTGTCAAATTTTCTGATTCTCTCTTGTGCTTTGGATACTCTGGAATTATGCTATATTTGACCTGATTAAGCTGAATATAATAGAAGGTAATTCTTTCATGTTTTATATATAAAATCAGTGGGAAGCAATGAGAGATAAATAATATCTTGCTCTTTTAGACTTTCTGAGGATGTAAACTGGGGTTACCAAATAAATATAGGACACCTAGTTACATTTGAATTTGAGGTAAACAGTGAATATTTTTAAAACTATAAGTATGTACCAAATATCACATGGGACATGTTTATACTTTTAAAAATTTTATTATATAGCAGGGTGCCCTGTATTTTTATTTGCTAAATTTGGCAAACCTGCCCTAGTTCCACCCTAGTTCTATTTAGAGCTAAGAATTTTATCATTTCTAAAAGTCAAATTGACCCCAGAATGGGATTTAAAGCCATTGTGAAAATAATCAGATAAATAAATACATAAAAGAGGCCCATGCAAAGACTGTGATTAATTCAATTTTGTCCACTTAAGACCCATAAGGAAGAACAATAAAATCACCCTTCCCCCCCATGCTAAATGTGTCCTGGAGACAGGCTAGCAGGCTGGGAGCGGAGGCCCCTAAGCCTTATCATAGAAGCACAGCTACCCCACCGGCTCAGTTCTGCCACTCTCAGACTGGATCAGCCTTCTTTATTGATAGCCCTGTTACACAGGATGTGAAAGCAGCCCAGACACCATACTGCTGCTGGAAAATTCTGTATCCAGTGCACTTCCTTCCCCTTGCTCCCCTGCTTTCTTCCTGTCCTGCCTTTTGTCCATCCTTGCCCTATACAGGTAGATTCTGCAACAGCCATCAAACACTGTGGAGGAAGCATGCTTACATAATCCACTCCTCAAACTCATCCCCAATACTTAGCACAATGTTTTGGAACTTGTAGATATTAAAAAATTATTACACAAATCAAAATGCTGTAATCCTATCACAGCAAGTGCCGAAAAAGTGTTTAGATTCTGTTTGGGACGTTAGATTAAAATATATATATATAGTTGAGAAAATCCTATTTGAAAAATGTTGTTGACTGGGTTTATCATGGTTTTTTCTGTAATTGCATTGACCTCTATCATGGGAATGGGTCTTTGCTACGATCCCTAAATTGCCAAGCCAATCCCTTTCTAATTTATGTAAACAATAGTATTATTAAAACCATGATAAATACACCCTTTCCCTCTTAAATACATATTAATGAGAGTGAAAGTCCCTTCATCAGGGATAAGAATTAAGGTGAAGTCTATTTAATTTAACTATTGTTTGTTTGTTTGTTTAAATAGGATACTTTTACAAATTTTCCAAGCTTTTTCAGTTTCTCCAGGTTGGGCCTAATCTATTGAAAAAATAAACTAAAAGTAGTCTTGATATAAAAAAAAAAGTATAATTTCATTTGGTGGATCTTATTTCACTCACTTTTTTAGTGATTCATAGTGTGCATCTTTCTGTGGCTAAAACAAAGTGTTGAGCTTTGATCCAGAAATGCAAATAGAGCACATAAGATGAGCACACACACAAACACACATTCGTTTCCGTTATAGGTTATTACAAGTTATTGAAGATTCTTTTCCATTATAGGTTATTACAAGATATTGAATATAGTCCCCGTGCTATACAATAGGTCCCTGTTGTTTATCTATTTTCTCTATAGTAATGTGTATGTGTTAATCCCAAATTCCTAATTTATCCCAATCCCCCCTTTCCCCTTTGGTCACCATAAATTTGTTTTCTATGTCTGTGAGTCTACTTCTGTTTTGTAAATAAGTTCATTTGTATCATTTTTTTAGATTCCACATATAAGAGATATCATATGATATTTGTCTTTCTCTTTCTGACCAAACTTCAGTACTCTTAATTCCATCTAGGGAGCTGGGTACCAGGCAGGCTTTTTTCTCCTGCCTTACATACTTCCCATCAGGAATATCATTGATCCAGATACTGAAATCATCTATAACTCTACGTTGAAAAAGAAAACATTGTTGATGGAAGAAGAAACTTCTTAGAAAACTGAGTCTCCTTTTTGGCTCCAGAAAATGGCTAACCACTTACTGAGAAAACTTGAACTAAGAAAAATATGTTCAGAACACTGACAGTTCAGTCAGGATTGTTATTCTAACAGAAAAATATTTGACCTCTAGGCAAGGGCTTTGACCCTGTGCCCTTTCCTCCAAATAGGCTGTCTGGCTGTCAGACACTCAGATAACTTTTTCCATCCTGTGACAGCTTCTACACTGGAAATGACAGTCTGCCTACAGTGGGACAACATGTGGCCTCTTGGTGGAGTGCAGCAGAGGAGAGACGTCACTGGTTCTTTAAGGCTCTCATATGTGACTGGCTCAGTTAATAGTGAGAGTAGGGTATATTCAGGCACTCCTCAGGGACCAGACAGTTCATGACAACACACTTTTGTTCAAATCAGCTGAGGTAATGGCAAGCAGAGTATTCTTCGATTTTAGTTATTCTCAAATTCCTTCTCACAAGGTTACCTTATGCTGGACACCTGGGTGAGTAACGTTTCCATCTCATTTCCTCACATATCGAAGACCTAAGAGGTCTTCCTAATCTAGCAAGGGTGAGGGAAGTAGAGGTGAGTAGCTGAAAGAAAGAGCCATTATCATGGCCAGTAGTCTATTGATTTCATTTGTGGACGGAACTGTACCACCATTCAAATGTTTGTGGATCCTTTCCTTCTTTAGGAAAGTATTATGAATCTTTTTGCCTGGAATCATCATCCTTCTCAACGTATTTATTTGAGTGATTATTTTGTGCAAACCACAATGTTAGTTCTAACCTGAATTTTCCAATTTTTACTGTCACCATCCTTAGGAAGCCCACATTCAAGCCTACCAGCTGAGCTGCCTTGCAATTGTGAGGTACACCACAGTAAAGGACAGAACATTCACGACTGGAGACTGGGTTTCTTGTGGTAGTGCTGCCACACATTTACTCTTTATTCCTGAAGAAACTTAACTCTGAAGTTTGTCATCATTACCAGACAAGAGGAGTCAACTGAATGTTCCTTAAAGGGTCCTCCAAACCAACAATTGAGAGATGTCAGGTGACCTTTTCGTCAAAGGGCTTCTCATGATCGTGAGCGTTAAGTGACCTGCCCTTCAGGCCCTTGTTTTGGTTTTGCCTTGTTGTATAGGGATTGTGCTGTGTCTGCACAACATTCACTTTCAAAAGATACACTCATATAAGGCCATTTTTCAGTTGAGTCTAGAGGCAGTTATCTTCCAAGCGTGCTATCTGTGGCACTGTCAAGCTCTGAAGTGTCATGTTACTCAGAATGGTCCACTTATAAGTAGACTGGGTTCAAAACACAGACTCTTTTTTTTTTTTTTTTAAATAAGCTAGGCCTCTCTGTGGTTTCAGGCTGCTCTCAAGTGTTTGTCCATTGACTCTATTTTATTCCTAGAGAATGGCCTTACTCTCTTTGTCTCTGGTTTGAATAAGAACAACAACAAATTGATGAGAGCTTCATTTGTAAAGGGAAGGAGGGGGCAGAGAGAAGGCTAAGGATGTGTGTGGGTGTGTTTGTGTGTGTGGGGGGAGCTTCAGGGAGGAAAAGCATTTGCGAGATGTTTTCCTGGAGGAGCAGTTTCACATTTGTTTTGGTGTAAATTGAGCCAGAAGTTTGAAAATAAGAAGCGACTTCATAAACGCTCGCTCCCTGTATAAACACCTTGTTAAATCAATGCAGCATTTGGACCAATTTCGTTTTTCTAATTCCATGGTACACTTGGGAAAGCAGAAGGCGTTTTGCATTGTGCAGAATCTGGTATTTGGTTATTTGGAGAAGGCGGCTTTACCTACTAGGTCACAGTAAATGACTACAGATGCTGAGAATATGTTGATGGTGTCAATGGTGAAATCTTTGCCACACAGATTGTGAAAAATTACAGGAGGGCAGGAAATAATTTATTTTGCTAACAATCTATTTCCCATCTGCAGTTTGTACCTGTTGAAGCTGGAAGTCCTTGCCTCCCCTCCTCAAAGTCCGTCTCCTTTCTTTGACAGATGTGCAACCCTTGAAGCCTTCAGTATTATTAACAGCAACGTTTAGAGTCTACCGGGGATTAATTTAATTTTTTTGGTGTGTGTTTTTACAACAGTTTCAAGATGCTGGAATGCAGATATAGTTCTTGTTAAAAAAAAATAGTTTAGACAGGTGGATTCATTTAGCTACCCAGCAAGACCTGATGGCTTTTTCTAAAATTAAATTCTGAAGAAGAAAATCTAACAGACAACTCCATCCACATACACAAGCACATACCACACTAATATGTATACACAGTGTGGTAGTGACGTCCAGACCAAACAAGAGGTGCTTTCTTACATGGAAATTGATTGGGTTTTAATTAATTAATCATTTATTTATTTATGGCTGCGTTGGGTCTTCGTTGCTGCGCGTGGGCTTTCTCTAGTTGCAGTGAGCAGTGGCTACTCTTCGTTGCAGTGCGTGGGCTTCTCATTGCGGTGGCTTCTTTTGTCGTGGAACACGGGCTCTAGGTGCGTGGGCTCAGGAGTTGTGGCGCACGGGCTAAGTTGCTCCGCAGCATGTGGGATCTTCCCGGACCAGGGATCGAGCCCGTGTCTCCTGCACTGGCAGGCGGATTCTTAACCACTGCGCCACCAGGGAGGTCCTAATTAATTTTTAAAAGTATGTCTTAAACTTTGGCCCATTTTCACCTCGGATGAGCTATGATATGTTAAATAGATATTTCTATGACTTTGTTCTTACTCACCCTTTATTTCTCAATAATTGAACCCTCCAGGTTCTAATGGAAAGTAAGAGGTTGTTTATATGTTGAGGGTGGACAGGTGTTATATTTTATTTTACATGTTGGTTTGTAGCTGACACAGTTAGAAAACCCCTTTGTCCTGTTTTTTCAAGGTGCATGGGAACTCCATTTCAATGCTGAAGAGATAGGTAGAGTTATAAGTTATATGAGTTGTAGATATGCTGATAACAAGTTATTCTTTTCTTATAGCTTTTCCAAGAAATCATTCTGGAGGAGAGGCAGCAGGAAGTCTGTCTTGCTGTTCTTGGAGCACACAGAGAGTGACATACTCAGGAAAAAATGAAAATGTTTAATTTTTATACTTTCACCTCAGTTTGAAATGCAGATGAAAGTTGCATTTTTATTTATGGCTTGAAGGATAGCAAGGCCTGATAACAAATCATAAAGAAAGATGGAAGCCTCAATAGCAAATTTTATGTTGAAAATGTCATCGTTTGTCACATATCAGTGGCTAAAAAAAGGAGAAAAACCTTGGATTTGTGCAATACTCCAAACTTTAAACAGCTGAAATTACGCTGTGCAGTGGGCCATTCAAAGAGCACATGCAAAGGCCTGGGCTCTTCTCTGGTTCAGCAATTGTCCTGTGTACACTCTGGAAGCCTAGAAACCATTCTGTGTGAGAGTTAGCTTTCCAAGTGGCCTCCCTCTTTCCTGACATTGCAGTCTTAAAAGTGCCAGCAGGGCTTCCCTGGTGGCGCAGTGGCTGGGAGTCCACCTGCCGATGCAGGGGACACGGGTTCGTGCCCCAGTCCGGGAAGATCCCACATGCAGCAGAGCGGCTGGGCCCGTGAGCCATGGCCGCTGAGCCTGCGCCTCTGGAGCCTGTGCTTCACAACGGGAGAGGCCACAACAGTGAGAGGCCCGCGTACTGCAAAAAAAAAAAAAAAGTGCCAGTGTTGTCGCAATCTTTGTAAGACATAGACAAGGAGACACTTTGATTAGAATGACTGTTGCAATAGGGAGGTTGCTCTGATTTCAGAAATCTGCAAGCATGTCAAACTTATACAGAAGAATGTTTTTATCTGTTACAAAGTTTTCCCCTAATACCCTGTGCCTCTGTCCATATGAGGGACCACACTTTGCACAGAAAGGCAGGGGTCAAAAAGAGAGCTAAGGGTATTGAATTAGTGCATTTGGTGGTATGGAGGTTAGAGGGCAAGCAGCCTCGAGATTTCTCATGGTCACCTAATAGCATTAATGCCCTGTAAAAATAACTCAATATTGAGCAGCTAGACTCCAGGCATATAATGAAGTAGGGACCTTTATACTGAGCATTCCATTTTTTTTAATATATGAAAATTTATTTATATGCATATAAAAAGAACCTTCAAGTCTGTGTCTTTTCCTCCTTTCCTCTCAGAAATAGCATCTACTCAATAGGTGCTCTTTGCTACTTGGAAGTTTGATGTTATTTATTTATTTATTTTTTAACTTTTTATTTTATATTGGGGTACAGTTGCTTAACTGCGTTGTGTTAGTTTCAGGTGTATAGCAGTGTTGGGCCCGGTTAGTACTTGGATGGGAGCATTCCATCTTAATTCCTCATAGCTATTTTTTTTCCTTCCTCCAACCTCCAAATACTGCTGTGTACCTTTACCTGCCATCTGCAACACACAGAAACACAAGAAGACAGCCCTCAACCCCTATTTCTGTTTGCAGTTGGAGATCTCACCAGGTTTGCTAGCTGCTGTTCATTACCTCCCTTCTCTAAAATGTTCCCTGATGATAGTTAGATGTGTGACCCATTTCTCAGCGTGGCTGCCTTACACAAGCTTGTATGTCACATAAAGATGTAGTAGACACTGGAGAAAATATTCTGGGCTGGGGGTCCTTTCAAATATTGTCATAAACAGGGTTACTTTCTCTATTTGAAGGAATGGCAATATTAGACAATCAAAGATGGTTGGAGATTAAAAGAAGGACACAGGATAAAGAAAACATGGCTGCTTCTTAAAACAAAGAGAGACCCGAATGATTAAAAGTAAACGAAAATATTGGGTTGGCCAAAAAGTTCATTCGGGTTTTTCCGTAATATCTTATGGAAAAACCTGAATGAACTTTTTGGCCAGCCCAACATTTTCAATGTTAATTTTTGTGGCTATGATGTAGTAAACTGAGAGACAGTGTCTAAACATAGACCCTGGAATCAGATGACCTAGGCTTTTACCCAGTCCTATGTTTTATTTGCTGGGGGATCTTGGGCAAGTCATCCAGTCTCTTTGAACATTACCTTCTTTGATTTATAAATTAGGAATGGTTATTCAGAGGATCCTAATGAGATGATGCAAGTCTATATAAACATAGAAGGTGTGTAAAGGTGTTGGATATCATTTATAATAGGTAGTGTCCAACCTTTTTTTTAGAAACATTGCCTGCTTGCAAGTTGATTAAGGACCTATTAGCTGTGATATGTGTAGTGGAAAAAAGAGTGAACAGGGAGTGGCAAAGCAGACTTCTAAAATATTGGGACAATTATGTAAATAGCTTGAATTTATTGATTTAGTGCTAATTATTTTTAGCTTGAGTGAGTTTGTCAGACATATAACGGTTATATTAATATACCTTTGCTAGTTGGATTGGTTTAATTTTCCATGTAATTTTCAAGGCTGCATTGAACAGCCAATAGCTGTCATATGGAATATTAGAGAACATTGCCGTTACTTTACACTAAAGAGTTGTCATTTGGGGCAATGGTTTTAGAGAAAAGTGTAGCAATAAATGCACTGTTAGATTTATATTTATCCATTCCATTGGAAGAGCTTCAAAAGGAAAGAAAAGAAAATGCACGTCAACAACCCTAATGAAGTCAGTTTTATTTCAATGATTTACACATAAAACTTTCATTCTTCATACTATAATGAAGAGAGAATGGTAGCGACTCATTCTGCTAAAGAAGACTGTTGAAACTCCCTTGGTTGGAAACGGAGAAGCCACTCATCATTTATAAGTCTAGTGACCCGAATATCTTTGACCAGTATTCACAGAAACTGTGACCAAAATTCATTGCTGGAATATGTGAATTATTAATAAAGCTTCTGGAAATCCCCAGGTTTCAGGGAAGCATATGTGGCCAAGGAGAAATAAGAGATATACAAGTAAACTATTTCTGTGACTCTTTATAAGGGGAGTTTTTAAGAGAAGCCCACGGAAGTCTATAATTCATCATGAGACACCAAGTAAGGGCACCGGGGAAGTTGCTCTAGTGACCTCCAAGGTGCTGTGTTTACCTTTCTGCAGCAGCTCCCGGTTATGTGCAATGGCATGTGGCTGGATGCTGTAGGAGAAGGTGAAAGGAGCGTTCCTTTAGTTCACAATGCTAGAAATCTGAGGGCCGTTGATGTCATCTGGTTTAAACTTCTCTTTTGGTGGATAAGGTGAATGAGATCCAAGTATTTGTCTGAATTCCACAAATACTGCCCCAAGGAAACAGGTGGGGGTAATTAACAATTATTATATACTTGTTATTTTTCAGTATATTCTATACCACAAAGCTACATTTGGGCATTATATCTATTTCACAGATGAGAAAATTGAGGTTCAATAAAAATAAGAAACTTTCATAAAATTCACTGGCTGATTATTTGCAGGAACTGAACTCAGAATGACCTCACCTTTCCACTATGTGAGAGTACCTCCTCAGGAGCAGAATTAATTGTGATGAAGAAATTCACCTTGATTCTAAAGCATTGGTTTGTTTCTCTTTTGTACTATGATTTGCTGTGAAACTGTTGAATATGATTAGATGAGGTGGAAGAAATAACCCAAGAAAGGAGACAGGAAGAAAAAAAATTCTATGAAGATGAAGTAATATCAGTGTTAGGATGGAGAAACTGGTAAGTGCATGAATGTGATAAAGCAGAGTAAGAGAAGGAAAGTAAATTCACTACTTTGGGAGCCATGTAAAGATCTGAGAGCCTAGAAAATTAAGCTGTACCTTTACTGGAAAATACAGAAAACTAGACTATGTGAAATCCTAATGATGCAAGAAGCACATAGAACTACAACTCTTAAGAGTTACTCGTGGTTAGTATCTTTCATCTGAGGACTCCAGAAAAAAGTAAATTGACATGCCTCCCCTGGTACTGAGATATAAATCTAAGCCATAAATGAGACCTGCTTAGACTCATTGTAACCACTAAGCAATTAACTCCAGCTGGGATTGAAGGAACAAACAAAACATTTGTTTCCAAACTATGTTCCAAAGGAAACTTCAATAAGAAGGGAAGAGAGGCTTTGTGCTGAAATAAGCTTAGGCAATATACTCAGTGGAATTCCCTGGTGGTCCCTGGTGGTCCGGTGGGTAAGATTCCACACTCCCAATTCAGAGGGTCTGGGTTCAATCCCTGGTTGGGGAACTAGATCCCGCATGCATGCTACAACTAAGAGTCCACATGCTGCAACTAAAGAGCCTGCATCAGTGGTCCCCAAACTTTCCTCTTTCATGGAAGACAGTTTTTCCACGGACAGGGGGTGGGGGTAGGGTTGGTTCAGGCTGTAATGTGAATGATGGTTCAGGTGGTAATGCAAGCGATGGAGGGGATGGTTCAGGAAGTAATGCGAGTGACGGGGAGCAGCAGATGAAGCTTTGCTTGCTGGCCCAGCGCTCACCTCCTGCTGTGCGGCTTGGTAGCAGTCCACAGCCTGGGGGTTGGGGACCCCTGTCCTGCATGCTGCAGTTAAGACCTGGCGCAGGCTAAGTAAATAAATATTTAAAAAAAAAAACAAAAATCTTTGCTCTTGGACAGTGTCAGGAAAGAAACCTGATATACTTTGTTTAGCCAGAATTTTCTGGAGAGATTTGACCATGGAACACTTTTTCAGTAACATGTATTACTGTATGGAACAAAGTTTTTCAACATGCAGTACTTGAATACCTGGTGATATTCGTTGGCAGTCAAGTGATTTGATAGTTCAAAAGAAAAAAGTAAAGACAATTTTGTTTACATATATTTCAGTGTCTTGAAATAGAAGATTAATCACTAGATTTTCAGAAATTCCAGTATTTTCTTTTGTCTTATATGTGCTACATGTACTAAATTGATCAGTTCATCTTGATTTGAATTCAGTTATCAGGGAATAGTTTTGGTTAAAGTATTTATACATCATTTGCTTATTGCTTAAAGTCAAGTTCACATTTTATTTTTACAGTTGTGCATTTTAGCCCCAATTCATGAAAAATTGATTAAAATGCTTTTTAAAAGCATAAATGTCATGCTAAAAATTATAAAGTAAATGTATCATCTCAAAGTCATGTGGATATAGAACATATATCTATATGTTCTCAGAAAAATTAATCAAGTGCAATAAGTTCACAGAAGCAGCCAAAAGAAAAAACTGCAGGTAAGAGATAGGATGAACATTCAGATGGATATGTGAGAATATTATTTCATAGGATCTGCAACTTATTTATTGCTAGAATTCTGTGAAATATAGACAAAAAGCCATATTTTTTATGATGCTATTTTCAAAATACTGGTAAATCCGTCAAATCAATCCAGATTATTCTAGAACAAGAATAAAAATAAAATTAAGCCTATTTGGAGAACTGCTGAGATCTCCAAGCTGTCAGAGCACAGTGATCACAGCTTTGGGGACAAGAAAAGGAAGCAAAAGGAAATTGAGGAAACTGGAAAGCTGGAGAAATTCCAAATCCTTGGGAGCTTTAAAAAAAAAAGTTTACATAAGAAATTATTAAGTCTTGTTATTCAGTCGCAGGAGATAGTAAATTTACTGTGAGGTTTTTTTTTTGTTTTAATTGAAGTATAGTTACTTTACAATATTGTGTTAGTTTCAGGTGTACAGCATAGTGATTCAGTATTTTACAGATTATTATCCTATTACACGTTATTACAAGATAATGTGTATAATACCCTGTGTTATACAGTAAATCCTTGTTGCTTCTGTTTTATATATAGTAGTTTTTATCTGTTAGTTCCATACCCCTAATTTGTCCTTCTCCCCTTTGGTAACCACAAGTTTGCTTTCTATGTCTATGAGTCTGTTTCTGTTTTGTATATACATTCATTTGTATTAGATTTAGAGTCCACATATAAGTGATATCATATAGTATTAGTATTTGTCTTTCTCTGACATTTCATCAAGCATAATATTGTCTAGGTCTATCCACATTACTGCAAGTGACAGTATTTCATTCCTTTTTAAAACTGAATAATAATCCATTGTGTATATATATATATATATATATATATATACACCCTTTCTTTTTTTTTTTTTTTGCGGTACGCGGGCCTCTCACTGCCGTGGCCCCTCCCGCCGCGGAGCACAGGCTCTGGACGCGCAGGCGCAGCGGCCAAGGCTCATGGGCCCAGCTGCTCCGCTGCACGCGGGACCCTCCTGGACTGGGGCACGAACCCGCGTCCCCTGCATCGGCAGGTGGACTCCCATCCACTGCACCCCCAGGGAAGCCCACCATTTCTTTTTAATACAATCGTCTGTTGTTGGGCGCTTGGGTTGCTTCCATGTCTTGGCTATTGTAAATAGTGCTGAATATCGGGGTTGCATGTATCTTTTTGAATTACAGTTTTTGTTTTTTTCTGAATATTTACCTAGGATTGGAATTGTTGGATCATATGGTAGTCGTATTTTTAGTTTTTTAAGAAACCTATACTGTGAGGTTTTTTTTTTTTTTTTTTTTTGGGTTTCGGGGGCCTCTCCCCGCCGCGGCCTCTCCCGTCGCGGAGCACAGGCTCCGGACGCGCAGGCTCAGCGGCCATAGTTCACGGGCCCAGCCGCTCCACGGCATGTGGGATCTTACCGGACTGGGGCACGAACCCGTGTCCCCTGCATCGGCAGGCAGACTCTGAACCACTGCACCACCAGGGAAGCCCACTGAGAGATTTTTTGATACTATATTCCTCAAAAAAAAAAAAAAAGAAAAAGGCATGAGTCCTGATGTTGCCAAAAAGATGATAAACTAGTATAATTAATGTTCAGAAGGAAATTTACAATTTCTTTTTAGCTTACAACTTATAATTTTAAAATCAAATAACACTGTTGGATGTTGCATAATATCAAGGGTAAATGATTTAGAAAGGCAATTATCATACGCTTACTAAATACTAAGCAATTTCAGGTAGGTAACACCAGTGATGTGCTGACCATGGATACACTCTTGGTAAATATCCAGTGAGTTTATGGAGAAAAGTACTCAGTGACACACTGTTTTGATCATCATTAAATATAATGCCACAGAAAGATATTTTAAAATTGTAAATGATTATGTATTTGGGCTATGCTGCAGAGTAGTAAAAGTGTTCTGAGATTGGTATGGCAGAGTATAAGTCATTTGTACAGGAAGGAATAGCATTCCTGGGTGGGTAAAAGGTTGCCTTGAACACCACAGAACAAACAGCTTTATCCACAGTAAATGTTTGGTTGGACACAATTACTTTCTCTTCATTCAACAAAATTAAATAGTGAAAATTATTTATACAGTGACATTACTGTCAGTGTTCATACTTCTTTTCAGTGTGTTTGAGAAGAAATGGACAGATTCTATAGGACTGGTTTTTCACTGGAGTATTCTGGCTGTCAATGGGAAACAGGTACTCCCCCCAGTTTTTGAAATGAAGATGATACAGAATATTTCTTCTTGATATTTATTATGCCAGTAATTTCAATGACTTCTTCAAATGATGAATCTTAGTGATATGTTTGAATCTTAAAGTCTAAACTCAGTGCTTAAAAACAGAAATAACGTGATTTTATTTTTTAAATTAATGTATACCAAGATCTAAAATAAGACTAAATTATGGAGCAAATGGCTCAAGCCATGAATTTGAATCTTACTATTGCTTGATGATTTTCTGCACTCATCAGAGAAAAAACATTGATAATATAACATGATTATATTTGATATCGATAACTAAATTCTATGACAAAATTATTTTCTAGGGCTTAATACAGTGTAGCCAATGGAAACAAATCTATTTACGACAGTCTTCCAAATTAAAACATTTTAATGTGGTGTGGTTGCCAATTTATATTCTGAAGGAGCATTGAAAATTGTGTTTTATGTGAAATTTCTTCATAGTTTTTGGATCATTGTTTACCTTTTTCCTTAGAACTATCTAAATTTGCTGCCATTCTGGATCACTTATAAGACTAAGAAAATAAATCAACCCAGTTGTGTACCTAACATATAACTAATTTTACTGCTCATCACTGACATTATGCAGAGATTTGGTGAAAGATTAGAAAAAATATTTTCCCTACAGTTGATAGGAAATTAATGAAAATATTAATTTCAATATACATTTTATTTTTGTAACTTAAAATTATAATACTGAAAGCTTACATAAAATAGTGATATGGATGTTTGATGAATAGTTTATAGATGAAATGTTTGAGAAACATTGATGTAGAGTATTTTAGAAAATGCTAGATGAGAAACTCAAGGGTTTGGAGGTGTGGAATGGAAAGACAATTAGCAATGGAAATCCCATGGTTTCTAATACCAAAAGTGAAATAAGAAAGGGTGTGAGTTAGATGCTCAGATAATTCTATAAAACAGAGTTCTGTTCATGAGGACACATGTGACTAAGAGAATACACTGGTGAAATACCACTGGGAATTGGGAAATAAGAAATAATGGAGGAAGCAACACACTTCGGTGTTGATTCTTTTATTCATTCATCCAGTTATGAATAGAATATTTTCTGAAGCTGGAGAGGTTAAGTAGTTAGTTGATATAAAAATGAGTAAGGTGTCTGAGGTAAGACTAGAGCCTGTGTCTGTTTGAGTCATAACCAGTGCTCTGGACCTTTGGTGACTGCCATTGACTGAATAATACAACCAGAACAAAACCCATTTTTTGGAGAAATAGCATGAGTTGGATTTTGTGTGTGTAAAACCAAGGGTCTATGTGATATCTGCCTGGGATATCATTTATGCAGTTGGATATAAAGGTCTGTGGTTGAGAGGAGCTGTCTGAGCTAGAGATAACAAATGAGGTGTCACTGTATTACATGTAAATTCTGGAATCAATATGAATTTACCTAAGGAAAAAGTTGAGGGTGAAAAGAGAAGAGAGTCTAGAAAATTATACTTGATATTTAAAAGTTAGGTATAATCTTGATATTTAAAAATTAGATAGAGGAGAAGAAGTTAGAGAAGACCAAGAAAGAACAATTAGTAAGATAAGAGGAAAACTGGTGGAGTGTGGTATCACAGAATTGAAAGGAAGAGAATGTATGAGAATGGCCAAATATGTGGAATTCTGCTGAGAAGTCAAGAAAAATAAGGAGGTCAGTGTTCATAGCAGCACTGTTTACAGTAGTCAAGATATGGAAGCAACCTCAGTATCCGTCAACAGATAAATGGGTAAAGAAGATGTGGTATATATATACAATGGAATACTACTCAGCCGTAAAAAAGAAGGAAATTTTGCCCTTTGCAGCAACATGGATGGACTTGGAGGGCATTATGCTAAGTGAAAATAAGTCAGAGAGAGAAAGACATACTGTATGCTTTGACTTATATGTGGAACCTAAAAAATACAACAAACTAGTGAATATAACAAAAAAGAAGCAGACTCACAGATATAGAGAAGAAACTAGTGATTACTAGTGGGGAGAGGGAAGGGGGAAGGGAAAATATAAGGGCAGGGGAGAAAGAGGTACCAACTATTATGTATAAAATAAACTACAAGGCTATATTGTACAACACTGGGAATATAGCCAATATTTTATAATAACTATAAATGGAGTATAAACTTTAAAAATTGTGAATCACTATATTGTATAACTCTAACTTGTACATAAACTATACTTCAATAAAAAAATTAAAAGAGTACTTTTACTTAAAAAAAAAAAAGGAAAATTCCACATTGTTCCTCTTCCCTTTTGTTTGTTTTCACACATCTGCTCCTGAATGTCACTTTTCTCTTTAAGAGGTGTGTGTGTGCGTGTGCGTGCCTGCGCATGCACGCGCGTGCATACAGTTCAAGGGCTCATGGGTTAGTTTTAATATTGAAATATGGACTTAGGAAAGAAGTGAAGACATGTATCCAAGTTATTCTATGGGACAGTGTAATGACATAACTGAATTCAAAAGCAAATTTTAAAGTCCTTGTCATAGATGAATAATAAACCTGGTGATTTGACAAAGAAAGTGTTTAATTTTATTCTAAAATTATAAACAACTACACTGAGATCTGATTTCATGAAGATGTTTATTTTTAGAAAAAATACCTGCTAAAAGCCCATTCCTGCAAAAATATTACATGGAAAATAAAGAAGAACCTTCTCTTTTTTGACCATTTTCCTACCTATGTGAATAAGGATTTACTTAATATTGTGTCATATTTTTAAAAATGATATTAATATTACAAAAGAAATAAACGGTGGGGGAAATGGACCATTCTAATTCATTAGAAAGTTTTTCTCTACTAATTAAAAAACTTGGCTTCCTAATCAACACTTTTTTGAAACATAAAGCTTATATCATAGAAGCAGTATCATCTAGGTATTAGAGGTACAAATTGGAAGATCATTTGTCTGGATTCTTAATTACTAGCCTGCTCTATATGGTACCAAAATTTATAGACTTAGCCAGAGTTGTTTTGTTGTTATACCCAAGATCTCTACAATTTATTTTTGATATGGTGGTTATGGTACTACATTAAACTATCTGTGTATCCATTCCCTAAAAATGTAGAATGTAATAAACAAGTATTTTGGTTTCAAAACAAATCAATTCTGGTTAAATTTGAATGCAAAAGGTATTTGTTCAGAAGAATTAATTCATCACTTCCCTTATTCATCAAATACGCGCTGAGCACCTACCAAAGGCTAAGCTCCACTCTGGGCTTAGGAAATAGAGCAGGGGACAAAGCTAAGTTCCACTCTCAGGAGGCTTATATTTCTACTTCAGAAGATGGACTCTAAACATATTTAATATTTTGAATGTTGAAAATTGATGGAAAGAACAATAAAGCAGGATTTGGACACTGGAATTGATGAGAAGTACATGAATTAGTCTCAGAAAAACGTGAATAAGGAAGGCTTAGCAGTTATGGCCACAGCCAAAATCATCTGGGAAAGATGCTGCTAACTCTGCCTTGGGAATTGTGAGCACTAGGATTCTGGGCATTGGCTTCTGTACCATGACCTTGCTTGTGTACCTCACTCCAGAGTCCGACACAGGGCAGGGACCTCTGATGGCAGAGTGGAGATCTTGCATCCATATTGAGCTACTCCTTGTCGCCATTTCTAGTGGAAGTCTGACTGTCACCCAACAATCTTGGGTTTTCCCCAAATTGGGGATGCCAGGTAAAATACAGGATAACTAGTTAGATTTGAATTTTAGATAAATAGCAGTTAACTTTTTGGTATAAATTTGTTCATATTTAATTAAGTGTCCTTTGTTTGTTTTTGCTAATTCTGACAACCCTACCCCAAAGAGGAAAGGTGTTTGGATGCCGAGCAACCCCAAAATGACAAATGTCCATTAAAATCAGTTAAATGTGAAGATTCTAGGAAGAACATTACACAAAACCAGAATCATAGTACAGAGTAACAAGTGCCGTAAAAGGAGTGTATACAAAGATCTGTGGGAGAACATCTGAGAAAGCGATTTTTTTTTTTCTGACTACAAGTTGGCTGGACATTTGGCCAAAGCTGCAGATTGGGGGTGAATTTTGAGCTGGGTCTCAAAATGAGTACAAGTTGGCCAAGTAAGAAAAAAGAAGGAGGGTGTATACCCAGAGAAAACCATAATTCAAAAAGACACATACACCCCGATGTTCATTGCAGCACTATTTACAATAGCCAGGCCATGGAAGCAACCTAAATGCCCATCGACAGACGAATGGATAAAGAAGATGTGGTATATATACACAATGGAATATTACTCAGCCATAAAAAGGAACGAAATTGGTTCATTTGTAGAGACGTGGATGGACCTAGAGACTGTCATACAGAGTGAAGTAAGAAAGAGAAAAACAAATATTGTCTATTAATGCATATATCTGGAATCTAGAAAGATGAACCGATTTGCAGGGCAGAAATTAGAGACACAGATGTAGAGAACAAATGTACGAACACCAAGGGGGTAAGGGGGGCGGTGGTGGTGGTGGATGAATTGGGAGATTGGGATTGACATATATATACTAATATGTGTAAAATAGATAACTAATAAGAACCTCCTGTATAAAACTATATAATAAAATTCAAAAATCAATCAAACAATAAAAGAAAAAAGGAGAGAGACTTCACCAGCAGAGAGAATGATATGGACCAAGGTGCAGAGTCATAAAGTGGCTGTCATGAGTTTAGAATGGTTTGCATGAAGAACTTATGTGTATAAGGACTGACTGGAGACAGGTCTGGACAGGGAGCTTAGGATGAAGTTGGGAAGGGTTTTAAGTAGTAAAAGAAACAGGGATCTTTTGGATATGTTTGAATCAGCTGAGTTTTGAAACCTTGCTTTAGCTGTAGAACTATTCATGAATTTGTTTATGGTTTTATATTTGTTAAAGCATCTTAATTCTCCAAGAGAAAAAAAATACCTTAAGTTGCTCGGTTCTTATTAAAAGTGTGCTCGTTGGGTGGGAAGAGACTCTCAGTGTCTGGTACGTGGGGGCTGTGAAAGGATGACCTAAAGCCAGAATGAATAGTAAACCAGGGGTGAATTACAATACTGGGTGTTGATACATGGTAAAAATCTGTGAGGCGACAGCAGGACCTTTGGTACAGCTACTGAGATGGCAATTAGGCTGGGTGAAAATGAATGGAGACGAAGAGAACCGCGGAGGTGACGAGTGAGTGAAGGTACGTTAGATGTGCAAGTTAATGAGGTTATGGGTGAGTAAGTATAATGACTCTCCAGGACTTCTCCTTTAATGGCATGTTTACCCACTCTTCCTAAGCAACAGAGAGGAAAAGCTGAGCCCTTGAAATTGAATCATAGGTTTTATTCAAGGAGAAAGTGCGTTGTAGCAGAAGGCAGAGTAAGTGTTTTATTACTTGAGATTTTTTATTCAGAGAACAGACTCCTGTGGACTTTGGTAAATACGTGTCTGTAGTTTTTCAGGGGAAATCAGTAGATGTTTGAATAGCTACACATGAGAAGACAAATTTAGTTGTCACCCGGTTGGCTTATAGTTTGAAGATTTTAATCAAATAGAAGTGTAATGTCAAACTTACTTTTTCATGGCTTAAAATAATTTTCATCATATCAGTTTTCACTTCATTCGTCATTTCATTGGTTTTTAGATATATCTTAAGCATTTTGAGTCATATCAAGCCTGAAGACTTTGACACATCAAATGAAGTACTTTCCTAACCTCTTTAAAAAATTGTTTTGTGTGTTCTATGTCTTTGGGGGTGTGTGTATATATGTGTGTATATATATATATATATATATATATATATATATATATATTTAATTTTACCTCTTTCTGAGTATATACACTACTGGAGGAAGAGAAGCCATAGACAAAACAATTAGCAGCATAATATTTTAAATATTAAATGGCTTTTTAAAAGAGCTGCTGAGATTACTACTTGATTACTTACATGTTTCATTATTTTTAACATCTGCCTCTGCCTCACATTAATATGAATAATGGGGAGTTTGTGTACAAGCTTCTGAATAGGCCCTATAGTTGTTCACATAATAGATTTATGCCATTATGCTGTAGAAGGTATATACAAATACATATGTATGTATTTACAAACATGCAATTCAAATGTGCGTTTTTGGAATTCATATTGTATAAAGAGCCAATAATTAATATTTGAGCACAGGTAATGGGAGAATAGATGAACTAGAACCAACTTTGCCAAAGAGTAGGAAGTGTGCCTTGAGATAAGGGAGGATTAAATAGAGGTAAATGAAAAACTGACCACAAAAAGAGGAAATATTGAGAATATTTGGTCAAATTTGATTTAGCTGAGTTTCTGGAAACAGACTTTCTTCTAAAAGAATAACATTGGAAAACTGAGGATAACAAGGGGAAATAGAACACCATTCTGAGGGTGCCAAAGGAAGGTCAGAAAAGCAGTTTTGTCTTGATAGAAAGAATTATAGCCATTAATGGCCGGGAACGACAGTATCTTCTTTGAAAACCTGAGTTCTAGAACTTCCCTGACCATGGAGCAGAGTGTTCTGGAGATTAGAAAAGAGTTAGTCTATGTTAGATAAAACTTAATCCATTTCCGTAAAATTCTACAATTTCCCTGTGGAGAGCCTGAATACCTTTTGGTATACTTATTCTTCAGTGCTTTGTCTTCTTTGATGCAATTGTAAAATAATATCTTTTCCTTTTAAGTTTTCTAGTTTCCTGCTCTTGTATAGACATGCGTCTGACTTCCATATATCTAGCCACCTTGTCCAGAGATCCAATAATTTTGTGTTTTTAAAATGTAGTTGATAAAATCATTTGCAAATAATAACAGCTTTATTTCCTTAATTGTAACCTGTACGTTTCTGATCTCTTTCTATTGTGCTAGTTAGGGCCTGTAATTCAGTATTGAATAGAAATAGTACTAATGAGTATTCCTGTACCATTCCTGACTTTTAAATTATTTTTAAAATTTTATTTTATTGTGGTAAGAACATTTAACCTGAGATCTACCCTCTTAACAAAATTTTAAGTGTACAATGCAGTATTGTTAACTATGGACACAATGCTGTATAGCAGATGTCTACTACTTATTCACATTGCTTAACTGAAACTTTATGCCCATTGATTAACAACTTCCCATTTTCTCCTCCCACTGGTCCCTGGCAACCATCATTCCACTCTCTGATTCTATGAGTTTGACTATTTTAGATACCTTATATAAATGGAATTATGCAAATATTTGTCCTTCTGTGACTGGCTCATTTCCCTAGCATGGAAGTCAAGTTTCATCCATTTTGTTACTTATTGCATAATTTCCTTCCTTTTGAAGGCTGAATAATATTTCATTATATGTATATACCACATTTTCTTTATTCATTTATCTGTCCATGGGCATTTAGATTGTTTTCTCATTTTGGCTATTGTGAATAGTGCTGCAACAAACATGAGCTTACTACCATGTCTTTGAGATCTTTATTTCAATACTTTTGAATAAGTACCCAGAAGTGGATCATATGGTAGTCCTACTTTTAATTTTCTGAGGAACCACCATACTGTTTTCCATAGCTGCTGGATAAGTTTGCATTCCTACCAGCAGTGTATAAAGGTTCCAATTTCTCCACATCCACCCCAACAGTTGTTATCTGGTTTTTTTTTTTTTTTAATAGTAGACATCCTAAGTGTGAGGTGAAATCTCATTGTGGTTTTGATTTGTATTTTCTTAATGATATTGTGCATCTTTACATATACCTATTGGCCATTTGTATGACTTTTTTTGGAGAAATGTCTGCTTAAACATTCAGCCCATTCTTAAATTGGTTTTTAGTTTTTTGTTACTGAGTTATCAGAGTTCTTTATATATTTTGAAAATGAACCCCTCATCAGATACATGGTTTGCAAATATTTTTACCCATTCCATAGGTTGAATTTCACTGTTTATTGTTTCCTTTGCTGTGCCGAAGCTTTCCAGTTTGATGTAGTCCCACTTTTCTATTTTTGCTTTTGTTGCTTGTGCTTTTAGTATCATATCCATGAAATCACTACCTAGACCAAAGTCTCCCTGGGACAAGCTTTCCCCTGTGTTGTCTTCTGCAAGTTTTATAGTTTCAGGTCTTCATTTAAAGTCCTTAATACATTTTAAGCTTTTAAATCTACTTTGTATATGATGGAAGATGAGGATCCAGTTTCATTCTTTTGCATGTGGCTATCAAGTTTTCCCAACATCATTTGTTGAAGAGACTATTTTTTTTCCCCACTCTATATTCTTGGCTACTTTGTTGAAAATTAATTGACCATATATGCATGGATTTATTTCTGGGCTCTCTATTCTGTTCCATTGAGCTGTGTTTCTGTTTTTATGCCAATATCTTACTGTTTTCATTACTATAGCTTTGTAACATATTTTGAAATCAGGAAGTGTGATGCCTTCAGCTTTGTTCTTCTTGATCAAGATTGAATTGGCTATTCAAAGTCTTTTGTGGTTACAATTTTAGAATTGATTTCTCTATTTCTCTAAAAAAATGCCAGTGGGATTTTGAAACATTTGATACGTGAACATTTTAACAATAGTATTTCTTCCAATCCATTAATGTGGGATTTTTTAAAAATTTGTTTTTATCTTTAATTTCTTTCATCAGTGTTTTATAGTTTTCAGTGTGTAAGTCTTTCATGTCCTTAGTTAAATTTATTCTTAAGTGTCTTGTTCTTTTCAGTGCTATTGTAATGAGATTAGTTCCCTAATTTCCTTTTCAGGTAGTTCATTGTTAGTGTATAGAAATGTAACTAGTTTTTGTATATTGTTTTTGTATCCTGCAACTTTACTAAATTTGCTTATTATTTGTAGCAGTTTTTTATGGAGTCTTTATTTTCTATATGTAAGATCATGTCATATGCAAACAGGACAGTTTTACTTTTCTTTTCTCATTAAATGGCTTTTATTTCTTTTTCTTGCCTAATTTTTCTGGCCAGGACTATATTGACTAGAAGTGGTGAGAATGAGCATCCTTGCTTTATCCCTGATCTTAGAGGAGAAGCATTCAGTTTTTTTACTCTCAACTGCAATGTTGGTTGTGGCCTTCTCGTATATAGCCTTTAATACGTTGAGGTGATCTCCTTCTATTCCTAGTTTGTTGAAAGCTTTTATCATGAAAGGGTGTTGAATTTGCCAAATGCTTTTTCTACCTCTTTTGAGATGATACATGATTTTTATCTTTTATTCTGTTAATGTGTATCATGCCAACTGATTTTCGTATGTTCAACCATCCTTGCATCTCAGGGTTAATGTGTAATAGTCTTTTAATTTGGTGTTGAATTCAGCTTCCCAGTATTTTGTTGAGATTTTTTGCATCTATATTCATCATGAGTATTGGCCAGTAGTTTTCTTTTTTTATGGTATCTTTATTGGGCTTTAGTGTCAGGGTAATTCTATTCTCATAAAATAAGTTTGGGAGCATTCCCTTTTTCTTTTCAACATTTTGGAGGAGTTTGAGAAGGTTTGGCATTAGTTCTTTAAATGTTTGGTAAAATTCACCAGTGAAGCCATCTGGTCCTGGGCTTTGCTTTGGGGAGGTTTTCAATAACTGATTCAATCTCTTTACTAGTAATTGGTCTTTTCAGATTTTCTGTTTCATCATGATTCAGTCTTGTTAGGTTGTATGTTTCTAAAAATTCATTTCTTTACGTTGTATAATTTGGTGCATAATTTTTCATAGTATTTGTATTTTTGTATTATTCGTTGTAATGTCTCCTCTTTCATTTATAATTTTATTTGAGTTCTCTTTTTTCTTGGTTCAAATATAGGTAAAGATTTGTGTATTTTGGTTATCTTTTAAAAAAATCAGCTCTTGCTTTAATCTTTTCTGTTGTCTTTTTCGTTTCTGTTTAATTTATTTCCATTCTGATCTTTGTTATTTCCTTCCTTCTAACAACTTTGGGCTTTGTTTGTTCCTCTTTTTCTAGTTTCCTGAGGCATAAAGTTAGGTTGTCTATTTGAACCCTTTCTTTTTTCTTTTTTTTTTTAACATCTTTATTGGGGTATAATTGCTTTACAATGGTGTGTTAGTTTCTGCTTTATAACAAAGTGAATCAGTTATACATATACATGTGTTCCCATATCTCTTCCTTCTTGCATCTCCCTCCCTCCCACCCTCCCTATCCCACCCCTCCAGGCGGTCACAAAGCACCGAGCCGATATCCCTGTACCATGCGGCTGCTTCCCACTAGCTATCTACCTTACGTTTGTTAGTGTATATATGTCCATGCCTCTCTCTCGCCCTGTCACAGCTCACCCTTCCCCCTCCCCATATCCTCAAGTCCGTTCTCCAGTAGGTCTGTGTCTTTATTCCTGTCTTACCCCTAGGTTCTTCATGATATTTTTTTTTCTTAAATTCCATATATATGTGTTAGCATACGGTATTTGTCTTTCTCTTTCTGACTTACTTCACTCTGTATGACAGACTCTAGGTCTATCCACCTCATTACAAATAGCTCAATTTCGTTTCTTTTTATGGCTGAGTAATATTCCATTGTATATATGTGCCACATCTTCTTTATCCATTCATCTGTTGATGGACACTTAGGTTGCTTCCATGTCCTGGCTATTGTAAATAGTGCTGCAATGAACATTTTGGTATATGACTTTTTTTGAATTTTGGTTTTCTCAGGGTATATGCCCAGTAGTGGGATTGCTGGGTCATGTGGTAGTTCTATTTGTAGTTTGTTAAGGAACCTCCATACTATTCTCCATAGTGAGTGAATCAATTCACATTCCCACCAGCAGTGCAAGAGTGTTCCCTTTTCTCCACACCCTCTCCAGCATTTATTGTTTCTAGATTTTTTGGTGATGGCCGTTCTGACTGGTGTGAGATGATATCTCATTGTAGTTTTGATTTGCATTTCTCTAATGATTAATGATGTTGAGCATTCTTTCATGTGTTTGTTGGCAATCTGTATATCTTCTTTGGAGAAATGTCTATTTAGGTCTTCTGTCCATTTTTGGATTGGGTTGTTTGTTTTTTTGTTATTGAGATGCATGAGCTGCTTGTAAATTTTGGAAATTAATCCTTTGTCAGTTGCTTCATTTGCAAATATTTTATCCCATTCTGAGGGTTGTCTTTTGGTCTTGTTTATGGTTTCCTTTGCTGTGCAAAAGCTTTGAAGTTTCATTAGGTCCCATTTGTTTATTTTTGTTTTTATTTCCATTTCTCTATGAGGTGGGTCAAAAAGGATCTTGCTGTGATTTATGTCATAGAGTGTTCTGCCTAGGTTTTCCTCTAAGAGTTTGATAGTTTCTGGCCTTACATTGAGGTCTTTAATCCATTTTGAGCTTATTTTTGTGTATAGTGTTAGGTTGTGATCTAATCTCATACTTTTACATGTACCTTCCAGTTTTCCCAGCACCACTTAGTGAAGAGACTGTCCTTTCTGCACTGTACATTCCTGCCATCTTTTTCAAAGATAAGGTATCGATATGTGTGTGGGTTTATCTCTGGGCTTTCTATCCAGTTCCATTGATCTATCTTTCTGTTTTTGTGCCAGCACCATACTGTCTTGAATACTGTAGCTTTGTAGTATACTCTGAAGTCAGGGAGCCAGATTCCTCCAGCTCCATTTTTCGTTCTCAAGATTGCTTTGGCTATTCAGGCTTTTTTGTGTTTCCATACAAATTGTGAAATTTTTTGTTCTAGTTCTGTGAAAAATGCCATTGGTAGTTTGATAGGGATTGCATTGAATCTATAGATTGCTTTGAGTAGTAGAGTCATTTTCACAATGTTGATTCTTCCAATCCAAGAACATGGTATATCTCTCCATCTATTTGTATCACCTTTAATTCCTTTCATCAGTGTCTTATAATTTTCTGCATACAGGTCTTTTGTCTCCTTAGGTAGGTTTATTCCTAGATATTTTATTCTTTTTGTTGCAATGGTAAATGGGAGTGTTTTCTTGATTTCACTTTCAGATTTTTCATCATTGGTATATAGGAATGCCAGAGATTTCTGTGCATTAATTTTGTATCCTGCTACTTTACCAAATTCGTTGATTAGCTCTAGTAGTTTTCTGGTAGCATCTTTAGGATTCTCTATGTATAGTATCATGTCATCTGCAAACAGTGGCAGCTTTACTTCTTCTTTTCCGATTTGGATTCCTTTTATTTCCTTTTCTTCTCTGATTGCTATGGCTAAAACTTCCAAACCTATGTTGAATAAGAGTGGTGAGAGTGGGCAACCTTGTCTTGTTCCTGATGTTAGTGGAAATGCTTTCGGTTTTTCACCATTGAGGATGATGTTGGCTGTGGGCTTGTCATATATGGCCTTTATTATGTTGAGGAAAGTTCCCTCTGTGCCTACTTTCTGCAGGGTTTTTATCATAAATGGGTGTTGAATTTTGTCAAAAGCTTTCTCTGCATCTATTGAGATGATCATGTGGGTTTTCTCCTTCAATTTGTTAATATGGTTTATCACATTGATAGATTTGCGTATATTGAAGAATCCTTGCATTCCTGGAATAAACCCCACTTGATCATGTTGTATGATCCTTTTAATGTGCTGTTGGATTCTGTTTGCTAGTATTTTGTTGAGGATTTTTGCATCTATGTTCATCAACGATGTTGGCCTGTAGTTTTCTTTCTTTGTGACATCCTTGTCTGGTTTTGGTATCAAGGTGATGGTGGCCTCGTAGAAGGAATTTGGGAGTGTTCCTCCCTCTGCTGTATTTTGGAAGAGTTTGAGGATAGGTGTTAGCTCTTCTCTAAATGTTTGATAGAATTCACCTGTGAAGCCATCTGGTCATGGGCTTTTGTTTGTTGGAAGATTTTTAATCACAGTTTCAATTTCAGTGCTTGTGATTGGTCTGTTCATATTTTCTATTTCTTCCTGATTCAGTCTTGGCAGGTTGTGCATTTCTAAGAATTTGTCCATTTCTTCCAGATTGTCCATTTTATTGGCATAGAGTTGCTTGTAGTAATCTCTCATGATCTTTTATATTACTGCAGTGTCAGTTGTTACTTCTCCTTTTTCATTTCTAATTCTATTGATTTGAGTCTTCTCCCTTTTTTACTTGATGAGTCTGGCTAATGGTTTATCTATTTTATCTTCTCAAAGAACCAGCTTTTAGTTTTATTGATCTTTGCTATTGTTTCCTTCATTTCTTTTTCATTTATTTCTGATCTGATTTTTATGATTTCTTTCCTTCTGCTAACTTTGGGGTTTTTTTGTTCTTCTTTCTCTAATTGCTTTAGGTGCAAGGTTAGGTTGTTTATTCGAGATATTTCCTGCTTCTTAAGGTGGGCTTGTATTGCTATAAACTTCCTTCTTAGAACTGCTTTTGCTGCATCCCATAGGTTTTGGGTCGTTGTGTCTCCATTGTCATTTGTTTCTAGGTATTTTTTAATTTCCTCTTTGATTTCTTCAGTGATCACTTCGTTATTAAGTAGTGTATTGTTTAGCCTCCATGTGTTTGTATTTTTTACAGGTCTTTTCCTGTAATTGATATCTAGTCTCATGGTGTTGTGGTCAGAAAAGATACTTGATACAATTTCAGTTTTCTTAAATTTACCAAGGATTGATTTGTGACCCAAGATATGATCTATCCTGGAGAATGTTCGATGAGCAGTTGAGAAAAATGTGTATTCTGTTGTTTTTGGATGGAGTGTCCTATAAATATCAATTAAGTCCATCTTGTTTAATGTATCATTTAAAGCTTGTGTTTCCTTATTTATTTTCATTTTGGATGATCTGTCCATTGGTGAAAGTGGGGTGTTGAAGTCCCCTACTATGAATGTGTTACTGTCGATTTCCCCTTTTATGGCTGTTAGTTTTTGCCTTATGTATTGAGGTGCTCCTATGTTGGGTGCATAAATATTTACAATTGTTATATCTTCTTCTTGGATTGATCCCTTGATCATTATGTAGTGTCCTTCTTTGTCTCTTGTAATAGTCTTTATTTTAAAGTCTATTTTGTCTGATATGAGAATTGCTACTCCAGCTTTCTTTTGGTTTCCATTTGCATGAAATATCTTTTTCCATCCCCTTACTTTCAGTCTATATGTATCTCTAGGTCTGAAGTGGGTCTCTTGTAGACAGCATATGTATGGGTCTTGTTTTTGTATCCATTCAGCTAATCTGTGTCTTTTGGTGGGAGCATTTAGTCCGTTTACATTTTAGGTAATTATCGATATGTATGTTCCTATTCCCATTTTCTAAATTGTTTTGGGTTCGTTATTATCGGTCATTTCCTTCTCTTGTGTTTCTTGTCTAGAGAAGTTCCTTTAGCATTTGTTGTAAAGCTGGTTTGGTGGTGCTGAACTCTCTCAGCTTTTGCTTGTCTGTAAAGGTATTAATTTCTCCATCAAATCTGAATGAGATCCTTGCTGGGTAGAGTAATCTTGGTTGTAGGTTTTTCTCCTTCATCACTTTAAATATGTCCTGCCAGTCCCTTCTGGCTTGCAGAGTTTCTGCTGAAAGATCAGCTGTTAACCTTATGGGGATTCCCTTGTGTGTTATTTGTTGTTTTTCCCTTGCTGCTTTTAATATATTTTCTTTGTATTTAATTTTTGACAGTTTGATTAATATGTGTCTTGGCATGTGTCTCCTTGGATTTATCCTGTATGGGACTCTCTGTGCTTCCTGGACTTGATTAACTATTTCCTTTCCCATATTAGGGAAGTTTTCAACTATAATCTCTTCAAATATTTTCTCAGTCCCTTTCTTTTTCTCTTCTTCTGGAACCCCTATAATTTGAATGTTGGTGCGTTTAATGTTGTCCCAGAGGTCTCTGAGACTGTCCTCAGTTCTTTTCATTCTTTTTTCTTTATTCTGCTCTGCAGTAGTTATTTCCACTATTTTATCTTCCAGGTCCCTTATCCGTTCTTCTGCCTCAGTTATTCTGCTATTGATCCAATCTAGAGTATTTTTATTTTCATTTATTGTGTTGTTCATCATTGCTTGTTTCATCTTTAGTTTTTCTAGTTCCATGTTAAATGTTTCTTGCTTTTTCTCTATTCTATTTCCAAGATTTTGGATCATCTTAACTATCATTATTCTGAATTCTTTTTCAGGTTGACTGCCTGTTTCCTCTTCATTTGTTAGGTCTGGTGGGTTTTTATCTTGCTCCTTCATCTGCTGTGTGTTTTTCTGTCTTCTAATTTTGCTTGTCTTACTGTGTTTGGTGTCTCCTTTTTGCAGGCTGCAGGTTCGTAGTTCCCATTGTTTTTGGTGTCTATTCCCAGTGGCTAAAGTTGGTTCAGTGGGTTGTGTAGGCTTCCTGGTGGAGGGGACTAGTGCCTGTGTTCTGGTGGATGAGGCTGGATCTTGTCTTTCTTGTGGGCAGGTCCACGTCTGGTGGTGTGTTTTGGGGTGTCTGTGGACTTATTATGATTTTAGGCAGCCTCTCTGCTAATGGGTGGGGTTGTGTTCCTGTCTTGCTAGTTGTTTGGCATAGGGTGTCCAGCACTGTAGCTTTCTGGTCATTGAGTGAAGCTGGGTGCTGGTGTTGAGGTGGAGATCTCTGGTAGATTTTCGCCATTTGATATTATGTGGAGCTGGGAGGTCTCTTGTGGACCAGTGTCCTGAAGTTGGCTCTCCCACCTCAGAGGCAAAGCATTGACTCCTGGTTGAAGCACCAAGAGCCTTTCATCCACATGGCTCAGAATAAAAGGGAGAAAAAGTAGAAAGAAAGAAAGAAGAAAGAGTGTAAAATAAAATAAAACAAAGTAAGATAATACAAAGTTATTAAAATAAAACATTATTATTAAGAAAAAGATTTTAAAAAGCAAAAAAAAAAAAAAACAACAAAAAACGGACGGATAGAAGCCTAGGACAAATGGTGAAAGCAAAGCTATACAGACAAAATCTCACACAGAAGCATACACATACACACTCACAAAAAGAGGAAAAGGGGAAAAAATACTAAATCTTGCTCTCAAAGTCCGCCTCCTTAATTTGGGATGATTCGTTGTGTATTCATGTATTCCACAGATGCAGGATACATCAAGTTGATTGTGGGGATTTAATCCTCTGCTTCTGAGGCTGCTGGGAGGGATTTCCCTTTCTCCTCTTAGTTCGCACAGCTTCCGGGGCTCAGCTTTGGATTTGGGCCCGCCTGTGCGTGTAGGTCGCCAGAGGGTGTCTGTTCTTCGCTCAGACAGGACAGGGTTAAAAAGCAGCTGACTCTGGGGCTCTGGCTCACTCAAGCTGCGGGGAAGGAGGTGTGCAGATGCGAGGCGAGCGTGCGGCGGCAAAGGCCGGTGGGACGTTGCACCAGCCTGAAGCGCGCTGTGCGTTCTCCCGGGAAAGTTGTTCCTGTATCCCGGGACCCTGCCAGTGGCGGGCTGAAGGGGGGTGTGGATAGTGACCTGTGCTGGCACACAGGCTTCTTGGTGGCTGCAGCAGCAGCCTTAGCCTCTCATGCCCGTCTCTGGGGTCCGCGCTCTTAGCCACGGCTCGCGCCAATCTCTGGAGCTCCTTTAAGCGGCTCTCTGAATCCCCTCTCCTCGGCACCAAGAAACAAAGAGGTAAGAAAAAGTCTCTTGCCTCTTCGGCAGGTCCAGACTTTTCCCTGGACTCCCTCCCGGCTAGCCGTGATCCGCCAACCCCCTGCAGGCTTTGTTCATGTTGCCAACCCCAGTCCTCTCCCTGTGCTCTGACTGAAGCCGGAGCCTCAGCTCCCAGCCCCGCCCGCCCCGGCGAGTGAGCAGACAAGCCTCTCGCGCTGGTGAGTGCCGGTCGGCCCTGATCCTCTGTGCGGGAATCTCTCTCCTTTGCCCTCCGCTCCCCTGTTGCTGTGCTCTCCTCCGCGGCTTCGAAGCTTCCCCCATTCGCCACCCGCAGTGTCAGCCCGTGAAGGGGCTTCCTAGTGTGTAGAAACCTTTCCTCCTTCAGAGTTCCCTCCCAGAGGTGCAGGTCCTGTCCCTATTCTTTTGTCTGTGTTTATTCTTTTTTTTTTTTTTGCCCTACCCAGGTACGTGGGTGGGTTTCTTGCATTTTTGGAGGTCTGAGGTCTTCTGCCAGCGTTCAGTCGGTGTTCTGTAGGAGTTGTTCCATGTGTAGATGTATTTCTGGTGTATCTGTGGGGAGGAAGGTGATCTCCGCATCTTACTCTTCTGCCGTCTTCCCCCTCTCTCCCTCTCCGTTCTTAATAGCGCTGTTTCTCTTAAAGTTTATTTTATTTGATATTAATATAGGTAGTCTGGTTTTATTTTGGTTACTATTTCCCTGATAGGTCTTTTTCTATTGTTTCCCCCCAGTATTTGTATGTCCTTTTGCTTTTGGTGTGTTACTTACAAGCAGCATTTATCTGTCTTCAACCTTTAATTTTCCAATTTAGTATATTTATATTGATTTTAATTGTTGATATACTTGGGCCTATTTTTACCTACTTTACCAATTTATTATTTAAGTTTGTTCCTTTTCCTGTGTCTTTTTCACTCTATTACTTTTATGATTTGAGTTGATATTTAAACCTCTCTCCAAGTAAGACAGGAGTTTAGCACTTTCTCTATCAATGGATTTTCCACCCCTAAACCCAAATCAGTGCCTCTCCTCCCCTCTCTAACACCCACCCCAAGCCTTCTACATATATACACATAAACAGTAGTTAAAAGTAAACTTTGTTATTCTGGAGATTTTTTTTGAACTTCAATCTCTATTTCTTTCAGGGTTGATGATCTTGGCCAAAGGATCCAACAGTTTTACTAGATTTACATCTTATCAGAATTGAAACCCTGTTTTTTAGAGTTGGTATGTATTATATAGCTTTTTTACTTCTAATTTGTGTACTCTTGCATAGCTGATTCCCTGAGGTTATTTGTGCCACAGTTAAGTAAAACTGGAATTATAACCAGTATATTTTGTTTTGCTTTACATGAGGCACTTTGGATAGAAGGTACAAGTTGTCTAACTTTTTCTTCTTGTTGAAGGGGGTCGGTGTTAAACTTATTGTAAACTTTTTTTTAAAGGTTAAAATTTAAAATTTATTTCCTCATAATTTTTAAAATAGCTGATCTTTATTTCAAATGTTGGAGAGATAGTCCAATTTGGATATAGGAATTCCTATCAACTCTCACCATTTGGAGAAATATTTACAGTTACTCAAGACAATTGGTATAGTTTAGATTCACAGCCCTTCTTAGGTCATTTTTGTTCACCATTTCTGTAACACATTTAGTAAGCACTGGCATGGGCTTTTTTCAATATCATGACAATATTGAGGTGTTGACCTCCATTACTTTGTTGAATTTTCCACTTTTCATTATCTGGTACTCAACCCTGTGGATCCTAAAATAAGATTTTGTCTGCCCTTTAAGGCACCTTTGTCTAGAGTGAACTCATTTTATTACCTTATCTCACAACTGATATTTTAAACCGAGTTTTCTGTTATGTCTGTTTATTAAGCAAATATTACCGCCACAGAGACTAAGTTACCCTAATAGTGTTTGGATTGCAGATTCTTAAAATTCTTTCAGTCAGAAAATATTTACTGAGAATATGCCATGTGTCAGACTTTGCCCTGGTAGTGGAAGATTTAATGATAAATAAGTCCAACTATTCCTGCCTTTTTAAAGACATATGCCTAAGAAACCGAGTTAATACCCTATGAGATTCAGACTTTGAATTTCAACTTTTGTTAATTTAGTATGAATATTTACTACACAGGAATAAGAATTTTAAAGTCTTTAAGATTCTCATATTCTCCCTCCCTGTGGGCATATCAGTGTAATCAGCAGGTAGCTGGTGTGCATGGATTCAGAAGATGGACTTTTCCAGTGGATGCGTATTACAACAGGGATTGTCCTATAAATTGCTCTTTTTTCCTTTTTTGGTTTCTGAACAAGAATGTGAGAATAATCATTGTCACAATCCTCTCAATCAATCCTCTCAATCCTCTCAAATGGAGAAATCTCTCAAATGGAGATCAATCCTCTCAAATGGAGAAACTCTTTCTTTAAATATCAAATCAGGTGGTAACCCAGTCTTACTGGCTTTGGGACCAATTTTCTTCATTAAATTTGTATCTGAATTTGTTTTGATTTTTTTGTTATTAGTTGGTTTTAAACAGAAGTTGAACTCTCAGTAGGGCATTCTCATTCCTATTTTCTAGATTTTGTTTTTTTTTTTTTTGAGGAGGGATGGAACCTTACTATACATACCAAGTACACATAATAAACTTTAACTTTTTTTACATTACTTCAAAAGTGCTAGTAATTTTACACTTAATTCACAATAAATCTCTTTCAAATAGAATTGTAATTTTAATTTATTTTGAATTACTTCGGTATTTTTAATTTAGTTTTGTCTTTGAGTTTTAGATAAATGGATAGAATGCTCCCTGTAGTGAACTTCAGGTATGCAAGTATTCTGATAAAGTATTTGCAAATGGAACGTTTTAATACATGGATTATAATTCATAGTTTATTCCTTTCCATACATTCATGCCAGAAACTACATATATATATAGGATATTTGGGTTTTTTAAAATTTTTATTGAAATATAGTTGATTTATAATGTTGTATTAGTTTCAGGTATACAGCAAAGTGAATATATATGTAAATATATATATATATAATATATATCTATTACAGTTTCTTTTCCATTATAGGTTATTACAAGATATTGAATACAGGTCTCCGGGTTATACAGTAGGCCCCTGTTGGTTATCTATTTTATATATAGTAGTGTGTATATATTAATCCCAAACTCCCAATTTATTGCTCCCCACCACTTTCCCCTTGGTAACCATAAGTTTGTTTTCTATGTCTGTGTAGATCTTTGATATGACCAGGCTCTTGCATATAGGACAGATGTAATCCAACTTTTTGTATGAATATCCTGGCTAGTATTAGAACCTGGAAATAAATATTAACTTACGAAAATGCACATTAACTAAGGCTTGGAGAACTGCAGTGAAAATCAATCTTAGGAACATTCTGTCATTATTTCAGTTTTTTGTGCTCAATCTTGATTTCACTGTTCCTTACCTGAACAGTGCTATATTTGTGTTCCTTAGGTTTGTGTCATTTTAGAAAAATAGGTGGACCAGAACACAAGGACATAAACTTGGATTGTAACCATAACATGATATTTCTGTCATGTTATCTGTTTGTAGTTAAGAATCCATATGAACACCTTTGGTATAGAAAAATTGATGTTTTGTTTTACTCTGTTGAAATCAAGGGCTGAACTGTTCAGGAAGACAGAGTTGGTGGTATTGTCAGAGGCTGCTCTGTGTGGGTGAAAAGCCTGATTTATTAACTGAAATTAAGTCCTAAAGAACACATGAAAGCAGACATAGTGGAACCAAAATCTATCAAGATTTAATAGCTAAGCTCATGAATTTCCAAAGTAACCTGTGGATAAAAGTTTAATTTTTTTTTTCAAAAAAGGGACTTACTGTGTACATCTAACTTTAATAGTGGATCAAAAGGAAAAATGGTTTTTCTCTGCATGAGTGAAATGGGTAAAAGCAAGTTATGGAATTTGGTATAATGGAAAATTTTATGAAAGGAATGAAATTGAGATTGGTATCCCTCATTGGCAGTTTGCAGAGAGTTTGTGAAGAGAAACAAAGCAGAATGAAAGAAACCAGTAGAGTTCTCCTTAGACACATCAGAATGGTAAAGAAGCAAAACAGTGTGGACAATGCTAGGAAGCTGCACAGAACTTCTGCATCTTTTTCTGCACTAATGCAACCTAGACTTTCAGAGCCTCAGTTTTTACTTACCTTCTCTACTGATGTTTTATTGGTAAACCATGTTCTTAAATTCAGTTTAAATGTATCTCTTGGTCAAAACCTGTAACCAGAACAGAGATTGATGCCATGAAATGCAGAGAAGGATTGGGAGAAAACCTATCACAAATTGCAGGCCTGTGTTTCAATCCAGATAGTCTAAGGGTAGAGTGAATTCTAAAGTTTGCACTTGTAAGATCAAGATGACTGAGACTTGAAAGCAAACATCCTCCCCATTTGCCTTTATCTGCTTTATGTGAAAATACCCAAATTGACAGTGAAATGACTATCCTGAGAAACATACTGTGTGTGTGTGTGTGTGTTTGCCTGTGTTGTGGTAGATTGGTGAAAATAAAATTGAGAAAGAGGGAAAGAGCTTAAATGTTTATCTTTTGATACATACCTGCCTATTTTCAGGAAGAATATAGTGTATGTCCCATTTAAATGCTAGCGAGACTGAGGTTGTGTGATTAGGGTTTACACAGAGAGATTTGTATGTGAAAGCTTTGCACTGTACAAGATTCTTTAATTAAAATAGCCCCTTAGTGGGAGACCTTCAAGATGGTGGAGGAGTAGGACGCGGAGATCACCTTCTTCCCCACAGATGCATCAGAAACACGTGGAACAACTCCTACAGAACACCCACTGAACGCTGGCAGAAGACCTCAGACCTCCCAAAAGGCAAGAAACTCCCCACGTACCTGGATAGGGCAAAAGAAAAAAGAAAAAACAGAGACAAAAGAATAGGGACGGGACCTGCACCAGTGGGAGGAAGCTGTGAAGGAGGAAAGGTTTCCACACACTAGGAAGCCCCTTCACGGGCAGAGACTGCAGGTGGCGGACGGGGGGAGCTTCGGAGCCACGGAAGAGAGCACAGCCACCGGGGTGCGGAGGGCAAAGTGGAGAGATTCCCACACAGAGTATCGGTGCCGACCGGCACTCACCAGCCCGAGAGACTTGTCTGCTCACCCGCTGGGGCAGGCGGGGTTGGGAGCTGAGGCTCGGGCTTCGGAGCTTAGATCCCAGGGAAAGGACTGGGGTTGGTGGCGTGAACACAGCCTGAAGGGGTTAGTGTGCCACGGCTAGCCGGGAGGGAGTCCGGGTAAAGTCTGGAGGTGCCGAAGAGACAAGAAACTTTTTCTTTCCTCTTTGTTTCCTGGTGTGCGAGGAGAGGGAATTCAGAGCGCCGCTTAAAGGAGCTCCAGAGACTGGCGTGAGCCGCGGCTATCAGCGTGGACCCCAGAGACAGGCATGAGACGCTAAGGCTGCTGCTGCAGCCACCAGGAAGCCTGTGTGCAAGCACAGACAGGTCACTATCCACACCTCCCCTCCCAGGAGCCTGTGTAGCCCGCCACTGCCAGGGTCCCGTGATCCAGGGACAGCTTCCCTGGGAGAACACATGGCACACCTCAGGCTGTTGCAACATCACTCCGGCCTCTGACGCTGGAGGCTCGCCCCGCATTCCGTACCCGGCCCTCCCCCGCTACCTGAGTGAGCCAGAGCCCCCTAATCAGCTGCTCCTTTAACCCCCTCCTGTCTGGGTGGGGAACAGATGTCCTCAGGTAACCTACATGCAGAAGCAGGGCCAATCCAAAGCTGAACCCCAGGAGTTGTGCAAACAAAGAAGACAAAGGGAAATTTCTCCCAGCAGCCTCAGGAGCAGCGGATTAAATCTCCACAGTCAACTTGATGTACCCTGCATCTGTGGAATACCTGAATAGACAATGAATCATCCCAAAATTGAGGCAGTGGACTTCAGGAGCAAATGTAGACTTGGGGTTTGCTGTATGTGACTGAATGGTTTCTGGTTTATCTTAGTTTAGTATTTAGAGTTTATTATCATTGCTGGATTTGTTTATTGATTTGGTTGCTCTCTTCCTTTTTGTTATATATATATTTCTTTTCCTTTTTCACTTTTCGTGAGTGTATATGTGTATGCTTCTTTGTGTGATTTTTGTCTGTATAGCTTTGTTTTTACCATTTGTCCTAGTGTTCTGTCTGTCCTTTTTTTTTTTTAATATAGTTTTTAGCACTTGTTATCATTTGTGGATTTATTTTTTGGTTTGGTTCTCTTTTTTCTTTTTTTAAATTATTTTTTATTTTCAATAATTTTTAATTTTTTTTATTTTAATAATTTTCTTTCTCTCCTTTCTTTCTCTATTTCTTTATTTCTCTTGTTTTCTCTTTCTCTCTCTCTCTTTTTCTCTTTCTTTCTCTCTCTCTCTCTCTTTTCTGCTGAGCTGTGTGGCTGACAGGGTCGTGATGCTGCGGCCAGGTGTCAGGCCTGTGCCTCTGAGGTGGGAGAGCCAAGTTCAGGACATTGGTCCACCAGACACCTCTCAGCTCCACATAATATGAAAAGGCAAAAGCTCTCCCAGAGGTCTCCATCTCAAGGCTCCACTCAACAACCAGCAAGCTACAGTTCTGGACACCCTGTTCAAAGCAACCAGTAAGACAGGAACACAACCCCACTCATTAACAGAGAGGATGCCTAAAATCGTAATAAGGTCACAGACACCCTAAAACACACCAACGGACACGACCTGCCTACCAGAAAGACAAGATCCAGCCTCATCCACCAGAACACAGGCACTAGTCCCCTCCACCAGGAAGCCTAGGAACCCACTGAACAAACCTTAGCCACTGGGGGAAGACACCAAAAACAATGGAAACTACGAACCTGCAGCCTGCGAAAAGGAGACCCCAAACAGAGTAAGTTAAGCAAAATGAGAAGACAGAAAAACACACAGCAGATGAAGGAGCAAGGTAAAAACCCTCCAGACTAAACAAATGAAGGGGAAATAGGCAGTCTACCTGAAAATGAATTCAGAGTAATGATGGTAAAGACGATCCAAAATCTTGGAATTAGAACAGAGAAAGTACAAGAAATGTTTAACAAAGACCTTGAATAACTAAAGAGCAAAATGATAAACAACACAATAAATGAAATTAAAAATTCTCTAGAAGGAATCAGTAGCAGAATAACTGAGGCAGAAGAACGGATAACTGACCTGGAAGATAAAATCGTGGAAATAACTACTGCAGAGCAGAATAAAGAAAAAAGAATGAAAAGAATTGAAGACAGTCTCAGAGACCTCTGGGAAACATTAAGTGCATCAACATTTGAATTATAGAGAACCCAGAAGAAGAAGAGAAAAAGAAAGGGACTGAGAAAATACTTGAAGAGATTATAGTTGAAAACTTCCCTAATATGGGAAAGGAAATAGTCAAGTCCAGGAAGTGCAGAGAGTCCCATACAGGATAAATCTAAGGAGAAACACGCCAATACACATACTAATCAAACTATCAGAAATTAAATACAAAGAAAAAATATTAAAAGCAGCAAGGGAAAAACAACAAATAACATACAAGGGAATCCCCATAAGGTTAACAGCTGATCTTTCAGCAGAAACTCTGCAAGCCAAAAGGGAGCGGCAAGGCATATTTAAAGTGATGAAAGGGAAAAAATTACAATCATGATTACTCTACCCAGCAAGGATCTCATACATATTCGACAGACAAATTAAAACCTTTATAGACAAACAAAAGCTAAGAGAATTCACCACCACCAAACAAGTTTACAACAAATGCTAAAGGAACTTCTCTAGGCAGGAAACACAAGAGAAGGAAAAGACCTACAATAAACAAACCCAAAATAATTTTAAAAATGGTAATAGGAATATACATATCAATAGTTACCTTAAATGTAAATGGATTAAATGCTTCCACCAAAAGACATAGACTGGCTGAATGGATACAAAAACAAGACCCATATATATGCTGTCTACAAGAAACCCACTTCAGACCTAGGGATGCATACAGACTGAAAGTGTCAGGATCCAAAAAGATATTCCATGCCAATGGAAATCAAAAGAAAGCTGGAGTAGCAATTCTCATATCAGACAAAATAGACTTTAAAATAAAGACTATTACAAGAGACAAAGAAGGACACTACATAATGATCAAGGGATCAATCCAAGAAGAAGATATAACAATTGTAAATATTTATGCACCCAGCATAGGAGCACCTCAATACATAAGGCAAATGCTAACAGCCATAAAAGAAGAAATCGAGAGTAACACAATCATAGTAGGGGACTTCAACACCCCACTTTCACCAATGGACAGATTATCCAAATTGAAAATAAATAAGGAAACAGAGCTATAAATGATACATTAAACAAGATGGACTTATTGATATTTATAGGACATTCCATCCAAAAACAACACAATACATTTTCTTCTCAAGTGCTCATGGAGCACTCTCCAGAGTAGATCATATCTTGGGTCACAAATCAAGCCTTGGTAAATTTAAGAAAATTGAAATTGTATCAAGTATCTTTTCCAACCACAATGCTATGAGACTAGATATTAGTTACAGAAAAAATCTGTAAAGAATACAAACACATGGATGCTAAATAATACACTACATAATAATCAAGAGATCACTGAAGGAATCAAAGCAGAAATCAGAAAATACATACAAACAAATGACAATGTAAACACGACAACCCAAAACCTATGGGAGGCAGCAAAAGCAGATCTAAGAGGGAAGTTTATAGCAGTACAATCCTACCTCAAGAAACAAGAAACATCTCAAATAAACAACCTAAACTTACACCTAAAGAAATAAGAGAAAGAAGAACAAAAACCCCTCAAAGTTAGCAGAAGGAAAGAAATCATAAAGATCAGATAAGAAATAAATGAAAAAACAATGAAGGAAATGATAGCAAAGATCAATAAAACTAAAACCTGGTTCTTTAAGACGATAAACAAAATTCATAAACCATTAGCCAGACTCATCAAGAAAAACAGGGAGAAGAGTCAGATCAACAGAATTAGAAATGAAAATGGAGAAGTAACAACTGACACTGCAGAAATACAAAGGATCATGAGAGATTACTACAAGCAGCTATATGCCAATAAAATGGATGACCTGGAAGAAATGGACAAATTATTAGAAAAGCACAACCTTCCGAGACTGAACCAGGAAGAAATAGAAAATATGAACAGACCAATCACAAGCACTGAAATTGAGACTGTGATTAAAAATCTTCCAACAAACAAAAGCCCAGGACTAGATGGCTTCACAGGTGAATTCTATCAAACATTTAGAGAAGAGCTAACACCTATCCTTCTCAAACTCTTCCAAAATATAGCAGAGGGAAGAACACTCCCAAACTCATTCTACGAGGCCACCATGACCCTGCTACCAAAACCAGACAAAGATGTCGCAAAGAACGAAAACTACAGGCCAACATCGCTGATGAACATAGATGCAAAAATCCTCAACAAAATACTAGCAAACAGAATACAAGAGCACATTAAAAGGATCATGCACCATGATCAAGTGGGGTTTAAACCAGGAATGCAAGGATTCTTCAATATACGCAAATCAATCAATGTGCTAAACCGTATGAGCAAATTAATGGATAAAAACCATATGATCATCTCAATAGATGCAGAAAAATCTTTCAACAAATTTCAACACCATTTATGATAAAAACCACCAGAAAGTAAGCATAGAGGGAACTTACCTCAACATAATAGAGGCCATATATGCCAAACCCACAGCCAACATTGGTCTCAATGGTGAATAATTGAAATCTTTTCCTTTAAGATCAGGAACAAGACAGGGTTTTACACTCTCACCACTATTATTCAACATAGTTGTGGAAGTTTTAGCCACAGCAATCAAAGAAGAAAAAGAAATAAAAGGAATCCAAATCTGAAAAACAGAAGTAAAGCTGTCAGTGTTTGCAGATGACATGATACTCTACATAGAGAATCCTAAATATGCTACCAGAAAACTACTAGAGCTAATCAATGAATTTGGTAAAGTAGCAGGATTCAAAATTAATGTGCAGAAATCTCTTGCATTCCTATACACTAATGATGAAAAATCTGAAAGAGAAATTAAGGAAACACTCCCATTTACCATTGCAACAAAAAGAATAAAATACCTTGGAGTAAACCTACCTTAAGGAGACAAAAGACCTGTATGCAGAAAACTATAAGACACTGATGAAAGAAATTAAAGGTGGTACAAAGAGATGGAGAGATATTCCATGTTGTTGGTTTGGAAGAAGCAACATTGTGAAAATGACTGTACTACCCAAAGCCATCTACAGATTCAGTGCAGTCCCTATCAAACTACCAATGGCATTTTTCATAGAACTAGAACAAACAGTTTCACAATTTGTGTGGGAACACAAAAGACCCCAAATAGCCAAAGCAATCTTGAGAAAGAAAAACGGAGCTAGAGGCATCAGGCGCCCAGACTTCAGACTATACTACAAAGCTACAGTAATGAAGACAGTGTGGTACTGGCACAAAAACAGAAATATAGATTAATGGAACAGGATAGAAAGCTCAGAGATAACCCCACACACATATGGTCACCTTGTTTTTGATAAAGGAGGCAAGAACATACAATGGAGAAAAGACAGCCTCTTCAATAAGTGGTGCTGGGGAAACTGGACAGCGACATGTAAAAGAATGAAATTAGAACACTCCCTAACACCATACACAAAAATAAGCTCAAAATGGATTAAAGACCTCAATGTAAGGCCAGACACTATAAAACTCTTAGAGGAAAACATAGGCAGAACACTCTATGACATAAATCGCAGCAATGTCCTTTTTGACCCACCTCCTAAAGAAATGGATATAAAACCAAAAATAAACAAATGGGAGCTAATGAAACTTAAAAGCTTTTGCACAGCAAAGGAAACCATAAACAATATGAAAAGACAACCCTGAAAATTTGAGAAGGTATTTGCAAATGAAGCAACTGGCAAAATATTAATCTCCAAAATTTACAAGCACCTCATGCAGCTCAATATTCAAAAAACAAACAATCCAATGCAAACATGGGCAGACGACCTAAATAGACATTTCTCCAAAGAAGATATACAGGTTGCCAACAAACACATGAAAGCGTGCTCAACATCACTAATCATTAGGGAAATGAAAATGAAAACTACAATGAACTATCACCTCACACTGATCAGAATGGCCATCATCAAAACATCTACAAACAGTAAATGCTGGAGAGGGTATGGAGTAAAGGGAACCCTCTTGCACTGTTTGTGGGAATATAAATTGATACAGCCACTATGGAGAACAATATGGAGGTTCCTTAAAAATCTAAAAATAGAACTACCATATAACCCAGCAATCCAACTACTGGGCATATACCTGGAGAAAACCATAATTCAAAACCAGTCATGTACCACAATGTTCCTTGCAGCTCTGTTTACAATAGCCAGGACATGGAAGCATCTTAAGTGTCCATCGACAGATGAATGGATAAAGAGGATGTGGCACATATATACAATGGTACAATGGAATATTACTCAGCCATAAAAAGAAATGAAATTGAGTTATTTGTAGTGAGGTGGATGGACCTAGAGACCATCATACAGAGTGAAGTAAGTCAGAAAGAGAAAAATAAATGCCGTATGCTAACACATATATATGGAATCTAAAAAAAAAAAAGGGTTCTTAAGAACATTGTGGCAGGACAGGAATTAAGACGCAGATGTAGAGAATGGACTTGAAGACACGGGGAGGGGGAAGTGTAAGCAGGGAAGTAGTGAGAGCGTGGCATGAACTTATATACACTGTCAAATGTAAAATAGATAGCGGGAAACTGCTGCATAGCACAGGGCGATCAGCTTGGTGCTTTGTGACCACATAGAGCGGTGTAATAGGGAGGGTGTGATGGAGATACACAAGGGAGGAGATATGGGGATATATGTATACATATAGTTGATTCACTTTGTCAAAAAACAGAAACTAACACGCCATTATACTCCAATAAATGTTAAGAAATAAATAGCCCCTTAGTCAATTTGATTCCGAGTTTTCTTGCCTTCAGCCAAATAATTTCCTTGATTAAGTCTCCAGGAGGAGCTGACACAGTCTAAGTGTATGGCTCTGTCTGTAGGCCCATCTTTCCACAAAGTCGTAAGTGTCTTCTGTAAACCTGGAAGGAAGCCCCTCCCCTACCTTTTCACACACACAGTTCTCTTGACATCTTCCAGTTCAGAGACTTCAGGCACAATTGTCAGATATGGAAACTAGCCAAATCATCCAAACTCCATTTACTGTGGGAAACTAGAGGACAGAATACCCGTGAGAAACATCTGATAGCAAAGATGAACAGTGCGTGTTGTAGATGTCTGCAATTTCAGGAGATGCTGAGATTGGAAGAGGATAAGGAGAACTATAGAGAAAAACCTCAGAAGTTAGTGAATATATTGGAGGGAAAGAGGTGTCCAAGAATATGTTGATTTTGGAGATGGAGAAAACTGTGACGAGTTAAGCAAGGAGACAGGATCTGTGAGATGATGGAGCCAATGCATGTGAAAGTGTGTCATGTTGGAAAGATGGAAGAAACCTGGCTTAGCAGGTTTGGGATTGTGGAGGATGTGACCCAACTGAGAGAGCCAGGCAAGTTCCTCCTCCCACTAGAAGGCTCCCAACACTCCTTACAGAACCAGTGGAATGATGAAAATGGTTCATGATTGCTTTAGGATGTGACAGCTGAGTTATGGCTGCTTCCTCGTAAGAGTGCAGGTACCACAGGCTGACAGATACCAGGTGGCCGGTGTTAGGGAGATGCTGGGAGCATTTAAAAGGATCTAATTCTAGGATATGGAATAGATATGAAACTCTCTTATAGCTTGGTTCTCTTATTCTTATATGTGATAGGACTTTCGGACCTAATTGAAATCTAATGAGCAGAACCAGTAGGTTTCATTCAGATAGAGCATTTTAACTTTGACCAGAAGGCATTTTCATTGATTTTTAAAAACTTTATTGTAGTTTTATGTTTTTAATACTGAATTTAAGACAAATTCTTCCACAAAAGCTGGCTGACAAGTTTGTTGAATCATTTTTTTTGTATTCACATGAATTCTCATTGAATATTCTATAACCACATATTGATATAATGCCATTTTTTGGTCTAGTTATTACCTATCTCCTATTGTGCTAAGTGAATCAAGATGATGTGATCAATTATGTCTTTTTCTGTAAATAATCAGTTAGAGCTGCTAATGTGGAACATACATTTTTCTAACAAAAGTGTATTTCTGCGAGGAAAGGGTGGTAGATTCTGTGGGGTGATAGAAAGGGGGTTTTCACCTCCTGCCAGGCGGTTTCCTGTACTTACTGATCATCACCAGCTCCCTGGGATGCTGCTCAGTCATTCAAATGCAAGTGTCCCAATCCCTCTTGTAGTTTAGTGTATTGAGGGTGGAGGAGGTAACTTGAGAGCCATTTGCATCTAACCAGTCAGTCAGGTGGATGCCAGTGGGCTTCTCTTATTCCTATATATCCCACTGCAAGCATGTATGATCCCCATCTTTTCCAGCAGAAAGACTTGCACACTCTTTGAGTTGTGGTTCCCTATTTCATATGCTAGCTAGTTTTCAGGGATTCCTCAACATTTTGAGGTCCCTCTGACACTTATTGATTTGAGGGGGCTGTTATAGACTTAATTTATATATAATTTAATGTCATTTCTAGAGAATCTGGTGAGAAGGAGAGAAACATGAATGTGCTCAGTCCATTACTTTACTCCTTTCCTGCAGATAAGATGGATTTTGTTTCTCTGGATGGAAATAATTCGGGCATAAAAATAGGTTTCTATTTCCAATAGTATGCAAGTGCTCTCATATACACAACTGCTATTATTGTCTTATTTTATTTTGTATATATTTGGCATCTTTCTCCAGTCTGATTAGAAGAAGAATTATCCACATTATTTTCACTTCTCTCAGGAAGAGGTGGTCCAGTAAAAAAATAAAACTGAAGGAGAGACCAGGTGGCCAATTGTCTTCTCAGTCACTTGCATTCTGTTTATTTCTCCTTTTTATGAATTTCTCTGAGTATACATCACACTGAATTGGCATGTCATGAGGTAAACAGCCACAGAAATACAGATGCCATTTCCATTTTGGGTCAGCAGAAATACACATTCTAGATCAGCAGTCAGCAATCAGCCTGGAATCAAAAAGTGTTGTATTTTGTTAGGGTTGATTTAGTAGTCTTTAAATTAAAAAAAAAAACCCATTGTATGTTGAACTTAAATTATTGTAGAATTCATCCTATTTAATCCTATTTAATATTCTATTTAGGCCTTTTTTTGGGGTGAGGTGTTCCTTACCAACCAACCCTGTTTGCCCAGGATTAAGTGTTCTGTGCCCTGGCAGTCTGCTCAGTGTATCCAGTGATAACTGGCATTTTTAATTTACCTGAGACCTAACTACTTTGTTTTCAGTCTTTCACTAGATCTGTGAAAATGTGTTTTCTATAATCTAATTCCTTAATATATATCAGGTAGCAATAAAGAAATAGCTATAGAAACATAAGGCTGAATTATCCATTGGTTTGGAATGTTCAAATTTTCTCTTTTTTTATTGTATATCAGGTTGCAAGGAATGACATAGATGAACAATGAAATTTTTATTTCTATATTTTTGAGAAAACAATACTGTAAGATGAGCTATCACTTTAGAATGTTATTTTAATCATAATATGAAACTTTTAATTTAAAATTTTCTTTTCTCTGATTTTCAGTATTAGAAAATATTGCATCAGGATGATTCTGTATGCTTCAGATATGTGCTTTTCTGTATGTTCATCTTTTATTGCTTATTATCTTTTAACTATGTATTTGAAAACTTATAAAGAAATTCTGCCAAAGAATTAGTGTGTGAAGGGAGTTCATACTCAATGATATTATAGAAAAATATTTTGGAGTACTGGAAAAGAAAACTGTAGTATTCTTATCAACAAATATTTGTTGGGTGTGTCGTTTGGGAAAGGCCCTGTTGTAGGAGTTAAAAACAAAAATATTAAAAACCAAACCTGTGCCTTTATGAGCTAACATTCTATAGAGGATAAATGAAACATACACATACAAAGTGAGATGACAAAAATGAAGTTGCTAATAACATAAAACAAATAAATAAATAAATCTATATACAAGTAAATTGTCTAACTTCACTAAGTTGAGGCTAATTTTTACTTTATTTCAGTCTCTAGGAAATTTATTCTATATCCGAATTCTATAAATGTCTAAAAGGGTTTGCACACTACTGACATCTTTTGGGGGGGTAAAACATATTTTCTGAGTAAAAGTGTATCAAGAAAAGCTTTATAAATTTTTAAACTATGTTGAAATGGAATTATGCTTGGTCAGTCTCCAAATTTTTTTGTCTTGATATCTCACTTTTTAACCCTCTTTGAACCATCTAACCTTTTAGGAGTAGCTCTCCCATCCTTATATTTAATATTTGTTTAGTGCTTACTATAAGGCACATGTGCTTTATGTACTTAATCACTTTTTTTTTTTTTTTTTTGCGGTACACCGGCCTCTCACTGTTGTGGCCTCTCCCGTTGCGGAGCACAGGCTCCGGACGCGCAGGCTCAGCAGCCATGGCTCACGGGCCCAGCCGCTCCACGGCATGTGGGATCTTCCCGGACCGGGGCATGAACCCGTGTCCCCTGCATCGGCAGGCGGGACTCTCAACCACTGCGCCACCAGGGAAGCTCTTAATCACTTTTAGTCCTTGTGCATGATCACACAAAAAGGATGGATACAGTTGGGAATTTAAGCACTGAAGTTTACCATTGATTCAACAGCATGATGGGTCACCCTAACAATGAATCAAATGATATTTTAGTTGAATATTTTGCATATAACATGTGAATGTCCAATACACACTTGATGATTGACAAACCGGTGGCTGCTGATGACACAGAAAGTCCAGTGCAATGTTTATGTCATCTCCGTTCCATTTTTAACACTTCATCTGTGTTCATTTTAGCACAAGAAATCTAATAAGTCTTGTTGACTAGCCTTGGCAGGCCCTGAGAATCAAATTGGAGAGCAGGCTTGGGAGATATAAGTTTCAGGGTTTGGGAGCTATGTAAAAATGATCAAAAGGGATGCCTTTCCTTATTTCTAATATCCTAATTCCCTCTTGAAATTTCCCTAATGCTTATTTCAGGATATGTGACCTCTTAACTGGTAATCGATTGGTTCTTCTGTATTAACCAATCTGTCTTGACAGTTCAGTTAATAGTTCAATCAGGTAGTAACAGATTTTTGATTGATAATCTGTGGGTTAGGTCAGAATAGTAAAGATGGCTGTACAGTTAGTGAAATATCATTTTGAGTACACATTCACATGATCTTTCATGTGAGTCATGGGCTTCTCCTTTAAACTCTAACTCTGCTCCTAGCACACCTTGTCTCTTGTGTACTTAAAAGTGAAAAATCACTAGATTCCTAAAGTAGGTTTAATTTATCCCATACAGTACAAGTCTTTTCCCCCACAGATGTTTAGAGACACAGCAGGAAAGATTGCATATTCATAATAGCATGAAAGAGCAGATCCTGGCTAAATATTATCAACATAGAGTATTTCTTCTGGCCCATGTTTTACCATTTGTCTTGAATTGCTAAACATACAAGACAGCATGTGAAGTATATTTATGCAGCTGTAATTGTGATGATGATTATTTTTTTCCCCAAGTCCTGCTGGGCAGTAGATCTTTCTAGAAGAAATAAAATCATCTCCTGTTTCTGATTAGTATACTGCATAATCTGATTTCAAGCTAACAAAGAAGATATACTGATTCAGTTTAGCCATGTTGGAATATGGTCCTGTGGATTTAATGAAGATGCTTTCAGGAATTAAAAATAATCTGAAAATAAAGATGGAAGTCATGACATATTTTAAAACTAAAGAGATCTCTTCGTGTAAGCTGGCCAGTTCAGTTTCTGTCAAGCCTAAACACATGCTATCGTGATATTAAATCAAAAAACAAGCACATTTCAGTGGCACAGATAATAGAAAATGACAGGGTTCGGATGCACTTTTGCTTATGTGTTGTGTTATCTGGATAATTTCTAAATTTTTCCAATCAGACATCAAGATAGATAAAAGTCTGGCTTGATTTTTAAAAATCATATTTAGTAGATCTAAGGCAGTTTGAAGACAAATGGAATCTTTGAATTTCTGGCGGGCAATTTCTAGCATAGACTTCTCGTTTTCAATACAAATTGAATTATATGAATAAGTAGTAGCTCAACAAGCTACAGAAATAAAATAGCAAACATTTACACATACATCGAATCCTCCCTTACCTCCCCTATCATCAGAAATGGAGTTATTTGAATTGAAATTATGTAATTATTGCATATCTTATGGTGTTGAAGAGTTTCTTCCCATGGAAACTGAGGATATCTGCTTCTTTTAATATTGACAAAATTAATTTTATTAGGCTGTGGAATTCGACGAATTTGGGGTTGACTTAGAAGTGAGTATCCCCTGTTATACTTCAATCCCTATCATATAGTGGTATATACAATAGCCATATTGTATTAAGATAACTATTATCTAGAGCAGATCATTCATTTGATTTACATTTCTATTTCCTTATCTGGAAAATGGGGATAATAATACTTAGCTTATAGTGTTGTTAAGAGGATTTAAAAAGTTAATAAAGTGCTTAGCAGAAGGTAAGTTTGGTTAGTCTTACTTCTGTGGTCTCAATTGCCTATTTCGGGAAGTTCTTTCTATCACTTTTAGGTCCTTAGGTGACTACTGTATTGAACTCATACTGAAGAGTTCATTAAAAGAGATCTCAGATCTGCTTAGACACATTGTCTAATTTAGTCCTAGATCCCGTTACAGAGAACACATGCAATATGAACACTGGGACATGAATTTATTTGGTTGGGGTAAAATACCAAAGAAACAAGGTTAAAGATTTAATTTCTCTTTGAACTGGTCACCCATGAGGGCACAATTAAAATTTATCAGTCAGTTATCTATTATATGCCAGTCATTGCCTAAGGTATTTTATTTTTGTAAATTATCTCAGGAGAGCCTCACCTTATGACTGTTTTGCAAGGTGAGAATCTGAACCTCAAAATGTGAAGTAACCTCTACTAAGTCAGAAAGTAAGCAGTGAAGCCTAAATTCAAACCTGGATTTTACTACATTTGTAGTTTAGTCCCCTGACTCTATGACATTGGACTGAAATTACAAATACTGCACACTGTGTTACAAATGCAAGTTATTTAGCACAAAGGCAACTATGCGACTGTGTGAAAGGACCTGAATAGATATTTAGAGCCAATTGCAAATCTTAGACAAGAAAGTTCTATCAATTTGTTCTCTGATTCTCTATCAGAGAATTCATTGTTGGGTTTGCTGGTAATCACCCATATTACAAGTCTCAAAAGGAATCTGAAATAATTCTAAATTGAATCATTTAAACAATCCATTCAAATTACAAAATTCTTAGTTATGTTTTGAAAGATTTTATTCAAAGTTGGGGCAATTTCGCCCTATATTACAAGTGTTCTGAATTCTTTAGTGAAAATGGCATTCCTTTAACTTAGATATAAAAGAAGAATGACCTTTAATGCAAATGAATAAGAAATCTAAAGAACCATATATATGATGTGAACTTAATATTTTTCCTTACTTTTGTTCCTCATTTAAAAGTTAAAGTTCAACTCTACTATTCAATGAGTTCCCAAATTTTATAGATCAAATTGTCCTCTGTCTTTAGGCTGTGTCTCTCATTGGGATTACAAACCATATGCAAGGATTTCAACCCATTGAAGGAATCATCCTGCAGTCTGAAGAAGATTCAGCCCAGATACAGAGCTTTGTTTTGGTGGTGAGCTTGAATCATTTTCCTTCATTGTAGTTTCATTCTGAAATGCTGTATAATATTGCATCTGATAAATACATGCAACCTCTCTTTGCTTAGTGGATTCCAAATGAAGTGTGCGAAATATATTGTCTTGAGCTGGTATTGTCCTTTTGGTCATCTGGTCCACCATCTGACTTTCTTATTCTGCCTTGTTTCTTATGAAGAAATCTCTAAATTTCATGAGATCCCTGTGTAGCTGGGGGTATATGTAGGTGGGGGTAGTATGTGAGCAGTTGCTCTGAAGTTGAGTAATGTGGCAGTAGGGTACCTGTTAAAAGGAAAAGTTTGAAATCCTGGAAGAAATAAAATATGAAAATTATATTTAAATGAAGTTTTCCAGTTTTGTCTTTGATATTAAACTGATGAGGTAATCTGCTTTCAGAAGTTAAAATAGAGATCTAAAGGTTATAATAATATCAATGCAAAAATAGCGCAGAGAGAGGAAGAGGTGGAGAGTTCATTTAAATATGAGAATCATTTGCGGAGATGTAATGGCTCTATTAATATTAATTACGCCATTATCATTCACTGCTCTCAAAATCGAAAATTGCCAGTCTATACCTTAAACTGGCAGAGAGACTGAAATGTAAACAGAAGTTGACAACCTTGCTTCTATGCACACAGGTTGTCCATGATTCTTAGTTTAAAAACATTCTAACCAATCTAACATTGAGAAAAGTCTAGGTTTGGCAGAAAAGCTCTGGAGGTGAAGAATTTGTTACTTCCAAGTGTTGTTCTTGTGGTACCTTGAGCTTGGTTTTCCACTAGTTTTTGAAGTGCTGAAGTTGCCTGGTCTCAGGTTCTAGTTCCCTCATAGGTCTGCTTAAACTCCTTGGTGAGGGGTAGGGGAAGAAAGAGAGTGCTGTCTAGCCTCCAAAGGGACTCTTAACAGCAAGGAGAAAACCAAAGGGACAAATGTCTGTTTCCAGCTAGCCGGGATAGAGAGTATGGCCTGTTCAGAAAACCATTACTTAGACTAGAAGGTTTTCATAATTTGGGGATGGGTGATGGTGGAGATAAAGATTTTTATGCCTGAAAAACTATCCCATCTGGGATAGGATAGTCTTTTAACTCTGCACATTGATCTTTTTTTTCTTGAAGCAATTGACATTTAACAAGGAAGAAAACAACATTTTGAAGGTTGTATTTATTTGTTTAATAGTGTCACTGACCTAGTGTTTGGAAGAGAATGTTTTTATGTGCAGTTTAAAATGTTTAATATTGAGTCCTAAACAGATCCATTTCATTAAATTCTCAAGACTTTGATTTTCACCCCATTAAGTTCCATTATTAAAATTACCAGGTGATATCTGAAAAGTTATATCTCTAATAATTGCACAGGTCTCTTCCTCCTTTTTAAATGTAAAATGCTATTTTAAATGAATCATAGCATGTATTTAGCTGCCAGTTTGAACCCCCACATCTGGGAATCGTCCCAAGATTACACACTTCCTGTCTGGAGGAGGTCACATTCTCGGTATGAGCCTCAACAGCAATGATTTGATGCAGCAGTAAAAAGAGGTACCCCAAGTGAGTCCATGTGATAAAATATGGGAAAGGGGTATGGATGTCTTGGGTCCTCAATGGATGATGATAATTAAACCTCCAAATTTGAATTTCTCCTCTTTTTTTATAACTATGCCTACCCTGAAAAAAAAAAAAAAGATTTGAAATATGGGCAGAGGGGTGTGGTGCCATATGGCATCACAAACAAAATTACCCAAACACTTCAGAAACAAGCAGGGCGCATTTCTCCCTCCATTCAGTAACCATATGAACTCAACACGTTAGAAGCTCCCTTCAAGTCGATTCAAATGAGCTCTTTGTATTTTGGGCTCCAGTGTGTTTCCTTGAAACAAAAACCAGGGCAACTTGGAGAGGAGTTACAACGAGGTCCTTGCAGGGTCTGAATCCAATATTGCAAAGGTTGTAGAACTACTTTTTAAGTGAAAGAATTTTCTGAAGAAGCAAGAAGATGTATAACAAAAGAATCATTGTCACCAACAAGCAGCAAGCCTGCTTTTGGCACAGAACTGTTCTGGGAGTTGTTTATAGAAAATTAAAGAGAACTATTTCTGCCCTAATGGGGTTTATCATTGGAGAAGGACAGTTTTGTTTTATGATAAACAATGGGTACACAGACATTTTTATAAAGTCCTGAGAATAAATTGATAACTAAAGAAGCAGTGAAATATCCAGGAAATATTAGTAAAATGTGGATATGGGTTATTTGTGGATCCTTGATTCCTAACCTCTGAACCCAAACTTTCTGTTCCTTCTTGCATGACCTATAGTTGCACATGTTTTCTTGCTGATATCCGTCACAACAGCTCTTTTGATTTTTTTCTTTGAAGTTACCGTTTGGCTTATTTAAAACATACAGACTGCCTAAGGACCAGGAAACCTTGTGCCATCTATGGGATTGCATACTCAATATATAAACTAAACACCTAAAATTGAATTGAGAATATAATATAAATCATAGGAAAGAAAATCCCAAGAAGTATTTACCGGAAGTAATTAGAGCAAAAAAAGAGATTTCCAGAGGTCTAGAAATGTATCTGACAAAGCTGAGAGAGAGACAAAGTTTAGACATTTAAAAGGATCCTGTATTAGTTCTAGATCCAGTTTAAGTGCTCAGTCGGAGACCACTGATTTTCAGTTAAAGTAACTATGTTGATTTGAGTAGTTGGTGAAAGTTTAAAAGGTAAAGTTAATGAATGAATAATTAATTTAATAAATACTTTTGAATACATGTTAGGAAACCAGTTTAGTCAACATTTTAAGTGGCCTCACTACAGGACAATTGGAACAGAATAAAAGCACGAGTTACTTCATTTTTGTTAGCTACACAGTTTCCAAGGTATTTAATCATTTTTGGAGTTTGAAATAGACAAGTTTTAATATTCAGACATTTTTTGAACTTTGGACACCACTGATTAATTTTAGTTCTTTATTTAGCATATATAGCATCATGCTAGTTACCAAAATAATAATTGAGTTACTGTAACACTTCATTATTGAAAAGTCAGACTCTTGACAGCCTCAAAACTATTAAGATTTGCAATAGGTTGAATTTTTTTCCTTTCCATTATGGTTTATTACAGGATATTGAATATAGTTCCCTGTGCTATACAATAGGACCTTGTTGTTTATCCCTTCTTTATATAATAGTTTGCATATGCTAGTCCTAAACTCTCAATCCAACCCTCCCCTGTCCCTCCTCCCCCTTGGCAATCACAAGTCTGTTCTCTATGTCTGTGAGTCTGTTTCTGCTTCATAGATAAGTTCATTTGTGTTATATTTTAGATTCCACATGTAAGTGATATCATATGGTATTTGTCTTTCTCTTTCTGACTTACTTTACTTAGTATAATAATCTCTAGGTCCATCCATGTTACTGCAAATGGCATTATTTCATGCTTTTTCATGATTAATATTCTATTGTATACATTATATATACCACATCGTCTTGATCCATTCATCTGTCCATGGACATTTAGGTTGTTTCCATGTCTTGGCTATTGTAAATAGTACTGCTATGAACACTGAGGTGCATGTATCTTTTTGAATTATAGTTTTGTCATATATGCCCAGAAGTGGGATTGCTGGATCATATGGCAACGCTATTTTTAGTTTTTTGATGAAACGCCATACTGTTTTCCATAGTGGCTGCACCAATTTACATTCCTGCAAACAGTGTAGGAGGGTTCCCTTTCACCACACCCTCTCCGACATTTGTTACTTGTATACTTTCTAATCATGGCCATTCTGACCAGTGTGAGGTGGTACCACATTGTAGTTTTGATTTGCAATTCTTTAATAATTAGTGATCATGAGTATCTTTTCATGTGCCTCTTGGTTATCTGTAGGTCTTCTTTGGAGAAATGTGTATTTAGGTCTTCTGCCCATTTTTTGAATCGGTTGTTTGCTTTTTTGTTATTGAGTTGTATGCGCTGTTTGTATATTTTGGAAATGAAGTCACATCATTTGAAGATATTTTCTCCCAGTCCATTGGTTGTCTTTTCATTTTGTTTATGGTTTCTTTTGCTGTGCAAAAGTTTATAAGTTTAATTAGGTCCCATGTAATAGATTGAATTTTTAAATGTACTCACACATACAACGCAGCACACACACTTGGGTCTAAATATCCTTTCACACGTGTTTGAATATTACCTTATTAACAGCTTGAAGATGACTTTATTTAAAAGTTAAGAACAAAGAGGGCTTTGAAATATTTGCTAGTCCAGAATATTAATCACTAAATACCCATCTTCTTTTCCACATTTCTTCCATCATCCCTGACAAGCTTATGAATGTCCTGGCTTCTGTAGCATAACCTAGCCCTAAACTTGCTGGAAGCACAGAGTTAAGCCATCTGTGTTGCCAGAGAAGCAAGTGTGACTCTGGGTCACTGAAGTGCAGTCTCAGAGTCCAGAAGCAGGCCTTTCTTCCCTTGCCTGTTTATTTTTAAACTCTTTTTTGAAAAATCAAAGTTTGCAATTGCCAAAGCGGTTCAACAGCTAACTAATCCATAGTTCATTTCAATTGATCTTTAAAGTTCACAAAGATACATTTTTCTAAGTGGCTGGCCCCTATATACATGTCAACATAAATCAGTGTAGATCACACAAGTGACCCAGAGCTCTGAAGGTAAAGCTCTGTATTGGCCATCTAAAAAGTTATTGGAACAGACTTGCCCTTTGGTAGAAACACATTGGGATGGAATAACGTCTCTTGTGCCTGAAGACAAACAATCAAGTGATGTCATTCATGCTTGAAGAGGGCATCAAAGCATCTTCTATTTAAACAAATGGAGCAACAGATTCTAATAGAAAAACAAAGTTACTTTCTATGACTCCAATGTGCTTTATTGATGGAAGTTGTATAGTTTGCTTCCCTTAAGATTGTTTACTAAAACAACTTTCAATATGACTTGAGAATGTTCCATATTTATAAACTGATTTTTTTAATTATGCAATTTTCATATCAATTTTACTTTGGAAAAAGCAATATAAAACATAAAAAATCATTACATTCTCCAACTCTAAAGGGTCTGTAGCAAAAAAATGCTAAATACTATTTCTAAGCCATAGACTTAGGGACAACACATTGGGGAATAATAATGATGATGAGTTCTATATGATATAATGTGAGGATTACCTAAATTGATAAAGTAGTGATGTGCAGCTTAACTACAAGTTAAGATCTATATCACTTGATCTTAAAATTGTTTACTTGAAAATCAACTTTATTGTTAAGGTATTCAAAAGAAGTATATGCATTTCTCAAGCATTAGCCATAAATTGAGAACTTTGATTGTGGACACAAATTAACTATTGGAGGCTTCTCCTTTTTAAAATTATGCTTAATTTTGCTATCTTTATCTAGGTTTTTTATCATCTTAGTTAGAGTTTAAGGAAAATATATTTTATTGCATTTTAGTTACCCCTTGAATGCATAAAAGCTAAAAATAGTCAAGAAAAAGGATAAAAGTAAAGGTGTTAGAAATGATATATGATGGAACAGTGGAAACCTCATTGAGACCCCTTTATTTGTTATCTGCCATTGTTCCTTTATGGTTTATTGCTTTAATGTTGGGTTTTAAACCTATAGGTCTTTGTGACTGCTTTCTTGAAATCAGTTTATTATGTACTTAATTGGCCTGACTCTACTATTTGTACTTGTATATTTATACAGGTGGTAGACCACAACCTAGAAGTCTCTACACATCAAGAATCTTAGACTTACTGTGAATTTACTTTGAATTCTTAAAATAAATGAGTTTTCTGCTTTCCTTTTTTGCAAACAATCAACATTTCTCAGTTGTAAGGCAAAGAGGCATAACCAGGGCTTGAATGCTAGTTTTCCCTATTAACATAGTTAAAGAAAGTGGTTAGTGACTCCCCTCTCCCAAGATTGCTGAGTGGGGAATAAATATGAAGGGAAAAATTATGCTGTTTAGTAAGTAGTTAATGAAGCAGTGATTGTCTTGGATGAAATTGCTATCTTTCATTATGATCCTTTTGCCGTTTGTGTGGGGGATCTGTTACAAAATTATTCAATGTGTATTAAACTCTTGATATTTCTCCTGTGTATCTCATCCTCCTCCAAGCTTCCTTGCTTGAATAAATATAACTTCTTTTGACCCAACTGTACAAACCAGAAACATGGGAGTGATCCTGGACTCTCTTAGCCCCAATATACATATTGAATCCATCTACTTCTCTTCATCTTCACTGTACCCCTAAACCAAGCCACAGTCACTTTTATTTAGACTATTTCAGTAGCCTTGTAACTGGTCCCTCCATCTTGCTCTTAATTTGTTCCAATTCATTTGTTATGAAGCAACCAGGATAGTTTTTGTTTCTTGGGGGTTTTTTTAAACAATAAAAAAACTTAAAATGCCCCAGTGACTTTCTGGTGTATTTGAGATACATAAAGTAGAATATCCTTAAGAGAGTTTTTTAGGCTCTGCACAATCTGGTCCCTATCTACTGTTCTGTGTTCATCTTGAGCCATTCTCTCCTTTGATTCATTGCTATTTCAAATACACTGGCCTTAATTTAGTCTTCCAAAGGGACAAAGCTCTTTCCCACCTGAGAACTTTCAGACTTGATGCTCCCTCTGGTTGAAACACTTCTTCCACTACTTCCAGTACTACAGACTGTGCCTACTCATTCTTCAAGTCTCAGATTAAATGCTACTTCCTCATTGAGGGGATCCCTGGAGGACCAATTTAAACTAGATATACCCTGTTATTCTCTTTCATAGTGTGCTGTAAAGTGTGAATTCTGCAAGCCAGGGTGCTAAAACCCTGCACATTCCAAAGAAAGGTCTGTTATAGGACTGTCTCATGAAAGATGAATACTAGGCCTTTGGGGATATTCTGCCTGATAAGAAATTTTTGTATGCTTGAGGCCTTAAACTTACACAGTGCCATTTTGGTTAGATAGCTTATCTAAACAATGCTATTGATGATGAATGTCTGCTTTTGCCATGGGGAATAAAATCTGAGTAGTTGAGGTCAGTCATACAGGAGTTACATATCTGTGTGACTGGATCTCAGTTAAAACCCTGAACGTCAATGCTCAGTGAGTTTCTGTGGTTGGCAGTGCTTTAAATGTGTTGTGTCACATTGTTGCTGGAAGAGTGAAGTGCACTCCCATGCAGCTACACTGGGAGAGATCTCCTGGAAGCTTGCACCTGGTTTCTCCTAGATTTTGCCCCATCTGCCTTTTCCCTTTGCTGATTTTAATTATGTTCTTTCTCTGTAATAAACTGTAACTATGAGCATAACTGCTCTCCTGAGTACTGTGAGTTTTTCTAGAGAATCATCAGGACTGAAAACAATAGGAACTCAATATCTTGTTTTTTTCCTTCAAAACAATGATCTCCATTTATCATTATATATAATTGTTTATTTAATTTTTTTTCTTGATTTCTACACATTCTACTGGAAATTAGGAAGTGCAATATTTTCTTTCTTTCTGTTTACCTTATTCTTGGCATAGCACAGTAGGTACTCAATAAATTTCTGTGGAATGCAAAGTATATTTATAGTATTGGGTGAAAACAAAATTTTAAATAGCTCTAAAGAAGTTTAAATAAGATATGATAATGTTGTCCTTCAATTTGATTTTAGCCTTTAAATATTTTGATTTAGATTTACTACCCCAATAATTAGTATATAATTGGAAACAGAAAGTCACCAAAAAGGCCACGACTAGAAAAAGAAATTTACAAAGGAAAAAATCTCATTGTTAAAGACAAATACACAGTAAAGGTAATAGATCAACTATTTGTAAAACTAGTAGGAAGGTTAAAACAGAAAAGTAGCAAATCACCTATATCCACAATAAGTAGTTAAGGGATACACACAACAAAAAGATGTAAAATATGATGTCAGAACAATAAATTTGGGGAGGCAGTAAAAATGCATGGTTGTTAAACGTCACTTGAAATGATGAGATCCGCAACTTAAAATGATCATGTATATATGTGTATATCTACTTACCTCATGGTAACCACAAACCAAAAATATATAAAAGATACACAAAAAAGAGAAAGGAATCCAAACATAACATTAGATAGTCATCAAATCATAAGGGAAGAGAACCGTAGGAGAATAAAGGAACAAAAAAGAGCTACAAAAACAACACCAAAACAATTAGCAAAATGACAGTAAGTACATAGAATTTCTTTAGATGTAAATGGACTAAATATTCCAATCAAAAGACATAGAGTGGCTGAATGAATCCAAAAATAAGACCCATATATATGCTACCTACAAGAGACTCACTTCTGATCCAAAGATGCACAGAGACTAAAAGTGAGGGGCTAGAGAAAGGTATTCCATGTAAATGGAAACAAAAAAAAGCTGGAGTAGTAATACTCGTATCAGACAAAATAGACTTTAGAACAAAGATTGCAATAAGAGACAAAGAAGGACATTACATAATGATCAAGGGATCAGTCAAAGAAGAAGATATAACCAATGTAAATATGTATGCACGCAACATAGGAGCACCTAAATACATAAAGCAACTATTAAAAAACGTAAAGGAAGAAATCGACAGTAACACAATAATAGGGGACTTTAACACCCTACTTATATCAGTGGACAGATTATCCAGACAAGAAATCAATAAGGAAACAGTGACCTTAAGTAACACATTAGACCAGAGGGACCTAACTGATACCTATAGAGCATTCCATCTGAATGCAGCAGAATACACATTGTTTTCAAGTGCACATGGAACATTCTCTAGGACAGATCACACGCTGGGCCACAAAATAAGTCTCAGTAAATTTAAGAAGATTGAACTAATATCAAGCAAAATTTCTGATCACAACAGTATGAGACTAGGAATCAGCTACAAGAAAAAAGTGCAAAGAACACAAACATGTGGAGGCTAAACAATATGCTACTAAACGACGAATGAGTCACTAAAGAAATGAAAAAAGAAATAAAAACATACCTGGAGACAAATGAAAATGAAAGCAAAATGATCCAAAATCTATGGTATACAATAAAAGCAGTTCTAAGAGGGAAGTTTATAGTGGTACAAGCTTACCTCAGGAAACAAGAAAAATCTCAAATAGGCAATCCAACCTTACACCTAAAGGAACTAGAAAAAGAACAAACCCAAAGTTAGTAAAAGGAAAGAAATCATAAATATCAGAGCAGAACTAAATGAAATAGAGATAAGAAAAACACTAGAAAAGGTCAATGCTAATAAGAGCTGGTTCTTTGAAAAGATAAACAAATTGATAAACCGTTAACCAGACTCATCAAAAAAAAAAAAAAAGAGAACCCAAATCAGTAAAACAGAAATGAAAAATAAATTATAACTGACACCACAGAAATACAAATGATTGTAAGAGATTACTATGAACAATTATACACCAATAAAATAGGCAACATAGAAGAAATGGGAAAATTTCTAGAAATGTACAATCTCCCAAGACTGAATTAGGAAGAAATAGAAAATATAAACAATTTACCAGTAACAAAATTGAATAAGTAATAGAAGAAAATCTACCAACAAACAAAAGTCCAGGACCAATGGTTTCTCACAATTCTACCAAAAGTTTAGAGCAGAGTTAACACCAATTCTTCTCAAATGTTTCCAAAAAAATGTGGAGGAGGGAACACTTCCAAACTCATTCTACAAGGCCAGTATCACCCTGATACCAAAACCAAAGATATTCCAAAAAAAAAAAAAAGAGAAAATTATAGATCAATATCACTGATGAACATAGGTGTAAAAATCATCAATAAGATATTATCAAACCAAATTCAACAATATGTTAAAAGGATCATACACCATGATCAAGTGGGATGTATCCCAGGAATGCAAGGATGGTTCAATATTTGCAAATCAATCACTGTGAAACACCATATTAACAAAAGGAAGGATAAAAATCACATGATTATATCAATAGATGCAGAAAGCGTTTTGGCAAAAGTCACCATCCATTTATGATAAAAAACCTCAACAAAGTAGGCATAGAGGATACATACCTCAACATTATAAAGGCCATATATGACAGACCACAGCCAACATCATACTCAATGGTGAAAAGCTGAAAGCATTTCCTCTAAGATCAGGAATAAGACAAGGATGTCCACTGTCATCACTTTTATTCAATATAGTATCAGAAATCCTATCCACAGTAAAGAAATGAACTTTTGGAGAAGAAAAAGAAATGAATACAAATTGGAAAGGAAGAAGTAAAACTATGACATGATAGAATGCATAGAAAATCCTGAAGATACCACCAAAGAACTACTAGAACTGATGAATGAATTCAGTAAATTAGCAGAATACAAAATTAGCATGCAGAAATCTGTGTTTCTATATACTAATGACAAACTATCAGAAATAGAAATTAAGAAAACAATCCCCTTTACAATCACATCAAAAACAATAAAATACCTAGGAATAAATCTAATTAAGGAGTTAAAAAACCTTTACTTGTAAAACTATAAGACACTGATGAAAGAAATTGAGATGAGAGATTGGTTCAAGATGGTGGAGTAGAAGGATGTGTGCTCACTCCCTCTTGCGAGATCACTGGAATCACAACTAACTGCTGAGCAATCATTGACAGGAGGGCACTGGAACTAACCAAAAAAGATGCCCCACATCCAAGAACAGGGGAGAAGCCACAGTGAGATGGTAGGAGGGGTGCAATCACAATAAAATCAAATCCCATGGCTGCTGGGTGGGTGACTCACAAACTGGAGAACACTTATACAACAGAAGATGACCCACTGGAGTAAAGGTTCTGAGCCCACATCAGGCTTCCCAACCTCAGGGTCCAGAAACGGGAGAAGGAATTTCTAGAGAATCAGATTTTGAAGGCTGGTGGGATTTGATTGTGGGACTTTGACAGACTGGGGAGAGCAGAGACTCCACTCTTGGAGGGCACGCACAAAGTAGTGTGTGCATCAGGACCCAGGGGAGGGAGCGGTGACCCTATGGGAGACTGAACCAGACCTACCTGCTAGTGTTGTACGGTCTCCTGCACAGATGGGGGGCGGCTGTGTCTCACCACGGGTACAAGGGTACTGACAGCAGAAGTTCTGGGAAGTACTCTTTGGCATGAGCCCTCCCAGAGTCCACCATTAGCCCCACCAAAGAGCCAGGTAGGCTCCAGTGCTGGGTGGCCTCAGACCAAGCAACCAACAGGGAAGGAACCAAGCCCCAACCATCAGCAGACAAACAGATTAAAGTTTTACTGAGCTCTGCCCACCAGAGCAACACCCAGCTCTACCCACCACCAGTCCCTCCCATCAGGAAGCTTGCACAGCCTCTTAGATAACCTCATCCACGAGAGGGCATACAGCAGAAGCAAGAAGAATGACTATCCTGCAGCCTGTGGAACAAAAAAGCAGATTCACAGAAAGATAGACAAAATGAAAAGGCAGAGGACTATGTACCAGATGAAGCAACAAGATAAAACCCCAGAAAAACAACTAAATGAAGTGGAGATCAGCAACCTTCCAGAAAAAGAATTCAGAATAATGGTAATGAAGGTGATCCAAGACCTCAGAAAAAGAAAGGAGACAAAGTTCGAGAAGATGCAAGAAGTGTTTAATAAAGACCTAGAAGAATTAAAGAACAAACGCCTAGAAGAATTAAAGAACAAACAGAGATGAACAATACAATAACTGAAATGAAAAATACACTAGGAGGAATCAATAGCAGAATAACCGAGGCAGAAAAACAGATAAGTGACCTGGAAGACAGAATGGTGGAATTCACTGCCACAGAACAGGATAAAAAAAGAATGAAAAGAAATGAACACAGCCTAAGAGACCTCTGGGACAACATTAAATGCACCAACATTCGGCTTATAGGGGTCCCAGAAGGAGAAGAGAGAGAGAAAGACCTGAGAAAATATTTGAAGAGATTATATTCGAAAACTTCCCTAACATGGCAAAGGAAATAGCCACCCAAGTCCAGGAAGTGTAGAGGGTCTCAGGAAGGATAAACCCAAGTAGAAACACATTGAGACACATAGTAATCAAACTGACAAAAATTAAAGACAAAGAAAAATTATTAAAAGCAACAAGGGAAAAACCACAAATAAAATACAAGGGAACTCCCATAAGGTTAACAGCTGACTTCTCAGCAGAAACTATATAAGGCAGAAAGGAGTGGCATGATTTATTTAAAGTGATGAAAGGGAAGAACCTACAACCAAGATTACTCTACCCAGCAAGGATCTCATTCAGATTCTATGGAGAAATCAAAAACATTACAGAAAAACAAAGCTAAGAGAATTCAGCACCACCAAACCAGCTCTCCAACAAATGCTAAATGAACTTCTCTAAACGGGAAACACAAGAGAATAAAAGGACCTACAAAAACAAAGCCAAAAATAATTAAGAAAATGGTAATAGGGACATACACATCAATAATCACCTTAAATGTGAATGGATTAAATGCTCCAACCAAGAGACACAGGCTTGCTGAATGGATACAAAAATAAGACCCACATATATGCTGCCTACAAGAGACCCACTTCACACCTAAGGACACATACATACTGAAAGTGAGTGGATGGAAAAATATATTCCACTCAAATGGCAATCAAAAGAAAGCTGGGAGTAGCAATACTTATATCAGATAAAATAGATATTAAAATAAAGAATGTTACAAGAGACAAGGAAGGACACTACATAATGATCAAGGGATCAATCCAAGAAGAAGATATAACAATTATAAATATATGTGCACCCAGCATAGGAGCACCTCAATATGTAAGGCAAATGCTAACAGCTGTAAAAGAGGAAATCAACAGTAACACAATAAGAGTGGAGGATTTTAACACCTCACTTACACCAATGGACAGATCATCCAGACAGAAAATTAATAAGGAAACACAAGCTTTAAATGACACAATAGACCAGATAGATTTAATTGATATTTATAGCACATTCCATTCAACAACAGCAGACTACACTTTCTTCTCAAGTGCTCATGGAACATTCTCCAGGATAGATCACATCTTGGGTCACAAATCAAGCCTTGGTAAATTTAAGAAAATCGAAATCATATCAAGGATGTTTTCCAACTGCAACACTATGAGGTTAGAAATAAGTTCCAGGGAAAAAGATGTAAAAAACACAAACACATGGAGGCTAAACAATACATTACTAAATAACCAAGAGATCACTGAAGAAATCAAAGAGGAAATCAAAAAATACCTAGAGATAAATGACAACAACAACCCAATGATCCAAAACCTATGGGATGCAGCAAAAGCAGTTCTAAGAGGGAAGTTTATAGCTATACAAGCCTACCTCAAAAAAAAGAAAAATCTCAAATAAACAATCTAACCTTACACCTAAAGCAACTAGAGAAAGATGAAGAAGCAAAATCCAAAGTAAGTAAAAGGAAAGAAGTCATAAAATCAGAGCAGAAATAAATGAAATAAAAACAAAGAAAACAATAGCAAAGATCAATAAAACTAAAAGGTGGTTCTTTCAGAAGATAAACAAAATTGATAAACCTTTAGCTAAACTCATCAAGAAAACGAGGGAGAGGACTTAAATCATTAAAATTAGAAATGAAAAAGGAGAAGTTACAATGGGCACTCCAGAAATACAAAGCATCATAAGAGACTACTACTACTACTACAAGCAACTCTATGCCAATAAAACAGACAACCTGGAAGAAATGGACAAATTTTTAGAAAGGTATAACCTTCCAAGACTGAACCAGGAAGAAATAGAAAATATGAATAGACCAATCACAAGTAATGAAGTTGAAACTGTGATTAAAAATCTTCCAACAAACAAAAGCCCAGGAACAGATGGCTTCACAGGTGAATTCTATCAAAAATTGAGAGCAGAGCTAACACCCATCCTTCTCCAACTCTTCCAAAAAATTGCAGAGGAAGGAACACTCCCAAACTCATTTTGTGAAGCCAGCATCAACCTGATACCAAAACCAGACAGAGATACTTTAAAAAAAGAAAATTTCAGACCAATATCACTGATGAATATAGATACAAAAATCCTCAACAAAATACTAGCAAACAGAATCTAACAACACATTAAAAGGATCATATACCATGATCAAGTTGGATTTATCCCAGGGATGCAAGGATTCTTCAATATATGCAAATCAATCAGTGTGCTACACCATACTAACAAATTGAAGAATAAAAACAATATGATCATCTCAATAGATGCAGAAAAAGCTTTTGACAAAATTCAGCACCAATTTATGATAAAAACTCTCCAGAATGTGTGCATAGAGGGAACCACCTCAGCATAATAAAGGCTATATATGACAAACCCACAGCAAACATCATTCTCAATGGTGAAAAACTGAAAGCATTTCCTCTAAGATCAGGAAAAAGGCAAGGAAGTTCACTCTGCCACTATTATTCGACATAGTTTTTGAAGTCCTAGCCACAGCAATCAGAGAAGAAAAAGAAATAAAAGGAATCCAAATCAGAAAAGAAGAAGTAAAGCTGTCAGTGTTTGTAGATGACATGATACTATACATGTATGCTACCAGAAAACTACTAGAGCTAATCAATGAACTTGGTAAAGTAGCAGGATACAAAATTAATGCACAGAAGTCTCTTGCATTCCTATACACTAACAATGAAAGATCAGAAAGAGAAATTAAGGAAACAATCCCATTCACCACTGCAACAGAAAGAATAAAATACCTAGGAATAAACCTACCTAAGGAGGTAAAAGACCTATACTCAGAAAACAATAAGACACTGGTGAAAGAAATAAAAAATGACATAAACAGGTGGAGAGATATACCATGTTCTTGGCTTGGAAGAATCAATATTGTGAAAATGACTATACTACCTAGATCAATCTACAGATTCAATGCAATCTCTATCAAATTACCAATGGCATTTTTTACAGAACTAGAACATAATATCTTAAAATTTGTCTGGAGACACAAAAGACCCTGAATAGCCAAAGCAATCTTGAGTGAAAAAAACGGAGCTGGAGGAATCAGACTCCCTATCTTCAGACTGTACTACAAAGCTACAGTCATCAAGACAATATGGTACTGGCACAAAAACAGAAATATATTTCAATGGAACAGGTTAGAAAGCCCAGAGATAATCCCACACACCTGTGGTCAACTAATCTGTGTTAAAAGAGGCAAGGGTATACACTGGAGAAAAGACAGTCTCTTCAATAAGTGGTGCTGGGAAAACTGAACAGCTACATGTAAAAGAATGAAATTAGATCAGTCCCTAACACCATACACAAAAATAAACTAAAAATGGATTAAAGACCTAAATGTAAGACTGGACACTATAAAACTCTTAGAGGAAAATATAGGAAGAACAGTCTTTGACATAAATCACAGCAAGATCTTTTTTGACCCACCTAGAGTAATGGAAATAAAAACAAAAATAAACAGATGGGACCCAATGAAACTTAAAAGCTTTTGCACAGCAAAGGAAACTATAAACAAGATGAAAAGACAACCCTCAGAATGGAAGAAAATATTTACAAACAAATCGACAGACAAAGGAGTATTCTCCAAAATATATAAACAGCTCATGCAGCTCAATATTAAAAAAAAAACAAGCCAATCAAAGTATGGGCAGAAGACCTAAATAGACATCTCTCCAAAAAAGACATACAGATGACCAGGAGACACATGAAAAGCTGCTCAACATCACTAATTATTAGAGAAATGCAAATCATAACTACAATGAGGTATCACCTCACACCAGTTAGAATGAGCATCATCAGCAAATCTACAAACAACATATGCTGGAGAGGGTGTGGAGCAAAGGGACCATCTTGCACTGTTGGTCGGAATGTAAATTGATACAGCCATTACGGAGAACATTATAGAGGTTCCTTAAAAAACTAAAAATAGAATTACCATATGACACAGCAATCCCACTACTGAAAATATACCCTGAGAAAACCACAATTCAAAATGACACATGCACCCCAATGTTTACTGCAGCAGTATTTACAATAGCCAGGTCATGGAATCCACCTAAATGCCCATTGACAGATGAATGTATAAAGAAGATGTGGTACATATATACAGTAGAGTATTACTCAGCCATAAAAAGGAATAAAATTGGGTCATTTGTAGAGATGTGGGTGGATCTAGAGACTGTCATACAGAGTGAAGTAAGTCAGAAAGAGAAAAACAAATTTCCTATATTAACACATGTATGTGGAATCTAGAAAAATGGTACAGATGAACTGGTTTGCAAGGTAAAATGGAGACACAGATGTAGAGAACAAATGTATGGACACCAAGGGCGGATAGTGGACGGGCGGGCATGATTGTGGGATGAACTGGGAGGTTGAGGTTGACATATATACACTAATATGTATAAAATAGATAACTAATAAGAACCTGCTGTATAAAAAATAAATAAAATTCAAAGAAAATTGAAGATGATACAAATGGATGGAAAGATATGCTGTGCTTGTTGACTGGAGAATAGTATTGTTAAAATTACCATACTACTTAAAATAATCTACAGACTCAATGCAATCCCTATCAAAATACCATTGGAATTTTTCGCAGAACTACAACTAATAGTTCTAAAATTTGTGTGGAAATTCAAAAGACCTCAAAGAGCCAAAAAAACCTTAAGAACAAAGTTGGAGGTATCATGCTCCCTGATTTCAAATTATACTACAAGGCTACAGCCATCCGAACAGTATGGTACACGTACAAAACCAGGCACATATATCAGTGGAACAGAATAGAGAGACCAGCAATGAACCCACACTTATATTGGCATTTAATTTATGACAAAGAAGGCAAGAAAATACAATGGGAAAAGATAGTCTGTTCAATAAATGGTTTGGGAAAACTGGACAACTATATACAAAAGAATCAAATGAACTACCTTCTCATACCATATACAAAAATAAACCCAGAATGGTTTAAAGACTTAAATGGAAAACCTGAAATCATGAAACTTCTAGAAGAAAATATAGCAGTATGGTCTTTCATATTAGTCTTAGCAATATTTTTTTGCATATGCCTCCTCAGGCAAGGGAAACAAAAGTAACAATAAACAAGCTGAACTACATCAAAGTAAAAAGTTTTCGTACAGCAAAGGAAGCTATCAACAAAATGAAAAGGCCACTTAGTGGGAGAAGATATTTGCAAATGATATATCTGACAAGGGGTTAGTATCCAAAACATACAAAAAACTCATACAACTCAACATAAAAAAAAATTCAATTGAAAAATGGACAGAGGACCTGAATAGATATTTTTCCAAAGAAGACATAAAGATGGCCAACAGGCACATGAAAAGATGCTCAATATCACTAATCATCAGGGAACTGCAAATCAAAACCACAAGGAGATGTCAACTCACACGTTTCTGAATGGCTATTATCAAAAAGAATAGAGGGCTTCCCTGGTGGCGCAGTGGTTGAGAGTCCGCCTGCCGGTGCAGGGGACACGGGTTCGTGCCCTGGTCTGGGAAGATCCCACATGCCACGGAGCTCCTAGGCCCGTGAGCCATAGCCACTGAGCCTGCGCGTCTGGATCCTGTGCCAAGAAACGGGAGAGACCATAACAGTGAGAGGCCCGCATACCGCAAAAAAAGAAGAAGAATAGAAATAAGTTTTGGCAAGGATGAGGAGATAAGGGAATCCTCATACACTGCTGGGGGGAATGTAAGTTGGTGCAGTCTTTATGGACAACAGTATGAAGATTCCTCAAAAAAACTTAAAATAGAACTACCATACAAATCCAGCAATTCCACTGCTGGGTATCTATCTGAAGAAAATGAAAACACTAATTCATAAAGATATATGCACTCTTCTGTTAATTATAGAATTATTTACAATAGCCAAATTATGGAAGAAACCTAAGTGCCCATCAATAGATGAATGGATATAGAGGATATGATGTACACACACACGCAACACACACTAGAATATTACTTAGCCTTAAAAAGTAAAATCTCACCATTTGCAAATACATGGATGGACCTAGAGCATTTTAGGCTAAGTGAGATAAGTCAGGCAGAGAAAAACAGATACTGTATGATTTCACTTATATGTGGAATCTACAAAACAAAACAAAGTAACAAACACAGTAAAACAGAAACAGAGTCATAGATACAGAGAACAAACAGGTTGTTGCCAGAGGGGGAGGGGTGGGGGAGGAGAGAAATAGGAGGTGAGGGAGTTTAAGAGGTACAAACTTGCAGTTACAAAATAAATAAGTCATGAAATGTACAGTGTGGGGAATATAGTCAATAATTATGTAATATCTTTGTATGGTGAAAGATAATAATTAGACTTATCATGATATCATTTTCAAATGTATAGAAACGCAGAATCACTATGTTGTGTACCAGGAAGTAACATAGAGTTGTAGGTCAATTATACCTGAAAAACAAACAAACTCATAGAAAAAGGGACCAGATTTGTGCTTCCCAGAGGCGAAAGGTGGACGGAAGGGGGAATTGGATGTAGGTAGTCAAAATGTACAAACTTCCAGTTATAAGTAAGTATGTACTAGGGATGTAATGTACAACATGATAAATATAATTAACACTGCTGTACATTATATGTGAAAGTTATTGAGTAAATCCTGAGAGTTCGTGTCACAAGGAAAAAATATTTTTTTCTGTTTCTTTTGTTTTGTATCTATATGGGATGATGGATATTCACAAACTTATTGTGGTAATCATTTCATGATGTTTGTGAGTCAAATCATGATGCTGTACACCTTAAACTTATACAGTGCTCCATGTCAATTATAGCTCAGTAAAACTGGAAGGAAAAAAAGACATTCAAAAACTGCAAAGAGTCACCAAGATTTCACCTGGCTTTACAGATTTGTGGTAATAACTAGTAATTCTAATAACTGTTTTCACTCAGTTCTCTGAGTTAATATTTGCTTGTCACATTTGTATAGAATTTCTACAATAATGGTTAAATTTAATATAGAGAATTTTGGGGATATAAGGGAGAGACAAAACAATGCAATTTTTCAGGTTGGCTTATGAAAACAAAGTGACAGTATTGTATATTAGATCTCTAGGACTTATTCATCAGGCATAACTGAAACTTTATACCCTTTGACCAATATCTCCCCATTTCACTCTGCCCCCAGCCCCTTTTAACCACTGTTCTACACTCTGCTTCTATGAGTCTGACTATTTTAGATTCCATATATAAGCGAGATCATGCAGTATTTATCTTTCTGTGTTCTGCTTATTTCATTTAGCATAAAATCCTCCAGAGTCATCTATGCTGTTGCATTGGCAGGGTTTCTTTCTTTTTTAAAGCTGAATATATTTTATATGCATATCTATGTCAATCTCTATCTATCCATATAGCTATATACCTATGTGTCTGAATACCTGTTATCTGTCTCACATTTTCTTTATTTATCTGTCAGTGGACACTTAAGTTGTTTCTTTATCTTGAATTTTGTGAATAATGGCTGCAGTGAACATGGGAGTGTTATTATCTTTTTAGGATCCCAATTTCAATACTTTTGGATAGTACCCAGAAGTAGGATTGCTGGATCATATGGTAGTTTTATTTTTAATTTTTTGAGAAAACTCCATATTGTTTTCCATAATAGCTATACCAGTTACATATCCACTAACAGTGTACAGTGTTCCCTTTTTTCCACATTTTCCCCAGCATTTGTTATCTCTTATCTTTTTGATGGTAGCCATTCTAACAGACGTGATAACAGAGGTGATATCTCACTGTGATTTTGCTTTGCATTTCTCCAATAATTAGTGAAAATTAATGATAGCATCTTTTCATTTACTGTCGGTGATTTGTATGTCTTCTTTTGAGAAATGTCTGTTTAGGTCCTTTGCCTATTTAAAAAATTGGGTTATTTGTTGTTTTTTCATTTTTTGCTCTCAAGTTGTATAAATTTCCTATATATATTGGAAATTAACCCCATGTCAGATAGATGGTTTGCAAAATTTTATCTCATTCTTTAGGTTGCCTTTTCACTCTGATGATTGTTTTCTTTGCTGTGCAGAAGCTTTTTAGTTTGATGGAATCCCACTTTTCTATTTTTGCTTTTGTTGCCTGTGATTTTGGTGTCATATTCAAAAAATTATTTTCTAGACCAATGTCAAGAAGTTTTATATGTATGTTTCATACTAGTAGTTTTACAGTTTCAACTCATATGTTTAAGTCTAATCCATTTTGAGATGATTTTTCATATATGGTTTAAAATGAGGTCAATCTCATTCTTCTGGATGTGGATATCATTTCCCCAAGAACATTTATTGACGATACTATCCTTTCTCCATTGTGTGTTCTTGGCACCCTTTTCAAAGATCAGTTGACTGTAGATGTGTGGGTTTATTTCTGGGTTCTCTATTCTGTTTCATTGGCATATATGTCTACTTTTGTTCTTGTGTCATACTCTTTTGATTACTGTAGTTTTGTAATATATTTTGAAATGATGTAGTGCAATGCCTCCAACTTTGATGTTCTTGCTCAAGAATGCTTTGACTGTTTGGGGTCTTTTATTGTTCTATACGGATTTTAGGATTTTTTTTCTATTTCTATAAAAATTTGGGATTTTGATAGAGATTGCCTTGAAGAAAACAATGTTCTGGAGATCTACTATACAATATTGTGACTATAGTTAGCAATAATGTATTGTATACCTTATAGTGGTTAACAGGGTAGATATTACATATTCTCACCACCACCATAACAAATATAGGATGATAAATAAGTGAGGCCATGGATATGGCCTTAATTAGCTTGATTGTGATGATTATTTCACAGTGGATACATATGATAAATCATCAAGTTGTACACCTTCAATATATAATGTTTTTAATTGTCATTTATACCTCAGCAAAGCTGGGGGGGGGAATAAAGAAAATAAAATGAGGAAGTAAGTGATGAGCTGTCTCTGGAAGGAGAATTCTAAAGCTGTGAAGAGGATGATTAATTAAAGAATTTTTTAACTTGCTCTTGACCCACATTTTAAATTGCAGAGTTAGTAAACCAGGACTAGAATTCTCCAAAGAATGAAGTGGAATAGACACAAGCTTGACTTATAAATAGAAAGAATAGGGGTAATGAAAATTAATTTAGGAGGTAAAAATATTATCTATTGTAGTAACTGATAAGAAGCATCTACTATTTTTCTGCATGTCCTTGAATTTGTCTCCGTGTTCTGAGCAACTTGTAGTTATCCTTCCATTGTCCTACAACACTGTCTGCTGTTGGTGGAAACTGACATGGGAGGAAGTAGAGGGAAGAAGTCAGGGGGCTCTCAGAAAACCAGTCATGATATGGGTCTGGTAACTGAAAGTGAGTACCCATTTCCAAAGATTCTAGACCTGATGCTTCTAATACATCTTGTAATATTAATGTCAATATCACTAATTTTCCTAAATCAGATAGCCTTTGTTGCATGTGTTGAAATGCTCATTTTCTGTCTGTAAAGTAGGGGGTACTGAAGTGGTCCTGTTTGGTTTTAGTCTGCATGGCATTCGTTCCTCTTCTTGTAAAGCACCTAGATTTCCCATTAAGGATCTGTCTTTCCCTGGCCATGGCCTGGGCCTGTGACATTTGCTGTTCCAATCAGATTTATACCTGGGACCTTAAATCTAGAGTAGAAATATCAGCCAGGAACTGGTTTTCCCAGCTGCTAAGCCCTGAAGAAACAGTCACTAATTTTCCTATCTGTGTTCTCAGAAGTGTCCTAGGTCTTCATTTGTCTGAGGCAAAATACCTGTGTTGAGTCCATGAGGTACCAAATCCAGGCAGAGCTGGAGCCTCAAGGTTGAGGAGTATTAATCTCTTGCTGCCAGGAAGGTCCACCTAGTGAAGTGAGGTGTGGCTTGGCAATGTGTTTGTGGGCTGATAGAGATGTGTACAATCAGTTGTGGGCTGATGGAGATGTGTACAATCAGATATGTTTATAGGACCTGACAATGTCCCTTATGGAAATAGTGCTTTTATTCTAATTTGTTAATACATGGTCTATCACTGAAATAAACGGTTCTTAGTACACTTTTAACTGAAAAACTGGATCTGGTTACTGTTGCTCCACAGTAGAGTGAATTTAGTGAAAGAAGCTTCTGGATTTTGGCTACTGAACTACTCTTTTTTTTTCTATTCACTCATTGTCATTCAATAAACATTTAAAGAGTATATACTATATATAACACACTGTGCTATGGCCTAATGGAGCTGCATTCTAGCACATTTTTGTATGACCAAAATGATTAGTTTTGGTAGAGGGAAGCTTAAAAGACTTGAGGGAAAATGTCATTTCAGACAGATAGGGATCCATGAAGTTTTAAAGACGTTTAAGAGATTGTGGTTCTGCAAAACAACTGCCCTTGTTGACAGTTCCCAAATACAGTCTAGTATTTAACTTCATAAGATTTCAAAAGATTCTCTTACTAACTAACCTTAATTCTTCTAAAATCCATTTCTGCCCTCTCCCGCATCATTGCATCTATAGAATAGCTGATTCCTTACGATAATCCTTCATTTAGTTGATAGTGTTAATGAAAAATCCTTTATATAGTTAAGGCAGTTACTGAGTCACTTTTCAGCTTTTTTCCTCTTCAGGCTAAGTAATCTAATTATGTCAACCTTTATATCATAATTAAACCAAAGATTGCTTTAGAAGAGTTTAATCACATTAGTGAAATATCCTCCAGTCAAAGCAGGTGTCTGGCGAGGAGAACTGTAGTTAGTGGCCTTGTAAAGCTAAAGAGGTTTCCAATTATGTGCTATTCTGTGCTGTAAACTTCCATCTGGCAAAGACCTGGGGGAAACAAACAAACAAACAAAAATCAGTCACAACTGTTGGCTCTCAGTGGGGCTTGACACTTGAGTAAACTATCTAAAACAGGTCTGAATCATGCCCCATTGATTAAAAAGATCCCAAGTACAGGATACTCAGTGTTTTTGCAATAATATGCTAGAAAATCAGCTTTCAAATTAAACAAGTTTGAATCTGATATCTGCCCAGTGAAAGTGTAGAACCACCTTAGAATTCTCAGGCTAAGTGATAATTCTAGATAATTTCGAGATAATATCGCATGTCTTCTGCCCTCTGCTGGGGACAATAGTGGGGCATTGCTGTATGACCTTGCCATCTTGCCATGAATCAAGGTATGTTTTTGCCATTAGTACAGTGGTCCCCCCTTGTTCTTGGGGGATACGCTTCAAGTTTCCCAGGGGATGCCTGAAACCCCTGTGGATAGTACCCTGTATATGCTATGTTTTTTCCTGTACATATATACCTATGATAAAGTTTAATTTATAAATGAGACTCAGTAAGAAATTAGCAACAATAGCTAATAATAAAATAGAACGATTATTACAATATACTAAAATAAAGGTTATGTGAATGTGGTCTTTGTCACTCTTACAATATCTTATTGTACAAAGTTAATGTCTTTTAACTAAGCACTTATCATGCACTGTGGCCATAATTTTTGCAGTTTGAGGCGTGACAGGAAAACTAGCACACATTTCTTTTTCCTTTTTCACAATTTCATGGATAGAAGATTTGTTCTTAGTGTAGATCTTAGCAACCTCAGCATACAATTTTTTTCGTTTCTTATTAAGTCGAGAACTTTCATCTTTTCACTTAAAGGAAGTATAGCTTTAAGTGTACAGCTTCTCTGGCAGATTCAAATTGCCAGAATTGCTACTCTTGCACTTTAAAGAGGGCCATTATTAAGTAAAGTAAGAGTTACTTGAACACAAGCGCTGCGATACTGTGATGGTCCGTTAGATAACTGAGAGGACTACTAAGTTACTAAGGGGTGGGATACCCTGGATAAAGGGATGATTCATGTCCTGGAGAGACAGAGCCGGTTGGCTTGAGATTTCATCATGCTACTCAAAACAGTGCAAAATTTTAAACTTATGAATTGTTTATTTCTGGAATTTTCCATGTAATATTTTCAGACTGAAGTTGACCACGGGTAACTGAAACTGTGGACAGTGAAATCATGGATAAAGGGGGACTACAGTGACTCTTTGGCCATAATTGTTCCGCACTTTTTTTTTTTAAACTACCCATTTCTTACCTTTAACATAGATTTTAACATAATCTCTACATATCTTAGACAAAATGTATGCTCCAGATAACTTTATGTCCATCAGTCTCTTTGACCATCTCTATTACTTCCTCTTCTGACGGCTATCGAAATCTTAAAATGGGAAATTATTGTGGTGGTCCCACACTTCCCTGAAGGGAAGACGAAGCTGACTTGAAATTTGAATCAGAAGCTATATGACGTCTCAGCTTCAGCTCTTTCTGGTGCTATTGTCCTAATCATTGGATGTCCTTGGGCCAAGACTAGGATGAACCAAGAGAGCTATCCAAGGTGCAACCTTCAAGGGGGTGCTGACTCTCAGAGTTCTGCAAGTGCCAACTCTGAGTGCCTCCTAGCCCTGGCTCTGCAGACTTTGTCCCAGTGATGGATGCCAGCGGCATACGGACGTATTAGAATATGGCTGGGAGAGGAGATCACACTCTTGCTGCAATTCTATGGCAGTTTGACCCGTGTATCAGTGGAATACGAATTCTGTGGATCCAGTAGAGGGATCTTATGTATCAGCAAACTAGGACTAAACCGAGATCTGTATTCTGGTCCCTCTGATTTTTTTTCTTCTCTTTTGCCTTGTTCTGATGTTACAGACTGAACTGTGTTCTCCCAAAATTCACGTTTTGAAGTACTAACCATCGATATATCAGGATATGACTGTCTGTGGACATAAGGCCTTTAAAGAAGTAATTAAGGTGAAGTGAGCTCATATAGGTGGGTCCTAATCCAGTGTTGCTGGTGTCCTTATTAGAAGAGGCAGAGATACCAGGAATGTGTGTGCCCAGAGGAAAGGTCATGTGAGGCCATAGCAAGAAGGTAACCGTCTGCATCCGAGGAGAGAGGCCTCGGGAGAAACCAAACTTGTCAACACCTTGATCTCAGACTTCCAGCCTCTAAAACTGTGAGAAAATAAATTTCCGTTATTCAAGCCACCAGTCTGGTATTTGTTATGGCAGCCCTAGCAAACAAATACAGCTGATCATATAGCCAACGCTATGCTGGAAAGGTCTTAGTACATGAAAAATTTTCCCTGTCTAGCCCTGCCTATGACCCTTCTGAGATGCTCACACATGAACACTTAGTTTATCATTTTATTTTTTAACTTCAAAGAAGCTATTCTTGGATTAAGAAGTCCCTTTATGAGACATAATTAGAATTTGAGGCCAAGCCAAGCAAGATCTCTAGAGGTTTCTCTTTGCTTTTGGAATAGGACTGTAAATTTTAATGGGTTGGTTCAGTGTTCTTTAAGTTCGAGGCCATGCTCAGTCCCTGCTGTTATTACCTACAGGAGAAAAGAAATCAACTCGATGTCATCCTTGAATGATGGACTATGCCTTTCTTAAAAACAGAAAGCTGGCTAATTTCCATAATGTACATTTAATGATTGGAACCATTTATTTGTCTTCCCAGTTCTTTGACTTAATTTCAGGTTAAAGCACATCTATCCTCTTTTCTCTTACACACACACGTATAATATGTATACATATGTAATATAAATATATTAACATATAATAAATATATATATATAATATTTATACACAATATGTATACATACATATATACACATATATAGATATAAACTTCAGTAGCAATAAATTAAAATGTTTAAGAATGGACCAAAAGAACACTTTTTTCAGGGAATGAAGACAACCCTTAATAGTCTATCAGAAGTTGTGGTGTTGAGAGCCAGTAATGTATGAGAAAACCCCACGACTAGAGTGCTAGGGTTGATTCCACAGCCAACTGGGCTTAAGTGTCCGTATCTATAAAAGGAGGGTGTTGGGCTAGATCATCTCTAATTCTGTCATGGAAGAATTCTATAACATAAGGTAAAAAAAAAAACAAAAAACGATAGTTGGAAAACTAGCTGGTTTTCCACATTATCTGAACCTCCACTTTATCCTAGCTGAGTTGAAAAATTCTAAGTGAACCTCTTTCTGATCCAGCAACTATATCCGAGCCATACCTCCAGGTAATCTATATTCAGCATTTGAAATTCACACTCTAAGCCAAATTTTCAAACCCAATACCTCTAGGCCAGGAAAAGGGCTGAGTGGGGGTAGTGGTGAGCTGAAGACCAGACCTCGTAGACTGTCTAAAGGGTCCCCCCAGGATTCTGCCCTATATGACATGGCTGTCATGAAAGAGGATAGGATGCATGGTTCCAGAGTTTCAGATTTTCTAAGAGAAGCCAGACATCCAAATTTTAATATCAAATCTCCTATTTTTTAAAATGTTGGCAACCAATAACAGTTTGTTTTTTTTTTAATTTTGTATAGGGCAAATAAACATACCCACCATTACTCTTTAACATTCCCATGTTTCTCAAAGTAGGAGCTATGCAGGCATTCCCTGGCACTGGGTTCACGGTGTCCACCTCTGTGCAAAGTCTGCGACAGTGGTTTAAAAACTCTGTTTCCTCAGAGTCCAGGAGATCCTCAGGGCTCCTTATGTATAGTTGTCTTACTATTATTTTGACTTGGCCTAAAATTTCATTTGAACTAAGGGTTGTTTCCATAAATATATGTAAAGTGTTTGAAACTGTACTGGGCACATAGCAAGAACTATTTAACCGTTAGCTACTGTTACTATTATTAGTAAATAGTTTGTAAGACGTTTTATAGGAATCATGAGGTATTGTCCTAATTATTCTACCATGTTGTTCTGAAGAAAGACCATCTTTCACTTTCATGAAATTCAAAAGCATTGTAAAGCATCTTTAAAGTTTTTATGATATTCAGAAATAGCTATACCTTATTATGTAAGGCTTTAATGGGCAAAAATCCGGAGAGAGCCTTTGCTAGTTTGCAACCTCACTTTTGCTGTTTTTGCTTTTAGATTAAAATTTACAGTTTCATTATTTATCTAGGTTACCCACATCTGGGACTGACTTGGCGGATTTTACCTTTGGATCTGAGAGTACAAATACATCCATCAATATTCGATTTCCCAAAGGTCTGCTAATTCTCATGAATAATCACTACAATCATGGCAAATTTTCAGAGATTGTAACTGGATCATTCTCCTGCAATTGCTGTGAAGAAAGTCTGTATTAGAAGCTACTTAACTTAATGATCCTCTCACATTCTGGCCCCTGACCTACCTTTCTAGTCTTGCACTCCAACAATGAGGAGTATTTCACTTTCTTCCTTTGCTTACAGCATTATCTGTGCCCAGAATGTCTCTTATCTTCCTTCGATGGTCATAATCTTTCCCATCTTTCAGTGCTAGTTTCAAATTCTGCCTCTTCCAGGAAACCTTCTTGCTCCTTCAATACTAAAATCACCTTGCACCAGCCCTGACATTTTCTTCCTTTGAGACCTCTTAGCTGTTTATTGTTGTCTCTTTTTTTTTTTTTTTTTTGCGGTACGCGGGCCTCTCACTGTTGTGACCTCTCCCACTGCGGAGCACAGGTTCTGGACGGAAGCGCAGGCTCAGCAGCCATGGCTCACGGGCCCAGCCACTCCGCGGCACGCGGGATTCTCCCGGTCCGGGGCACGAACCCGCGTCCCCTGCATCGGCAGGCGGACTCCCAACCACTGTGCCACCAGGGAAGCCCTATTGTTGTCTCTTTTAAGGTAATCACCAAGTTCTTCTTATGTGTGTATGTATACTTTTTATAGCGCCTTACTAGATTTTCTGCTTCATGAGAATATGTAGATAATCAACATTTTCTGAGGGAATATTACACATATAATTAAAGGAGCAATGTCCCCGTACCCTGGCTTAGAGATCTTGGCTCTTGGTCCCCTTTTAACTTTCAGTTGTTAAACCTTTCTATAGCCAGTGGTTGTAGTAGCACCTCATAAATTTTCTTTCATTCACATTTGAGCTCAAGTGATATGGGGACAAGCCATTTTCTCTTAATTTTGTTCTTACAGATAGTACCTTTTCTTGGCTCTGTAACATTCCATATTCTTAGTGATATCTTAAGTTCGTGGGTATCCTAGGATGTTTTGGAGATCCCTTTTGGGATCGGGGTAAATTCAGATTGTGAAGCCTACCATTCTTTAATATTGCCATAATTTCCCACAGAAGGCTGTGTAAACCTTGAAATTCACTTTGCTTAGGCCTATGGGAGAACCCTTATAGAATAAGCTAAACACAAAGTGGCTTTCAGATGCCGACGCTCTGGTGTCTAAGGGCTCACAGATGATAAGTGAGGACAAGAATCTCAGAAGCCACTTGACTGTCAGGGAGAGCTGGGTCCTCTCTTTGCCACAAATCAGGTGCTCACACACTCCTGTTTAGCTGGAACAGAACCCAGTTGTGCTCGTTGTTCCTGTGTAAAGATTAATAGTGACCCCTTGCACCCTCAAAAAGTGTCTCAGTTTAGATAATAAAGTATATAGTCCCTCTACGCATAAAATAGCTTACTTATTATGAAATGTCAGTACACTATTGGAGACCCGTGAGTCAAGAGGGAATCGGTAACTAAATTGGAATGAAGAGAAGACGTACTCCTTAGAGCTGGGATCTTTTTCTTTCTGAGTTCAGTACACTTACTAAGATCCTGCAATTTAGAGTGATTCCTTATCTTCTTAAGATGTTTCTGATGACTCCACAGTGCTCTGGCAATGTCTGTGTGTCGGGGAGGGGGGTGGGATGGATGTGGTGAGGATGTAGAGGTGGGTGCTCCTACTGGTAAGATACAGAGTCATTGATTTTCTGTTATAGTGGGGTTGGCACAGTTAACTGTGGTAACAGGGAACCCAAAGGCTTTGCTAGCCAGCCTTGGTGACAGTGGGACGTGCCTGAACTGATGACTGTGGCAGAACGGGCATCTTTAGGAAGTGTTTGCCTCCTGAGAGATCCCTGAATTCAACTAAGAGCTCTGGATGTTCCCTTTTAGGTGAATCTCTCTCTGGCCTTGCTTAGATTACATTATAAACAACAGGATTCACATAGCCATTTGTTTTTCTGAGCTCTATACCATAATATTCTAAACTCACTTATCCTTCCAACGCCCTTGTGAGCTCATACCTCATCTTTGAGATTTGGAGATAATGCTCTTTCTCTTGACTATTCTGTGACAGTGCTATGCAGGCTGAGTTGGAGACAAAAACTCAAGGTAAGTTTGAAAAGAGACAGAATGTAATAAAATTGCAGTTATCAGAAGACTTACTTTGAAGTTTGACTGCACAACTCCTAAGTCAGGAGACTTTTCTCAGATTTCTCAGTTTATTCTTAACTCCCATTTCCACTCCCAGTCACGCAGCAGATTCTCCCCTGTGTTACCTGAACACAAACTGTTCTCACTGATTGGCTTAGGAGCCTGATAACCTGGATTTGATTTGGGGGCTAATGGAAGCATCCTGGAAAAATTAAAGTCATCAATGATATTTCCTGAATTTTCTGAGTAGCTTCTGTAGTGCAGTGGTTAAAAGCACAAGCCTTGTAGCTAGGCTGGAGAGGGTCAAGTTCTCATCCCCCCACTTACTAGCTGTGTGATTCATGCTAAGTTCCTATTGTCTCTAAATCTCAGATTCCGCATCTTTAAAACAGAGATGATGATGCTGATGGTGAAGATGATGATGATGAATTTACTTGGCAGGGTTGTTAGGAGGTATTTGTAAGATAACGCATGTTGGGAATTTAGCACCGTGTCTGGCCCTTAGGAAGGGCCAGGTATTTTTATTAACCCTGTGTTTCTGATGCTATGACATCCAGGGCCTTGCTGACCCTGGAGAGACTACTCCTCCCAGGGGGCTGGCCAATTCCTAGACATAGTAAGTGACTCACTTGCAAGGGTGCCTTTCATATATGTGAACTCATCAATCCAGAACCCACACCTCGACCACCTCCTCTCTTGGTTTTGTACGCTCAGAACCAGTATTCCTCTGCCTTAATCATCCCAGGACCAGGCATCAGACAACTAGGCACAATCCTTATGCCCCAGAGTGTGCTGACGCTTTTCAGACTACCAATCCTAACCTGCTTTCTCTGCCTTACCCATTCCTTCCCATGGAAGCCACAATAAAGGCTCTTGCCTGCATTTTCCCCTTGCTCCTTCTGCCTCCTGAGTGACTGGTGCTTCTGTGTTGGCCCCTGTGTGGCAGTGGCATGCCCCTTCCTTTTGGGAACTATGAGTAACAAAGTAATTTTTCCATAGCAATTGTCTGCTGATCTATTGGCCTCACTATACCTGTATAATAATAAAATCTACATCTTAAGACAGTACTTTATTTATGATGATGATGATTTTAATAGAGAGGACTTAAACGGATTCATTAACCCTATAGCTGCTGCTTATTCACTAATGTTTTCATACAGATAATTTATCAAGATATAAACACACCAAATCTTGAATTTTTGCTTAGAAAATTGGAGGACTTAGAAGGCAGGGGATTTGAATTCTAGAGTTAAAAACATCACAACAAGGGGGCTTCCCTGGTGGCGCAGTGGTTGAGAGTCCGCCTGCCAAGGCAGGGGACACGGGTTCATGCACGGTCCGGGAAGATCCCACATGCCGCGGAGCAGCTGGGCCCGTGAGCCATGGCTGCTGAGCCTGCACGTCCGGAGCCTGTGCTCCGCAATGGGAGAGACCACAACAGTGAGAGGCCCGCGTACCGCAAAACAAAAAAAAAACAAAAAAAAAACCCATCACAACATTTTACTTGAACAAATTTCTCAGCTTCTTGATGTGACAGTCTTTGCTTTTAAAATAAATAAATAAAATATCACAGAGTCCTTGTCAGCTTCTTGATGTGACAGTCTTTGCTTTTAAAATAAATAAATAAAATGTCACAGAGTCCTTGTTTTAAAAATAAATAGATAACACAATCAGGTTGATAAAAATTGACTATTTGAAGAATAAAATAAAGTATTTTGACAATACAAGTTGGGAAATGTTATGTTACATAGGGAAATCTGTGACCCAATTTGACAAAGAATAAAGAGCCATCTTATTTCCATTGATAAAGAAATGTCATATGTCTCAATCATTTTATGCAAGAAAAATGAGGCAAAGCTAATATAGAGACCACATCTAGGGAAATAAATTCTAAACTATAAGTGAACAATGCATGTGATGAATTATGCATGATTTTAAATTAGTTAATGAAATAGATTCATATTAAATGATAATGAAGGATTTCTGGGCCTAGTTTTGAATTTGATGTTGAAGTAAATCACTGGGCTAGAATTCCTACTGACAGCCATGGCAGTGTAAATCTCTCCATGTGGCCTGTTCAATGCATCCTCCTTAATGAGGAAGGAGGGAGGAGGGCGTTGGAAGTGTTGCAACACTGAAATACAGAAGTGAGGCTGCAGGTGGATAAGGGACTAAAATATGGACAGAGAAAATAGCATGTAGGCGTTTGCTTATGAATGAACATTTTCAGTTAAGTCATTTACAGGTCAGTCTCCACATGACCTTAGAGTGGGGGTCTGTTTTCTCCTTGACTGATCTGACCTCTTCTAGCCAATTTCCCCATTCCTTCTTTTTTGATGTTTCTTTAGTCACATAGGTAGTGATTTGCCTTCAGCGCTTCCTGTTTTCCATGCTTGTTGGCCAGTTAGCTCAGCTGGTGGTAATGAGGCCATCGGTCAGTTCTGGAGGCAGCAGGGAGGGTCATTCGTCCTTTGGTGATGTGTTTCCATGGCTGGAGCCAGCTGTCAGGCTTTTTTGCAAGAATAGTGGATTTTGTTGTTGTTGTCAGTACCTACTAAATATCAGGTGCTTCACATGCCTTGTCTAAATGAATCCTCACAATTTCCCTTTGAGCTGAGTGTACCCTTCACATACCCTTCACTCGTCAGGACACCTGGACTCATGGAGGGCAAATGATTTGACCAAGTTCCCATACTTAGTAAGTAACCAAGCTAGAAAGTAAGATCAGAGCTATCTCACTCCAAAGCTTGTGCTTTTAACCAGTGATTACTTTGTAAATGTCTACCTGGTCACAGGGAGACATGGGTAAGAGTAAAACTAAATGTATCAGGAGCATTTGTCACCACTGGGAAAAACTCCAAGTATTTTGTCTATTTATGGCTTCATCTTTATATGTTAAAGATGGCACACTCACATTTGGCTTCATACGTTTGTACCTGGTTCTCTTTCTTGACCTTTCTAGAGGTTAGAAATAAACAAATGAGCAAAGAACTGCTAATCCTAGTAACTTCTAAACAACCTCTGTGAAGTGAATGAATATAAATATTCCCTTGAATTCAGTATACAGAAGTAGATTATTTTTTCCCAGGTTTTCTGAATGAGACCTGGTGGGAATAGAAGCTAGCTTTTCCTCTCTGGTTTATAACTTATGTTGTTTGAGTATTTTTTTCCCTCTCAGTTCTTCATAAACACCTACTAACTGATTCCCCATTGTGCTCTGGGGAAAGCATATAATTAAAGTAATTAAAAAAAAATGATGGAACAGAAACACTGACGATACCCCAGTTTTTTGTTATCTTCTCATACCCTTCAGTTATAAATCTATTTCCCATGCACTATTACTAGAATCGCACATTGTGAAAGTTTATGACTTCATTTTAGGATGATTTCTTTAAGATACTCTATTAGGAACTGTGAAAACATGCCTCTGAACATAATGTTTTCACACAGCATATGTACTATTAATTTTTGAAAATGCGCCTTCCAAAACCTATTACATTTGTCACACTGTGATGGAAACATTTACTCCTGGAAATGGTGTTAAGGCCATAAAGGCAAGCAGCCTCAGAAGGTGTGTCATTATCATTACGTTATCTGTATGTACGTCCTCTCCTGCCAGACACCAGCTTTCATCAAGTTAGCAACTACACGACAAGGCAATGACAAAATTAGGTTTTCAAAAGTTCATTTTGGGAGTTGGCATTTTGCTTGAGCCCTTCCCTCCTGTGTTAGTCAGTTTGGGCTGCCATACAAAATATCATGGACTGGCTGGCCTCAACAACGGGAATTTATTTCTCACATTTTGGAGGCTGGGAAGTCTAAGATCAAGGTACCAGCTAGTTTGGTTTCCTGGTGAAGACTAACTTTCTGCTATGCAGAGGTTCACCTTCTTGCTGTGTCCTCACGTGGAAGAGAGAGAGAGAGCGAGCGAGCGAGTGAGTGCACAAACACTCTGGTATCTTTTCTTATAAGGGCACTAATCCCATCATGAGGGCCTCATCTAAACTTAATTATCTCCCAAAGCCCCATCTCCAAATACCAACACATTAGGGGTTAGGGCTTCAACATATGAATTTGGCGTGTGTGTGTGTGTGTGTGTGTGTGTGTGTGTGCAGGGGGGTGGGCACAATTTAGTCCATAGCACCTACTCTAACTATTGCAGCTATAATAGAAGGCTAATAGTTCAAGGAAACATAAATGTGAACTTGGCTCTGAGCTTTCCTCCAGGCCTGGCCTCCTTGGGTCTCATCAGGCTTCCTTTCCACTATACATTCTACCCATCTCCACCTGTGCTCAGACCAGTCCCTCTGATGGTCTTTTCCCCTGCTCCATCATTCATGTCTAAATTCTGTCTGTCATTCAGCATACATCTCAAATGCTACTCCTTCTAAGCATTTTCTGCTGCTTACAACCAGAAATCATTTATTTACACTCTGGTGTCCCTGGCCTCTTGAATCTGTCCCCTTGAGGTTCCTACCATTTTCAAGTATGTATTACTCTTGCTCACATGTGAGTCTGGCCTTCTCTTTTAACGGTAGCTGGATTTGTTTTAATAAGATATGGTAAGACACACAGACATAGAAATGATTGTCATGAAGACAGAAGTTGTTATTACACTCACAGTCCCCTGGAGACAGGCATAGCACAGCATGCAGGGTCTCATGGGAAGCAGAGAGGAGAGATGAGCAGGCAGAAAGAGAGGGGGTAATAGGCTGAACCCTTCCTGTGGTTTCCTCAGGAGGAAAGAGGAGAAGTAGGGGAAGCAGAGGTAGGATTTGGGGTAGTTTGCACGGTTGCTGTGGGCTCTGGGCTCTAGGGGCTCTATGGGCTCCCAGGCAAGTTGTTTTACTATCTCTAGGAAGTAGCTAGTTCTGGGAGGGGTAGTCCCTCTGGGGTCATTGAGGCTCCAGATAGCAGAGCATCAAAATTACAGAATACAAATGAGTATAGTTAATATACCTTCCTTTGTTCAAAATCCCTCTTAAATAACTCCATTAACAGAGGTGCTTATTGGGAAGATCAAGAATGAGGGTCTTTGGAAACTTTAGGTAAAATCACAATGTCAGGCCTGGATGATAAGAGTGCTGAGGGGGCTGAGACTGGAAGATGGTTGAAAGACACTCTCAGATCCTCCATCTCTTGCTCTGTCTGCCCCCTTCTCTCTCTGCCCACTTCTTCCCACTTCTCATGGACTGCCTCAACGTCTTACTCTAGATTTTTTTCTTCCTTGCAGCTTTTTCCTACTCGTGTTTCTTCTCATAATTCATATAAATTTCCACTCTGATCCCTCATGGCCCTGTTGTAGCTGTGTCCTCCCTTTGATACAAACCCTCAGCTACTGCAGACCCACTGATTCTTTCCATATCACAGGATTTGCATTCCTAGGAGAGGTCTATGTTTGGCTTTACAGCTTCGTAGAGCAAAGCTCGTGGGACCCGAGGAGACAGGGCAGCTTCCCTCAGAAGAGGTGGTGCATGTGGCAGGGCCCATGATTAACACGTGCGATTGGTGTTGAATTAAGAAGGAAAGAGCTCACAGATGTTCATCCTCAAGAAGCTCCAATCTAGAAGAGGGGAAGTGGTTCATATGAACAGTGTCATTCATGCAAATAAGCTCTGTGCAGAACAGCAAAGTGATATATGGGTAACATTTCCTTTCTTTTTTAAAAAGTTTTATTGGAGTATAGTTGATTTACAATGTTGTGTTAGTTTCAGGTGTACAGCAAAGTGAATCAGTTTTTTATTTGTAGTGATAATAATAACAATAGTAATAATAAAATCTAACATGTACGGATTACTTATAAAATGCCAGAAAATTGTGCTGTACATATGTATCCTCATTTAATCCTCAAAACAACCCCTTCAGGGAAGCTTTATTAACATAATCATTTTCTAGATTATAAAAGTAAGGCATAAAAAAAAAAAAAAGTAAGGCATAGAGAGGTTAAGTTACTTGCCCAAGGACACACAGATAGTGTCAGAGCTGAGATTGAAACCCGGAAATTTTGACAGTTGTCTATGCTGATAACCATTATATGCATAAGTGGACAATATTTTCCATATTCTTCTGATGTGACGTATCAGACTTCATATGAGACAAGCTAAAGGCCCATACATTAAGCGATTCTGTAGAACATGCAAATCATTTTACTTGACCTATAACTTGTCTGAATATTAGTAAAGTTATTACTGCTGACAAATGACCTTAGTCTAAGGAAAGAATACACCTGTGTAAGAATGCAAAGATGATGTGGATCATATGCTTGGTTGACATTTTTGGAGACATTCATAGCTTTCAGGGAATGGACATTTGGGAAAATACACATAATTTTCCTGGTAACTTAGGCTTACTCATCCCAGGAAGGATAAGAACTGCCATAGAAACAGGATTCACTTGCTTCTTGTTGAGAAGCAACATAGCCTTCCATGGGGAAAATATTACTTTGACAAGCAACAGAAACTTTCATTTCATGAATTTCACTGAACCAGTCACACTCTCAACACTGCCTTGTTCAAACAAAAGAACTCTCTCCAGCTCTCAACCCAAACAACCAGATGGTAAGCTAGTACTTTCTATACATGTTGCTATTCAAGTATGTTTTCCAGCATCTTGGCTGCCAGGGGATGCCATTGCTAGTGTAAATATGTCATTGATAATTTGTCAGTTTGCCCTACTAATGACGGAAACTGTGACTGTCAAAATGATTAAAAAATTGTCTAAGCAATAGCTGTTAACTCAGAAATTTTGAAGAGTGTCTTTGCAGTGGAACAAATATGAGGATGGCAAGTTGATCTGGATCTTAGTAGGTATCCCTTTAGCTACATGGAGGCCATACAGTTCCCACCGATGGCTTCGAAGAGGAGCCCTATGAGTTCAATGCCTTTCTTACGCTGGTATATGTGGGAAAAAAATGACAAGGCTTCCATCAACATTTTAAAGTATTCTAGAAGTTCACATTCTCATTGCTATATTTTCTTTTTTCTTATTATTTGTATGCATGTCCCAAATCTAACACACAGAGAAAGATTATTCTTTAAAAAGAGAATTATTTTTATTTTATTGAACCAAGATGGAATGTCACCTTTTAGAAATGTCCATCCAATGTTTTGTTTGTTTGTTTCACGTATAAAATGAATTCAGTTGTGTGCCTTGAACAAAGCAAGAGACACATGTGGTTACCTCAAGAAATACACTGAGTTGAAAGATATAGAAACAGAAAGCAACCCAAGGAAAAATAAATTGTTGATTATGTTGTTTCAGAAAAGCTGGGTCAAGAAAGCAGGAATAAAAGAAAAAGATAGGGCTTCCCTGGTGGCGCAGTGGTTGAGAGTACGCCTGCTGATGCAGGGGACAGGGGTTCGTGTCCCGGTCCGGGAGGATCCCACATGCTGCGGAGCGGCTGGGCCCTTGAGCCATGGCCGCTGAGCCTGCGCATCCGGAGCCTGTGCTCCGCAACGGGAGAGGCCACGACAGTGAGAGGCCCGCGTACCGCAAAAAAAAAAAAAGAAAAAACAGAAAAGGATATACATTTATAGTAGAAGACAAAAAAAGAAAAATCCCCATCTTGAAAGTCACCCCCATAGTATAGAGAAATTGATAACAGTCTACTTGCAGTAATCCACAGTTCTTTGGCAATATTTTAGTATGTTCCAGAAAAATCACTACGATGTGCTAGGCATATGATTCTACTTCAGCTCCTTCCCAACTGGCCAAATTTCTCCTTTTATTTTTGAGTTTGATAATACTGTTAACAAAAATCACAACTAAACCCGAATAATTTATGGGCCTGGCAATAAGATATATAAACCGCAAATAAATGTATTTAGTAAGATATTAGTATCTTGCATCAGAAATACATGTTAAAATATTACTGCACTGGCCCTTTGAAAAGGAAGTTGGTTCTGTTACTTTATTTACTTACTAGGTTTTATTGCAGGCTGTATTATATTCTGACAATTCTGTAGTGAAGGTATATTCTGAGGCCACTTAGGACTGCAGAGTGGTGATAAATTCTTAGATAATGGAATAAAACTGCTTGGAAAACATATGTTTAAGTAAACTATGGTTTGTCCAATTTGGTTTAGAAGTGTCTTTAACTCACAAGAAAACAATGCAATTCCATAAAAGAGCAATAATTTTAAAAAATGGGAAAAGTTGTTGGAGATGTTAATTTTACCTTTTAGAGAGCCTGCCTGTGGCAGGCTATGAGAAAAATCTTAGCCTGGAGGGCAGTCACTCTCCTGCAGAAAATGCAGGGAGGTGAGTGCAGTGTGGGCTGCAGAGAAGTGCCTTCTTTTTTTTTACTTCTCATTTTTATTTATTTATTTTTTTTATTGAAGTGTAGTTGATTTACAGTGTTGTGTTAGTTTCAGGTATACAGCAAAATGATTTGGATGAATATTATATATATAAAATATATATTATACATATAAAATATAATATATATTATACATAGATTCTTTTTCAGATTCTTTTCCATTATAGGTTTTTACAAAATACTGAGTAGAGTTCCCTATACAGTAAGACATTGTTGTTTATCTATTTTTTATACAGTAGTGTGTATATGTTAATCCCAAACTCCGAATTTATTCCTTCCCCACCTTTCCCTTTTGGTGACCATAAGTTTGTTGTCTTTTATTCTTTTCTAATTTTTATTGGAGCATAGTTGCTTTACAATATTTTGTTAGTTTCTACTGTACAGCAAAGTGAATCAGTTATATGTATACATATATCCCCTCTTTTTTGGATTTCCTTCCCATTTAGGTCACCACAGAGCAATGAGTAGAGTTCCCTGTGCTGTACAGTAGGTTCTCATTGGTTATCTATTTTATGCATAGTATCAATAGTGTGTATATGTCAATCCCAATCTCCCAATTCATCCCACTCCGACCTTCATACATTTGTTTTTTCTATGTCTGTGGGTCTATTTCTGTTTTGTATATAAGTTCATTTGTATCATTTTTTTAAAGATTCCACATATAAGTGATATCATATGATATTTGTCTTTCTCTGACTTACTTCACTTAGTATGATAATCTCTAGGTCCATCCATGTTGCTACAAATAGCATTATTTCATTCTTTTTTGTGGCTGAGTAATATTCTACTGTGTGTATATATATTTATATATAGGCTATTGTAAGTGGTGCTGCAGTGAACATTGGGGTGCCTGTACCTTGTTTGCCTTGGGCCTTCTACTGGGCCTTGGGGAAGGACTCCAGTCATATCAAAGGACTTTGTTTTTTCCTCTCAGATCACAGATCTCCTGCTACCGTACAAACCTGGAAAACTTCCTAAGAGGGGATTCTTGTGTAGCTCCTCAGTGGCCTTTAATATGCCAGCAGGCTGCTAAGGGGATTGAAAGTAGGGCCTTGGGTACTTGTATCGCCACCCTCTTATTTCCTCTATGCTCCTATTTTTTTTTCTCATCAGGTTCTCATGAGGTTTATATTTGGACTGTTAGTCTTGGTCTTTGGGTCTTTCAAACCATGCAAGAATGATGTCATTGCCCTTGGTCCTTTGGTCTTTTCTCACTCCTCAAACCTGATCTACAAAGTGGGACTACAGAGTCCTAGTCTTAGTCCCACTATGGGATGAAAGGTCATTCTTAGCATATAAAATCCTGATCCCTTACTCTAAAAAACTTTTATCTCCCAGTATTAAAGTCTTACTCTAAAATTTACCAACTGTGCAATTTTCATGAACTTGTGAAAGCCATGTATGTTATCATCTACTGACAAACAATAAAGACTGTATTAGAATATGTAGAAATATGTTTAAAAATAAATTTATTTGGTAATGTGAGTGACTGTTTCTGCTGATAGTTATTCTTGATTTATGGGCATGAAAATTCTTTTGACAGACTATTGAGAAGGGACTGATAAAGAGATCAGGAGATGAACTCCTGAAGTTTACTTGGGTGAGTTTCTGTTTTTGAAACTATATCAGGATTATCAGTTCTTTGAGAAATACCACATGAATTAAAGTAAATTGGCCTGGTTAAATCAGAAAAAAAGGCCATCAACAATTATAATTTTGAATACAATTTGAAAATATGATTAATATGATCAATAGTTTATGTACCAGACATATTTGACTTACTCTTTTCAGTGTCTTAGCCACTGGGGTACTGATATAGGAAGGAGTGATATAAGTATTTTCAGCTTTGAAAATATTGATGGTTTGGTTGTGTTATATTGGCAAAAACTTGTCTTTAGATATATAGTTCACCTGATTGAAGCCTTATTAATCTCTACTCTGGGTAGATGATCTTGAGAGACATTTGGCAGTGGAATGTGTCATGGTTAGGTTAAGGCTAGGTTAAAATACCTAATTTTAGTACATTCCACAGTTATTAGTTATTGGGAAAGCAAAGGCACTGATATAGAACAATAGAGAAATTATTCCATGTCTTGCTTGCTGTAAGTGTAGATCTTAATAGCAAGCAGAGATCTCCCATGAAGTGTTCATGACAGGGTAACACATTGGTAAGAGTGGGAGAGACATAGCTTCTGCTTCCCTAGCACAGTTTGTTGAGGAGTTTCCTTGTGCTCTCAGCTGCTCAAGAGGAAAATAAACTGATGGGCAAAGCACAAGAGAAATACAGAAGATGACAGAAGACATACAAAATTGCTGTACTGCTTCAGCTAAGCTTCCATAGTGACATATCAGGTACACAGATGAAGTATATCATGGTGTTTTGCAGAAAGAAGCTATCCAAGTGTATAAGGTCACACACTGGGGAAATGGAACCACCTTAAACTGAGAAATAGAAAATAGACTCTTCCTTCCTTTACCAAAATTTGATTGCCTATTGTTGGTGAGTCCAGCCTGTGGGTTCTCTCCTTTCTCACACTGACTTGGAGGATGGGTATAACTTTTGCCTCTGGATTCCTCTGTAGACCAATAAAGTAAGTAGAAATCCAACGGTGATATAAAAGTGGTTCTGGAATTTTCAGAGTACGCAGGATCCTGTGAGTCTGGGGAAGTGGACTCCAGAGTTGTTGAAGCAAACTCGCACATGCTGAGTCTCCTTTCAGCTTCTCCTGAAGTCCTGGCTGTGAAGCAGTGCACTGCCTGGACGCCCTGAGGCTGTACCAGCCCCTGGTCTCCCAGTCCCACAGTCTGTGAGCTGAGTAAATATGCTTTATCCTCCAAGAATAGTGAAGGCTGCCCCTCAGAAGCAGAAGCTGCAACACCTGGAGATGCTGGACAAGACGACAGCAGGGCCAGCAGGGCAGGTGACTGAGGAGGTGGATAGAAACAGGAGGCAGGGAAGGTGGGATGAGATCATACATGACAGGGAAAACTCAGTCAGAGGCATATCTCTGGAATCACAGCTGCTTCAGAGAAGAAAGTATGTATGGCTGTAAGACAGTAAGGAAAGATATCCAGGTTGAAGCAGGTCAAAGCAAAATAGGATAGGAAAAGAATTCTTTGGTAAAATGAATTGCTTAAAGAGTGTCAAGTGGTCCAACAAGGAGATGTGAGTGGCATAATACCACTAATAGAGAGCATTGAACCCTCATAAGACAACTGACATGTGCTTGACCAATTTATGAAAAAATACTGGAGAAAAACAAAAGATCTCATGTTGAAGAACATGCTGTGATCAAGGACTTTATTCTCTGTGTTTTCCCTCCCAGGAAAACACAGAAAATTATTTTAAAATTAAATCACTCATAGTATATATAATTACTATTAACAATTTGATATATTTACTTCCTCTGTTTTTCTATGTATACCTTAGTTCTTTTCTTCATATTCTATTATGCAAGTAATTTTATATCTACCCTTTTCACTTAATATTATCATATGATTTTCCCACATAACTTAAACTATTGGTAAACTTCATTTTAAATGACTCATTACATTGCATCCTATGAATGTATAAGATTAACTTAACTATTATCCTGCTTGTTGATGTTTACATTATTTCTATTTTGTTTTTATCGTTAATGCCATGATAAATACATTGTTCATGTAACAACTACATCTTAAAATTATTTTCTTGGGTGTGATTTCTAGTTATAGAATATTAAGTCAGGAATTTATTGTAAAGGCTTTTAATTTATCTGACAGTTTTTGTACCAGGAGTCTTCCTATACAGCTGTTTACAGGAGGGCCTATCTCCTTCCTTGCTTAATGATGTTGAGTATTTAAATTTCAAACTCTTCATTATTTAAGAGAAGAAAAATGGTATCTTCTTTGAAGTGTTTTCTTTGAATACCAGTAAGGGTGAACATTTTTTGTATATTTTATTCATATATCCAGCATATATTTATGAGGAAATACTGTGTCTCAGGTAATGAACCAGGAGCTAGGGACACAAGGGGAAAAAAAAAGTCCTTAATCTCATCTAGAGTGTAGATGACAAAGGAAAATGAAGCAGGGTAATGAGATAAAATATAAGGTAGATGCCTATTTTTGAAAGACAGGTCAAGGAAAACCACTCTGAAAAGATGATAGTTGAACAAAATATAAGTGCAGTGAATGGATAAGCCATGGGAACATCTGGGGGCAAATCATGCCATGCAGAAGGACCAGTTGGACAGTGGCTTTGAGGGAGGCATACGTCTGGTACATTTGAGCAGTTGTGAGGAGGATGGCATAGAGGGTAGAGAGTGAGGGGTATGGGTAACAGTAGGAAATTCCTTTAGAGGAGTAGCTGCGTGTAAGATGCTGTACACCATGATAAGGAATCAGAATTTTATTGGAAAGTCTATTCTTTCCCACTGATCTGCAGCACTTCCTCTGTTGTATATTAAGTCCATATATGTGTGTGTCTGTTCCTGTTCTACTTCTCTTTATGTCTATTCTTGTGTTAATGCCACATTGTCTTAAATATTTGGGCTTTAAAATAAATCTTGATATTTGGTATTACAGAAATTCCCATCTTGTTCTTTTTCTTCAAGGATGTCTCGAAGACATTGCACTTTTATATACATTTTAAAGCTAACTCGTCAAGATGAGTAATATGACAATAACAATAAAAATTGGCTGGGATTTGGTTGGGAATAAATTCAAGCTATAAATTGATTTGGAAAGAATGGAAATCTTTAAAATAGTATTTCAATCTGTAAATATGGTACCCCCCACAATTTATTAAGGCCTGCTTTAATGTTTCTCAGTAAACTTTTTATAAGTTTCCTTGCAGAGGTTTATATATGTTTTGTTGTATTTATTACTAGATATTATATATTTTATACCGTTATAAATAGTATCTCTTACATTTCGTTTTTATTACTTGTATATAGAAATAAAATTTATTTTTGTAAACTTACTTTGAATCTAGCAATCTCAATAAACTCTTTTATTAAATAAAAATACTTATGTGTATATTTTGGAAATCCTACATATACAATCACATCATCCAAAAGTAATGAGGCTGTTGTTCCTTCTTATCTAATCCCTATAATTTTCATTCCATTACCAAACTGCATAGAACGTCCAGTATGAGATCCTCATGTAGTGCATTCAAGGAAAATATTTTTACTATTTAATCATTAAGTATGATATATAGTTTAAAAAATAGTTAGCTTTTATCAGATGAAGGAATTGGCTCTATTCTTAGTTTGATAAGAGGTTTTTTGTTTATTCTTTTAATAGCATATTCATTATAATTTTGAATTTTACCACTTTTTATCACATCTGTTCAGATGATAGGATAATTTTCTCTTTAATCAAATAACTATTAATTGATTTTTCTCATATTTAAATACCTTGTCTTGTCACACGATCAATTTGGTTATAATATATTAAGCTTTTTCTATATTGTTGAATTTCATTTGCTATTTTTTGTTTTTAAAATTTTTTCACATGTGCGTTCATAAGTGAAAATGACAAGTACTTTTACTTTCTCATTTTTTCCTTGTTGGATTTTGATTTCAAGGTTATTATGGTCTTGTAAAATGAGCTGGGAGTATTACCTCAATTTTTGTTTTCTGGTAGGTTATGTAAGATAGGAAATTTTTTTATCTATTAACTTTTGGAAAATTTTCAGTGAAGCCATGTGAGACTAAAGATTTCTTTGTAAAAAGGTCTTATTTTTAAATATTACTGATTCTGTTTCTTTAATGGTTATAGGATAATTCAGAATCTCTCTTCCCTGCTCTCTCTCTCTCTCATTTTGGTAAGCTATTTTTTTAAAGAAACTTGTCCATTTCACTTAAAATTGCAAACTTATTATCGTAAAGTTTAAAAATATCCCACATCATTTTAATGTCTGTAATATAAAGGGTGATAATCTCTTTTTCATTCCCGATATTGGTTTATGTATATCTTTTTTCATAATCACTCCCTTCAATATTTATTTATATTTTAATTATTTTTAATTAACCTCTTTCTTTGCTATTCCCCTCTATTGTATATTTGTTTTCTATTAGTTTATTATCTTTTGTTATAGTCAGTATTTCCTTTACTCTATGTTCTTTGAAGTTCTTTTGCTGTTCTTTGATTTACAATACCTTCTTGAGATAAAAACTCATTAATTTTCAAACTTTGTTTCTTCCCGAAATTCAGTTCAAATTATTTTCTGTTTACTGTTTTAATTTATTTTTTTACTTATGACTTATTTATGAATAGTTTTCTTAATTTCCAAGAGATTTTCTAGCTATTTGTATGATTTCAGTACTTTGGAATTTGCTGAATTTTGCTTTAAACTTAATATTTTCAATTATCAGTTTAAAAAACTGTTTTACATCTGCTCATATTATATATTAGTTATATTATAACTAATGTTTATTCTGCAAGTTTCTATGTATATCCAGTAGGTCAATTATGTTTGTTATTTTTGTTCCTTTATATCCTTTTTTTCCCCTCTCTTTCCTATGAGTTACTGAGAATTATGCGTTAAATTATGTGTTAAATTCCATAATCCATGATGATGGATTTTTCTGTTTCTCTTTGTATATTTTGTGGCTCTTTCTTTAAGAATAAGCACATTTATAACTGTTATATCTTCCTGGTCAATTAAACCTTTTATAATTATTAATACAGGCACACCCATTCTTTTCATCCAGTTTATTAATCTTTGTTATTTAACTGGAACTTTTAGGCCATTTATATTGACTATAATTACTGATGTATTTGGAGTTTAATCTAGTGTCTTATTTTGTGTTCCTCAATTATACATATATATATTTTTTTTCTTTCATTGTTTTCCTGCTTGTAGAATGACTATTCATTCACTTTTTTTCTGCACTAGTTTAGATGTTACATACTCAGTTTTTATTATTTGAGCAGATCCTAAATTTACAACACACATTCTTAACATTAACACCTAAGGTTAATCTATATCTTTATTCTCCTTCTGGAAAATACAAGGACCATTTTATCCAGTGTCCAGCCCTTTGGGGGTCTCAGCTTGAAGCAGGGTGGATATCCTGACACTCACCACCTTGAGCAGACTCTAGGTCATTATTTCTGCCCTTGTAACTTGATGATGCTGCCTAACTTCAGCACAAATTGGAAGATTTATGAAAATGCCTTCAGGGCAAAAGCAGCTTTGGTTCTCTTAGAATTCTGCCTACCCCTCTGGGTTTATGCTTCCTCCCAGAAGTTGGCCTGATAGTTCTTTGCTATCTGGGCGGCTCTTCAAAGCTCTTAAAGTATATTTTTAAATACATTATTTAATTTACCTTAGGAGAAAATTTGGTACAAATAATGGACCCCATTAGAATGGAAAAGGAAGGCTAAATTTTTAAATATATTATTTAGGTAGTAACCTTTTCTTCCTATATTTGTGGCAAAGTTTTGAGTTTTTATTTAACCTTTTCTTTGAGCACTCTGCCTTTCCACATGTGCTTAGAAAGGTTATTCCCACTTGTAATCAGATATTTATTCACATTTTCTTCTAATTTGTTACGTTTTTAATACTAAATCTTTAATCCATCTGTATTCTTTGATGTGAAGTATGTCCCGAGGAATTAAATGGAGTCTTTTTTCCCAGATAGCCCTAAAAGCTTACCAGAATATTTTGTTGAAATTATCTTCCAGTATTCTATCAACTTGTAATACCTCCCTAATTTTATAGATTTTCCTAATTTTCTTCCATTGATGTAATTGTTTATACTTGTATTAGTATCACACACTTAATTGCATTCTTATAGCGTATTTTAATCTCTTAAAGTCCAGTCTCCATTTATTGTTATTCTTATAAAAATCAGTATGCATACTTTAAAATTTGCAACTTCAAAATATTAATTTAATTAGAAATGATAGGAACCACCATCAAACTCTTAGAGGAAAACATAGGCAGAACACTCTATGACATAAATCACAGCAAGATCCTTTTTGACCCACCTCCTAGAGAAATGGAAATAAAAACAAAAATAAACAAATGAGACCTAATGAAACTTCAAAGCTTTTGCACAGCAAAGGAAACCATAAACAAGACCAAAAGACAACCCTCAGAATGGGAGAAAATATTTGCAAATGAAGCAACTGACAAAGCATTAATCTCCAAAACGTACAAGCAACTCATGCAGCTCCATATCAAAAAAACCAACAACCCGATCCAAAAATGGGCAGAAGACCTAAATAGATATTTCTCCAAAGAAGATATACAGACTACCAACAAACACATGAAAGGATGTTCAACATCATTAATCATTAGAGAAATGCAAATCAAAACTACAGTGAGGTATCCCCTCATACAGGTCAGAATGGCCATCATCAAAAAATCTACAAACAGTAAATGCTGGAGAGGGTGAGGAGAAAAGGGAACCCTCTTGCACTGTTGGTGGGAATCTAAATTGATACAGCCACTATGTAGAACAGTATGGAGGTTCCTTAAAAAACTAGAACTACCATATGACCCAGCAGTCCGACTACTGGGCATATACCTTGAAAAAACCGTAATTCAAAAAGTGTCATGTACTGGGGCTTCCCTGGTGGCGCAGTGCTTGAGAGTCTGCCTGCCGATGCAGGGGACATGGGTTCATGCCCCGGTCCGGGAAGATCCCACATGACGCAGAGCGGCTAGGCCCGTGAGCCATGGCCACTGAGCCTGTGCGTCCGGAGCCTGTGCTTTGCAACGGGAGAGGCCACAACAGTGAGAGGCCTGCGTACCGCAAAAAAAAAAAAAAAAAAAAAAAAAGTGTCATGTACCAAAATATTCATTGCCGCTCTTTTTACAATAGCCAGGACATGGAAGCAACCTAAGTGTCCATCAACAGATGAATGGATAAAGAAGATGTGGCATATATATACAATGGAATATTACGCAGCCATAAAAAGGAACGAAATTGAGTTATTTGTAATGAGATGGAGGGACCTTGTGTTTGTCATACAGAGTGAAGTAAGTCAGAAAGAAAAAAACAAATACCGTATGCTAACACATATATATAGAATCTTAAAAAAAAATGATCAGAAGAACCTAGGGGCAAGATGGGAATAAAGATACAGACCTACTAGAGAATGGACTTGAGGATATGGGGAGGGGGAAGGGTAAGCTGGGACAAAGTGAGAGAGTGGCATGGACATATATACACTACCAAACGTAAAATAGATAGCTAGTGGGAAACAGCCGCATAGCACAGGGAGATCAGCTCGGTGCTTTGTGACCACCTATAGGGGTGGGATAGGGAGGGTGGGAGGGAGGGAGATGCAAGAGGGAAGAGATATGGGGACATATGTATATGTATAACTGATTCACTTTGTTATAAAGCAGAAACTAACACACCATTGTAAAGCAATTATACTCCAATAAATATATTTAAAAAAAAAGGATGAGGGAAGAGCATTGGAGATTTCTATGGATTTTGCTGCAAGGGGGAGCAGGTAAATGAAATGTTAGCTAGCAGTGGGAGGAGTAGGATAAACAGATTTTTTTTTTTTTTTTTTTTTTTGGTACGCGGGCCTCTCACTGTCGTGGCCTCTCCCATTGCGGAGCACAGGCTCCGGACGCGCAGGCTCAGCGGCCATGGCTCACGGGCCCAGCTGCTCCGCGGCATGTGGGATCTTCCCGGACCGGGGCACGAACCCGTGTCCCCTGCATTGGCAGGCGGACTCTCAACCACTACGCCACCAGGGAAGCCCAAACAGATTTTTTTAAAATGATGGAACTGGTCCAGAAAAGAGGGAAAAATTGATGATGCAGAAGAGAGAGGGGAGAATTACTGGAGCAAAGTCCCTGAGTAGGGAAAAGGGCTAGGATCTTTTATACTAATGGGAGGATTGGCTTAAAATAAAACATGGATATGTCATCCCTAGCATCAGTCAAGAAGTCTATTAGGTGGGTAAATGTGCTGCTGGGTCATCCATAAACAATATGTAATAAACTTGTGTTTAAATTTTTTCATAAATGATATAATATTAAAAAGAAATGATAGGAACATATTTATCCCCTAGTTACGATACAGTATAGTGTCTGTTGACTCGTGTACTTACAGAAAGTGAAAACATTAATAATTTTTCAATGTCTATAATTTAGGATATATTATCAACTTATTGCTATAGATATTGTTGGCCTGAGGCAGACTGGAGGCACATCTTGAAGTGCACACATTTATAAAATGTATACAATTCATTCATTTGTTGTGAGCATCCTAAAACAAAAGCAGGAAGAAATAAGATCCAGAACTTTCTCACTGTTTGGATTTATAAAAATAGAAAAAAATATATGGGTTAGATAAATAATTTTAGACAAATTACTTATGCAATTACAAATACTAGTAAAGAATACTTTGTCATCTAGTTTTCAGTGCAACAATAGAATACAGTTCCTGGATTCTTGGTTATTTTCAGAAAAGCTGATGTACCATTCAGAGAACCTATTTATTTTGTAATGGTCAATAAAAGAGTATTAAAGGAAGAACATCTAATATAGACAGTTATAAAAATCTATTGACTGATTTTTGACAGGAGGTTAATTAAGAGATCTATCAATGTTTATGTGATTATAGAAGATACTCTCTTTTCATTCAGGCTGACAATTCTGACAGAATAATAAATAATATTTTTCAGATATATTAGAGCATAGCATAGAAACTTTTCTTCAGAAAAATCTTTAATTCAGGAGAAACGTGTTTCAGGTTCCTTTAGTTGATTAAAAAAGGTCTTAGGAAATATTATGATGGATGTGTAGCGAAGCTTACATCATTGTCAAAAAAAATCCTCCATTAGGTTGTCTGCCTTTAGTTTCTTATTTGCAATCAGTTTAAGAGCTCTATTAGGAAAGTCAGAAATCCTTTTCTTGATTTTAAATTTATATTCAGAATTTTTAAGAGTCTTTTAAAGAAAGGCTTCTGCCCTGACCCTGCAGTGAGTGTACCGTGGTTCCTGTAGAGAAGTGAGACAGCTATCTGAGGAAGAATTTTTCTTCAAGGATCAGCATATTCATTATTTGTGACAATCAGAACTTCTAAGAAAATGTGTTCTAAAAGATAACATTTAGGCAAAGATTGCATGTGAAAGAATAGGATATCTAAACTATCTTGTAGATCAGAGAGCGTGGTTATTGTTATTGTGATGCTTAACACTATTTGTGCCTCTTTAAAAAAACAACAAATACGTGTCACTGTTTACTTTTTATATAGTGTGAAAAAACAAAATAATAGTTTTAAAGTGCCAGTCAAAAAAATTCTATGAAAATTTGTAGAAATATTTCTTGAGAAATCAGTGTCTTACTTTTCATATCTAGGATAAGAATTCATTTTGAGGAAATATATGCTGTACCACGCAATTGTATATTTGAAGTAGTCAAGGCTGAGGCAAATACAGGACAGAAGAAATTCTGACATCAAATGAAAAGTTCAGAGAATATATAGCCACAGCTGTAAATTATTCACTTTTTTTTTTTTTTTTTTTTTGTGGTACGCGGGCGTCTCACTGTTGTGGCCTCTCCCGTTGTGGAGCACAGGCTCCGGATGCGCAGGCTCAGCGGCCATGGCCCGCGGGCCCAGCCGCTCCGCAGCATGTGGGATCTTCCCGGACCGGGGCACGAACCCGTGTCCCCTGCATCGGCAGGCGGACTCTCAACCACTGCGCCACCAGGGAAGCCCTATTCACTTTTTAATCACACAGGATCTTCCTGACCTCAAATTTGTTCCTTTGAACAGTATTATCTTTGCTTTTCTGAAGTACCTTTTCCAGAAAACTTATTCTTAATTAAATTTTAAGAGATCTCAATTACCTAATTCACCTTAAAAAGGACCAATGTACAAATCTATCCAGTAAGCATTCTCAGGTTCTCAGGGCTTCAGGGAAGTAGTTCATAAGGTTTTCATAACAAAACCATTTTATCATCTACCCCTCTTGATGCTGTGTTCCTTTACACTTTCCCTTTGGGATGGCTTTGTGGACACCTGGCCACCTCTCTGTGGAGGGTGTCCAACTCTCAGATAGACACAATGTGAGTGTAAATCAACTCCTATACATCATAAAAGGCAATTTGAAATAGTGGAACCAAGGTGGTTTTGACAGAAATTGTATAAGGAACCAGAAAATAATAAAGAGAATTGAGGTTTGGGCCACAGAAACAGTATCTTTGAACTTATCAAGTATGGCCTTTGGGAATTTATTGAAAAAACAAAATAGATGTCATGGAGAGGCGTGGTCTGAGTTGACTTGATACAGAGTTACAGAAAGGATACTTTCATAGTATAATATTTTAAATGGGAAAGAACTCTACATGATAGTAGTCCATCAAAAAAGTGTATTTGAAAATCCAACACCTTAATGTTAAAAGAGATATAGTCATACATGAAAACCGTTCATCAGAAACTTACAGTGTTCCATACTATTTATCAGTATCAGGATAAACAGTAAAAAAAAAAAAAAAGTACTCACGTGCACTGGAAGGCCTGAAATTCCATGCACTGCCTTGACATTTTTGAGCCTCACAGGCCCCCCAATGCCTAGTTGTGAGTTCCCTGCTCTCGTCATTTCTGCCCCTACCTAGGGAGAAAAGACTCCCACTCAGCTAGTTCTCCTGTCACCTGGACCAGCTGCACCCCACCGGGACCTCAACATAATAGATTCCACTTCCCTTCCCTGCCAGCCAGAGAAATTACTCAGGCCAGTCCCATCCCCCCGTGGGAACCAGGGTCACCTCACCCTCTTGCCACTACAAAGCCTGTCTCCCACAGGCCCTGCTGGTTCACTCTGCTCTCAAGTGCGGCCCTATGTGACCCAGCACGGCAGGCGATATTCTCCCCCCCCCCAGGCTGAGTGTGTGACAAAGTGCTGGTGTCATCTGTCCGGTGTAAGGTGTTTTATATTTGGCCATCTCAGATCTTTCAGGGCCTGAGATCCCTCCTTCCCCAGAAGAGTAAGGGGGTGTGGGCGGATGATGAGAATAGCATGTAGATATAAACTCCTGTGCTGCTCTTATCCTTCTCCTCTCAGCTTTAAAGCAAGGTCAAATCAGGAGTTAGTCTCTTAGGAAGTTTTCGTTTTATTGCCAGTTTTTGCAGTGATTTGTGGGACTTCTCCCAATGCAGTGCAATTTACTATTCTTTCTCTACCTGTAAAAGATAGTTCATCAAGTTCAAATCTGATAGTCCAATAGAAAGGGAACAATAGAGACATAACAGTGGAAGAAACTATAATGCTTTTTATGACTATTCCTTGAATCCAGTCCAAACTGGACTGGTTAGAAATCACTTTCTGAGAAGAAACACTATTCTTTAAAAACATAATTTTTATGAACCCTGGTTAGTATGCATGGTGCAGAACTTGTGGCACTGTATGAAGAAAATAAGTCATTCTAATATGTTTACCAAAGCTTATAGATACCAGTGACAATGAGAATGGGAGTTAAGTCCATAGATTAGGGGTTACAAACTCAAATAGTGACAGGAACCAGGCAGGTAATTAAATGGGTGAAGCAGGGTGGATGATGATCTAATGTTAAATGTTGGCAACTAATTAAAATGTTATAAAAATGCTGTGTAAGCCAAACAAAACACATCTGTGGACCACATGTCCAAGGGCGACCCTAAAACAACTTTTAAAATCCTACTAATTCTTCAAGGCCAGCACTGCATGCCTGTTTTTCCAAGAATCCTATTAGAGCAGAGGAGGCCCAAGCCAATCCTGACTTTCTGGGGGCTTTTATTGAACTAATTATCAGAATTCAAAACTATAGCACCTTTGCCATCTCACTATTTCCTCAGTGGTGTTTTTATTCTTCAAGAGACTGAAGGTCTTTGGGAACAGAGACCATGTATTATGTTGCCTCCATTCTCCTAATAGCGGCAGCATTTTTAAGTACTCAGTTGATAATGATGATAATAATAATAATAGTAGTAGTAGTAGAAGGAATAGGAGTAGCTAACATTCATGAAGATCTTTCCATGATTCTGACCTATTTCTATTCGCTTTTACATGTGTTACTTAATCTTAGAGCAATCTTGTGAGGGAGACACTACCATCATCCCATTTTACTGATTAGAAAACTGAGGTACAGCAAACTTAAGTGACTAGTCCAGGTCACACAGCTGGTGAGGAGTGAAGCCAGTAAACCTCACCATTCTGATTCTATAGCCTGTTCGCTTAGCCTCTATGCTACAACTATTCAACAAAATTAACTCTAGGTAAATGTACCAAAATGTTTACTATAGAGTTAATCAGTCTTAAGATGGCAGGCTGAACCACCATTCTGTTTTATTCCCATTCCTATTCCCTGTTTTTTGTCCATTTTTGATCCCAGTAAGAAATGGAATAGTAGAGTCAATTAACACCGTCATACCCATAAGGTATCAAAATAGCTAGGTGATTTGGTCTAACTCTCTGTTCAAAATTAAATGTAATGTCAATTAAGTTCACCAGTCTGGTAATTTTATGTGTGCAACTGGCACTTTAACAGACAAGAAATATTGAATAGTTTTGTGAGAAAAACTTAGGGGAAAAGAGGAAAGTCCCCAGTGGTAAGGAAATTGCTTTCTGTAATTTTGCTGCTCTGAATCAATTATTGATGGGATGAATAGGTTTTCTGCCTCTGGGTGTATCAATGTTTGACCCCTGCTTCATTTGTTTCTTCTCTACATGGAAAAGAAACTATTAATGTATTGGGCCATCTCAGTGTGCATTCAGGATTAGAAAAATATCTGATAATCATTTATGAAAGCATTTATGAGATTGTATTACTAATTGTTACTATTCTTTGCTTATGTAACAATAGAGCTCATGTTGTAATACACAAACAATGACTGTATCCTCCCTCTTGAATTTAATATGAAACTTTGCCCTTCACACCGAGTCATGTATTTCCTGGTATGTTCTGACACCACTTGAGAATTCGCTTGGCTCTATGGCTAAGCGAGAGAAGTCTCAACAGTTTAATTTTCAGTGCCAGGATATATGCACTATAGGAAGCTCCAGAAAAGAAAAAGGTAGAATCCCTGGTTTTATCTATTCTAAGTCTTCTCCTGGCCAGATCACTTTCAAGATGTGTTTTTAATGTCTGTACAGCTGCACACACATATGGCACATGGCCTTTGGACAACCCTTTGACATGGCTGTGGACATGATGTAGCTAATTTGATATTTGTCCTTAAAGTTTCTCACAGATGGTCAGGCTGAAACCCACCAGCACCCCACCACATACCTGCACCTGACATTGCATCATCACCACCATGTGTCTCAGCCCTTCTGCTGCAGTCAAAGCTTGCCTATCTACCGCGGGCTTCTCACTATTGTGGCCTTTCCCATTGCGGAGCACAGGCTCCGGACGCGCAGCCTCAGCGGCCATGGCTCACGGGCCCAGCCGCTCCACGGCATGTGGGATCTTCCCGAACCGGGGCACGAACTCGTGTCCCCTGCATTGGCAGGTGGACTCTCAACCACTGCGCCACCAGGGAAGCCCAAAGCTTGTCTATCTTAAGTGTCATTCCCTTAGGACCGTGTATTCTTTTAAATGATGATGGGTGCTAATGGAATAATTTGATAGACAAATCTCTGATAATTTTACTCTTCTCAAGTAAAAGTCAATTTTAGGCTAGTTAAAATGCCCAGCACCTTTAGAAGGTCTCTAAGGAGTTACAGAAAAATTAGAAATTTCTGACAGACCAGTCAAGAGGAGATGTTTTGGTGAGTGAGTCCTTTTATAACTCTACAACTTATGCCAGCTAAGTAGAGAGTGGCTCCCTAACTCTTGGGGTGCACATTGATTCAGGTAACAGTGAACTGGCCATTGTGCCACAAGTAGTGTGCACATGCACACACACACACACACACACACACACACACACACACACGTGTACAACCTGCCAGGGTGTATAAACATTAACAGACTTGTGGACTGACTGACTAAAAGCATAGCAATGAAAAGATATGAATTCAAATAGTATAACAAAGCACGTGTAGAAGATTTTATCCAATTTAATTTGACATACAAATTTTAACTTGGCATAATCCGGTGATACACAGAAAATTTTGACAACAGAAATATTTCACTGTTGAGGAATGTTTGAATATATTTTGTTATGCCCATCAATGAATGTTATATTATGCAACTATTTAAATAGTCACAAAACAAGGTTAAGTGAAAAAAAATTCAATAAGTGTGTATAAATGTGTGTGCACACACACATATATATCCTACATATTCCACTATATAAGATAGGAAGTCTATAAAATGATATCTGAGCAATGTTTCTGTGTTTCTGAGGATGCCTTTAATGTTCAGCTTTATATTTCTTTGAAGTTTGGACAATTTACTTGTATTATTTAAAAAATATTTGATAGACAAATGTGATGGTAATGAAAGAAATTGACCTATATGTGCTATGACAACATCAGCATTTGGTTTGCTGACAGATGAAGAGGCAAACAGGCCTCCAGTCCTGCTTCTCCCTAACTACAAGGCTGAAAATTTTTAAGCCAAGGAGGCTACAATTTGCAGGGCAGAGTACTCGAGAGGAGATTTCTGCACAAAGAGAGAGAGCTCTGGAGATCCTCTCAGAGCTTCTCTCGAGTCTTCAGCTGATACTGATCAGTTCATGAGGAAATTATTTAAGCCCAGTGAAAGAACTGCTCGTAAGGGCAGACAAAAATAATCCACACAGCTTGCAGAGGGCCAGGAAGGGTTCACGTTCTTCCAGACAGCATGGGGAAAACTTGTAAAGCGTGGGACACCAGACAGAGCACTCAAAAGGGTGCTTGGCCAAGCGGGGCCTAGACTAAAACTGCTCTGATTCCACCAAACAAAGCTTGAACTATATCCTTGACAGGATTAAACTGTTTCTCAATAAATTAACTGTACCTAAGAACAAAGCTCAAGGATATTTAAAGGAATATAAATATATACAACACACAGGGTAAAATTTTCAAAGTCTGGCCTCTCATCTAAAATTACTAGTCATGCAAAGAAGCAAGAAAATGCAACCTATAATGAGGAGAAAATTAGTCAATAGAAAGAAACAGAAATGACACAGATGGTAGAATTGATAGAAAAGGAAAGTAAGTTATAAATATATTCCATATATTCAAGAAAGTAGAGGAAAGAATGAGCATATTAAGGAGGAATATGGAAGATATGAAAAAGGCCGTACTTAAACTTTTAGAGATAAAAGAATACAATGTTTGAGATAAAAAATACACTAGATGAGATTAATAGCAGATTAACTGCTGATTAAACATTGCAGAAGAAAAGATAAGCGAATATGAGGGCATAATAAAACAAACTAACCAAAATTTAACATAGAGAAGAAAAGACCAAAAAAACCCAAAAACTATGTAAGCTCTGGGATGACTCCAAGTGTCCTAATATATGTGTAATGCAGAGTCCCCAAAAGAAAGGAGGGTGGTGCAGAGAAACTATTTAAAAAATAACGGCTCAAGAGAATGAGAAGACAAGCCACCAACTGGGAGAAAATATTTATAAAAGATGAATCTGATAAAGGATTGTTATCCAAAATATTAATTTTAAATTAATTAGTTTTAAATTCTTAAAACTCAACAATAAGAAAATGAACAACCTGATTAAAAAATGGGTGAAAGATCTGAACAGACACTCATCAAAGAAGATGTACAGATGGCAAGCAAGCATATGAAAAGATGTTTGACATCATGTCAGTGGGGAAAAATAGATTAAAACTACAATGAGATACCACTACACACATGTTAGAATGGCCAAAATCCAATACACTGGTAACACCAAATGCTGGTGAGGATGTGGAGTAGTAGGAACTCTCAGTCATTGCTGGTGGGAATGAAACATGGTACAGCTACGTTAAGAGATAGTTTGGCAGTTTCTTACAAAACGAAACATGCTTTTTACCATGAAATCCAGCAGTTTCAACCTTGGTATTTACCGAAATGAACTGAAAATTTATTTCCACACAGAAACCTTGCATGAATTTTTTATATATATATACTTTAAAAAATTTATTATTATTATTTGGCTGTGTTGGGTCTTTGTTGCTGCGTGCGGGCTTTCTCTAGTTGCAGCGAGCGGGGGCTACTCTTCATTGAGGTGTGTGGGCTTCTCATTGAGGTGGCTTCTCTTGTTGTGGAGCACGGGCTCTAGGCGCATGGGCCTCAGTAGCTGGAGCACACAGGCCTCAGTAGTTGCGGCGCATGGGCTCTAGGGCGCGCAGACTCAGTAGTTGTGGCTGGTGCACTCTCTAGAGTGCAGGCTCAGTAATTGTGGCTCATGGGCTTAGTTGCTCCGTGGCATGTGGGATCCTCCTGGGCCAAGGATCGAACCTGTGTTCCCTGTATTGGCAGGTGGATTCTTAACCACTGTGCCACCAGGGAAGTCCTGCATGAATGTTTACAGTAGCTTTATTTATAATTGCCCCAAACTGGAAGCAACCAAGATGTCCTTCATTAGGTGAATGAATAAGTAAACTGTGATAGGTCTAGACTATGGAATGTTATTCTGCACTAAAAACAAATGAGCTATCAAGCCATGAAAAAACATGGCAGAAACTTAAATGCATATTACTAAGTGAAAAAAGCCAATCTGAAAAGGGTACATACTGTATAATTCCAACCATATGACATTATGAAAAAGGCAAAACTATAGAGTTAGTAAAAGGATTAGTGGTTGCCAGTGGTTGTGGGGAGGAAGGGATGAATAGGTGGAGCACAGGGGATATTAAGGACAGTGAACTCTTCTGTATGATACTACAACAGTGGATGCATGTCGTTATATATTCATCAAAACCCATAGAATATACAACACCCAGAGTTAACTCTAATGTTAACTATGGACTTTGGATGATAATGATGTGTCAATGTAAATTCTTTGTACTTTTTGCTGAATTTCCCTGTGAACTTAAAACTTCTCCAAAAAGTGAAGTTTATTAACTAAAACACAGTGGCCAGAATTTTTCCAAATTTGTTAAAAATGATAAAGACAGAGGTCCACAAAATTCAACAGGGAATAAATATTAAAAAAATAAACAAAGAAAACTGTACCACAAAAATCCTAGTCAAATTATTTATAACTAGTGATAGGGAGAAAATCTTAAAAGCACTAAAAGAAATGCATTATGTACAGAGGCACAAAGATAAGAGCAGTAGCAGACATTTTCTCAGCAGTAATAGAAGCCAGAAAAAAGTGGAGCAACTTATTTAAAATATTGAGGGAAACAAAAACTGGTCAACCTCAAATTCTATGTCCAATGAGAATATCTTTTAGAAGGAAGATAAAAGATAGCTGCCTTCAGATATACAAAAACTAAAAGAATTGATCACTAGATTTGTACTTACAGAAATGACAAAGAAGTCCTTTGGACAGAAGAAAAAAATGTTACCAGATACCAATCGGAGCATAAACAAAGGAAGAGAATTGGAAATAGGAAAATGATAAAAAAGGCCTGTGTTCTTACTTTATCTTAAGAAAAGCTCTTTAAAGTATAATTGAGTGTTTTCATCTGCATTTCTCTAATGATTAGTGATGTTGAGCATCCTTTCACGTGTTTGTTGGCCATCTGTATGTCTTCATTGGAGAAATGTCTATTTAGGTCTTCTGGCCATTTTTGGATTGGGTTGTTTGTTTTTTTTGATATTGAGCTGCATGTGCTGCTTGTATATTTTGGAGATTAATCCTTTATCAGTTGCTTCATTTGCAAATTTACTCAGCCATAAAAAGAAATGAAATCGAGATATTTGTAGTGAGGTGGATGGACCTAGAGACTGTCATACAGAGTGAAGTAAGTCAGAAAGAGAAAAACAAATACCGTATGCTAACACATATATGGAATCTACAAAACAAAAAATGGTTCTGGAGAACCTAGGGGCAGGACAGGAATAAAGATGCAGATGTAGAGAATGGACTTGAGGACATGGGGAGGGGAAAGGATAAGCTGGGACGAAGTGAGAGAGTGGCACTGGCATATATACACTACCAAATGTAAACTAGATAGCTAGTGGGAAGCAACTGCATAGTACAGGGAGATCAGCTTGGTGCTTTGTGTCCAACTAGAATGGTGGGATAGGGAGAGTGGGAGGGAGACGCAAGAGGGAGGAAATATGGGGATATATGTATACATATAGCTGATTCACTTTGTTATAAAGCAGAAACCAACACACCATGTAAAGCAATTATACTCCAATAAAGATGTTAAAATATATATATAATTGAGTGTTTAAAATTAACAAGGCTGAATTGTGGAATTTATAATGTATGTAGACGTAAAATGAATGACCACAATAGAGCAAAGGCTGGGAGAGGAGAAATGTAAGTATAATGTGGTAAGGCTCTTTTATTGCATGGGAAGTAGGTTAACATTAATTGAAGGGAGACTATGATAAGTTAAAGAAGTATGCAAAAATCTCTAATGAAACCACACAACAAAAGAAAACCAACAAAAACCATCTACAAAGGGGCATAACCTGTAGGTCAATACGGAAGATAAGAAGGAATCATAAAAATATTTTATCCAAAAGAAAGTTGAATAGGAGTGAAAATGGGACAAAAAATAAGTGGGGCAAATAGAAAATAACAAGCAAGATGGTAGAGTTAAACACAGCTGTACTAATAACTACATAATATGTATATGACTTAATGCTCCACTCAAAAGGCAGAGTCATATGCTTCAAAAAGCAAGTTCCCACTATAAACTGCTTACAGGATACATATTTTAAGTATAAAGGCACAAATAGGTTAAAAGTAAAAGGATGAAATAATATATGACATGCAAACATTAATCAACAGAAAGCTAGAGTGGCTTGGGTTCAGCTAAGGTATGTTAAATTGAACACCAAATGCGTGAACTAAAAGTGATTGAATAGTACTTCACAGAAAAAAGAAAGTGATTAAATAGCACTTCATGAAATTGAAAAGTTTGCTTTTTAAAAGACATTGTTACAGAAATGAAAAGAGAAGTCATTGACTGGGAGAAATATCTTCAAAATATACAGCTGACAAAGGATTTGTTTTTAGACTATACAAAGAGCTAAATATTATATAATTCAATATTAATAAGACAAACAACCCAATTTAAAAAGGGCCAAAAGATTTGAACAGACACTTTACTAAAGAAGATACATGGATATCATATTGACATTTTACAAGTTGCTCAATATCAATAGTCCTTTATGGAAATGTAAATTAAAACCACAAAGAACTACTCACACATAGCCTCTAGAGTCAGTAATACTAAAACACTAATTATTTCAAGAGTGGGCAAGGACTTGGAAGAACTGGAACTCTCATACACCCTGGTGGGAATGTAAAATAGTAAACATTTTAGAAAACTGTTTGCCCATTTCTTCAAAAGGAAAACATACACCTACCAAATGACCAAGATATTTTACTCCTAAGCATTTATCCGAGAGAAATCAAAGCTTTTGTTTACAGAAAGATTTACATAAATGTTCATAGCAGCTTTATTTGTAATAGCTAAAAATTGGAAATAACTCAAATATCCATCAAGAGACGAATGGATATACACTTTGTGGTATATCCATATAATGGAAAACTGATTAATGACAAAAAAGAATGAACTTTGAACAAACACAACAACATGGATGAGTCTCAAAATAATTATGCTGCATTAAAGAAGCCAGTTGCCCCCCCAACAAAAATGAATACATATTATATGATTCCATTTATATAAAATTTTAGAGAAGGAAAATGAATCTATATGAAATAAGACAGATCAGTGGTTGCCTGGGAGGAGGGTAAGTCATGGAAGGTGGGGGGGAGATGCATAACAAAGGGGAACAAAGAGACTGTGGAGATAAGAGTTATGTTCCTCATCTTAATTGTGGTGATTCTCTCATGAATGTGTACATATGTCAAAACTAATCAAACTGTAGTCTTTAAATATGTGCAGTTTTGTATATGCCAGTTATACCGCAATAAAGCTGTAATTTTTTTTGAAGATTCCAGATGAGATGTTTGTTGAGTGGGAAGGGCCTGAGAATACAGCTACCTGAAACCAGAGTATAACTCTCTGGATGCTGGTTAGCCTCTCCAGTGGGTTGGGGCTTCCAGGTTGATAACAGAGAGCTGCCTAGTGAGAGAGCTTCTTTATGAGTCCTCAGGGTTTGGCTTTTTGGAGCAATCTATTGTACTGTTTAGTTTAATAAGGTTTATGTCCCACTGCATTGCAATATAAATCAATGGAAAGAGGAAAGGCAGATTATTTGTAGGTTAAATTAGAGGTCCCCAACCTTTTAGACACCAGGGACCGGTTTCGTGGAAGACAGTTTTTCCACGGACCAGGGGTGAGGGGGTGGGGGCACGGTTTGGGGATGATTCAAGCTCATTACATTTATTGTGCACTTTATTTCTGTTATTATTACATTGTAATATATAATGAAATAATTATATGACTCACCAAAATGCAGAATCAGTGGGAGCCCTGAGCTTGTTTTCACTTGCCACTCACTGATAGGGTTATGATACGAGTCTTCAAGCAATTGATTTATTATGGTCTCTGTTCAGTCAAACCTCTCTGCTAATGATTATCTGTATTTGTAGCCACAGATTATTTGCAGATAATCTGTATTTGCAGTAGGGTTTGCACTCCTATGAGAATCTAATGCCGCCGCTGATCTGACAGGAGGCGGGGCTCAGGCAGTAATGCGAGTGATGGGGAGCAGCTGTAAATACAGATGAAGCTCCCCTGGCTTGCCCACTGCTCACCTCCTGCTGTGCGGCCTGGTTCCTAACAGGCCATGGACTGGTACCGGGGGTTGGGGACCCCTGGGTTAAATAGCAAGGTAGCACACAGCTACCAGGCACTAACTTTGATAGTTACGACTTAGAGCCAAAACATAGATAATAAAAATGTGTGGGAAATGATCTGGGACTAAAAATCATGAAGAATGGTTTTCTAGAGCCACATATAAAAAGTCACCTCATCATTCAATATCCAAATATGCCCCTATACCGTTACAATGTGGTTAACATTAAGGTGGTGTAAAGTATAAATATTTTGTGTGAAATAGATTAATTTTATCTAAAAGTTTCAGCAAAAATTTATTTTTATTTTTTTGCTTTATTATTGATATCTTTCATTAGTGTAGTACATCTATTACAAGTGATGAGCCAATACATTACCAGTAGTGTCCATGGTTATATGAGGTTCACACTTTGTGTTATACGTTCTATTGGTTTTGACAAACATATGTATCCTGTTACCTGTATCCACAGGATAATACAGAATAATTTAATTGCCCTAAAAATTGCCTGTAATTTACCAATCATCTTTCCTTCCCTTCAAATGAGGCCCTGGCAACCAGTGATCTTTTCACTGTCTCTGTAGTTATATCTCTTCCAGAATGTTGTTATGTTTAGAATCATACAGTATGCTGCTTTTTCAGATTGGCTTCTTTTACTTAGCAATGTGCAGTTAAGATTCCTCCATGTCTTTTCATGGCTTAATAAGTCATTTCTTTTTATTGAACAGTAACATTCCATTTTATGGATGTGGCACAGTTTATCCATTTGTCTATTGAGGGATGTTTTGATTGCTTCCAAGTTTTAGCAATTATGAATAGAGTAGCTATAAACAAAAAGATGATTTTAAAATATCCATGTTATAATATCTGTATTGTATTGTTCTAAGAAATATGTTAATGTCCCTGTACATACCTTGAAAAAGATGCTGAGGGGAAAGGTAAGCCTTTAGAGTTTGTTTGACTTTATTTGTAGAACTAAAACTTAAGGAGGGACAAGCTGAACTCAGCAATTGAGACTTAAATATTATTGTTTGTTGTATTATTATCTATGTTCCATGTTTTCAGAGTCTTCAGAGTCCTACATTAACTTCCAGAGGGGATTGGATAAAGGGCCCTCAGAAACATGGTAGAAAAAATAAACTTGTCAATAATGTATGACGACAAAAATTACTGTGGTTACTATTGCTATTAAAACATTAGCATAGAAGTGAATAAGTGTAGAACATTCTCCAAGGCTACGGGGAATGTTTATAACTGCCCTAAGCATACTATGTAATTATGGAATATGTTATGGTTCAATTTGTTCTAAGACATTATAACAATTGCAATATTTCACTCCTCAGGAAAAAAAACAACTACCATGTACACACCTTAAATATTGCAGACACATTTCACCTTTGTACCATATGTGTCAGGCTATGGGCTGTGGGTTTATGGTAACTGAGAGCAGACACTTCTGTCTAAAATATAACTCACTTGTCTTGATTTTACTAATTTTGATATGTGATGAAATATTTGTTTTTAATAGAGAAAAACAGATTGGGTTTGCATGAGTAAGACTTTCTTTAATTGTAATTCCTTTTTTGAAATTCTCTGTTAAATTTTATGGTATAGACCTAGAATCCAGAAATTACTTATTAGTGATCCATATTTTCTGTGCAAATCTATGCAGAGATTCTACACAGCTGAGATTCACACAGTGGATGCACAAAAGATAAAACCATGGATTGTCATTATAAAAATTTTGACCAATTAAAGTTATTTTTAACTCATAAATATTTTATCAAGGGATTTGTAACAAGATCTCTCAACTTTGTTTTAGAAAATCCTTAAAATGAATTAGTAATTATGAAAATATATGAGACAGAATAATGATGAATTCATGGAAACACTGAAACCATAACACGGTTACATGTTAAGGTACAAAATGTAATGTGCTCCATGGGATAAAACTCTCTTCCTGCCCCGTATGATATTGAGTCCAATATTGTCTAAATGTGCAGGTGAGCACAGGCTTGCCTTGACGCCACAAGTTACATTTGGTATCCTAATCATTTATCACCTCCTTGCATATCTTCAGGAATAATGGCTAATTGAACAATATTATCACACAGAATATTGCAGAAGATTTTAATGAGGCAGAAAAATGTCAACATTTCATTGGGTGATAGGTTTTGTTCAGAGCAGCTGGAAGTTATGAATTGCCAATTAGGAAAACTTTGGTAATCTGTAATCTATGTTGCTTGTCCAGGATTTATCTGAGTTTGGCAGCCATAAATTTGGAAATAGAATAATGACCTGGGGATATTCCCTTATGTTGTCTAATATATTTGTGTAAAATTTTCAATTTCACGTGTTACAGATTGAAGCAGCGTAAAACTCAGCATTTGAAAGGTGAATCTTTATCATTTTAATTAGTAAAACTCATTATATTGGTTTATTAACTTTTTTCCCTCTGTGCAATATAAGGTAAAGAGGAAAATTAAAATTAACACTTACCCAGTTGATTTGATCAATGTAGACAGCTTAAGTAGTTATTCCAGGTCTCAAAAGCAGATTGTTTTCCCTCAAAGAATTGTATGATCTGTATGATGAACAGACTGTATAATTGTAAAATAACTTGTTAAATTTCTGCTGTTTGAGCCTAATTTCACCAATTGCCCACGTAACAACTAACTTTGCAGAATCTCCATGGGAAAAAAGTGCTCACTGAAGAACTCACAAATAAAATGTGTAAATGATTTCTTTATGTGAGTAAATAATTTTGATTAAAATTTTTCCTAAATGGAGAATAAGGGTATCTGGAATCTTCCATGTACACTTCTGCTTCTGTGATGGCTCTTTTGGGGAACAGTTCTCAACATTGCAGTTAGAACCATGCACCTTTGATCCTTTTAGATTTGGAAGATATCTTATTTGATTTCTATATAAAAATCTTGTTTTAGTTTACCAGAAGGTAAAAATAGAAGGAATGAAAAATTATGAGATGGAAAAGTACATGAGTCATAATATTTAAAAGACAATTTATTCTGATCAGCTAAATTGCCCTAATTAAAATGCACAAACTCTGACATTAAAATTTTGTTCTCCACATGGAAATTATTTCTGTCCTTGGAACTTGCCCCACTTGTTACAAAAGAATATTATAAAAAGATCATAATTACCTACACGCTTTGTCACGGTGTCCATTTTTCCCACCAAGGGAATGACCAGTGTCACCTGAAAACAAAAAACTCTCTTATTTACTAATGATGCCTATATTTTTCCTTTTTGTCATTTTTTTCCCCCTTATGTATGTGGCACCTCGAATTTTTTATGCCTCTATGCTATCCTGCTGTGAGAAAGAATAGTAATTACATCTAATTAGAAAAGATTAAAATGCTATGACTCACAGAAATAATGAAAGTTGATTATGTTTTATACAAGGCATAAATCCCAAACCTACATTTTACACTTGAAATTAGCTTACGACCTGATCAGCAGCGTAATAACAGTGTGGAGAATGTTCATCACGGTGCTTGTTTTGCTAAGTGCACTCCAGTCACTCCTCGCCCCCCAGGTCTCAGCCTTGTCACCAAACATCCATCTTTCCTTAAGTCGAAAAAGGAGAGGCCAGTTTGATTTTTCTTTAAACCTTAGCTGACTTTATAATGTTTTGATTTTATTTATTTTAGGTATGTTTAGTCCCAGTACCATGAGCGAACTAGGTAACATCCATAGTCTAAAAAGAACTAGCCAAACAATTTCTTAGTTTTCTCTTTGAACAGGCTCCAGCACCAAAGATTTTCTAGGTTAAAACAGATAAAGTGCAATCTAGAGCTGATTGTTTCCTGTTAAACAATGAGGATCTTTTCCCATCATGGACTCAGCGTGAAAGTTCATTTCAGTTCTAGTCCAGTCCACAGAGATCTTTCCTGCACGCAGGCATTGTTGTCTAACATATGCAGTTTTATAGTAGAGCAGAGGGAGACATTACACACAAATAGATTTGTGCCGTAAAAACATATGGGCATAAGGGATTGTTTAGAAGGAAAGAGAAAAAGAAGCCAACATCAAAACTTCAAAAGGACTGAACTGCAATTCTAGAATGCAAGAAATTCTCTTTTGTCTATCTACCTATCTGACATGAATATCATAACGTTCTGAAGTATAACGTGTTAAAATATGTTTAAGTCCCATAAGATATTTCTGACAACGCATGGCGTCATGTGAACATGGCCCCATTACTCTGAATCAGATCCCCCCTTGGGGAGATAAGCTGCTTTTACTCCACAGGTGGATGTATGTGAGCAGCAGCCATATTATGTGTAGCCAGGTCTGTGGTCTCGGTAACTGAGAACTGACAAGATTAGATACTATGAGGTGTATTTATGTGATGAGACCATTTTTCTGTGATCTCTTCTCAGTGTGCAATGAAGAAAAAAAAGTTATTGAAACTTCTGTTAACAACTTTGCATTCAAAAAAATAAAAAGAAAAAGATTGGAAGCATGGCAAAGAAATGTACAAAGTTATCTCTAGGGAGAAAACATTGGTAAATATGACTCCATTCTAAATGAAGAGAAGGAAAATATAGTGCCTTCCAGAAATTGAGCATGGCTGTTTTTAAAAGGAGCAATTCTTTTATTGTAATACTTGTAGGCTCACCTCTTTGATTGCTTCTTTTGCATGGAGGAGTTTCAATGAAAATAAAAGCGTATCACAAACCAAGAGTGGCATTTCCAAATGGATTCTGTGAAGGTTATAATATAGGAATAATAATCTAGTATTAGTTCTATGTTGGAAAAAATGAATAAATATTTGTTCTTAAATGCTATCTCATATAGAAGTAGAGTCAGAGTTCAAGTTATTCCTATAGCATATATTTATGTACGTGTACTTCTCCCCATGTCTTTCCTTTCATGTAAACGTCATAGTCAATCATTATAATGATCCCTTTGCAAACATCCCTGATTCCCTTCAATCTCTCTTGCTTTGTCAGACTCATTTGGTAAAAGTACAATCCAGGCAAAATCTCTCACTCTGCTGTGTACCTGCAACTGTGTAGATGAATGTGGCTTCAGAAAACTCAAAACAAAACAAAAGCCACAACTCTGCTGCCTTTCTCAATGACCGCAAACTTTAAATGCTCGTGCCTGGGTCTAGCACTTGTCCCACTTTCCCTCATGTTTTATGCTATCTCCCTTCTCCTCAAACCTCCCAATTCTACTCCCTTCTCAGATGATGTCCTTGCATCCTATTTCCCTAAGAAAATTGAAATAGTCAGAAGAGATATTTCACAGCCTCCCAGCACCATGTTCTGCCTTCTCACTTTTCAAAGTAAGAACTGTCTGAAGTGCTTTGTAAAGCATGTCCCTTAAATTTGTGCACAAAATCTATCCCATCTCATTCACTCAAGAACATCATACTAACAATTCTCCCCTCCTCCTACATCATAAATTCCCCCCTTTCTATGTGATCATTCCTATGAGTACACTAATTTGTAATTTTGCCAATATTTAAAAAAACCTCTTTACTTACTCCATTTTCTCCATCAGTTAACACTCGATTTCTTTGCTCCCCTGTATAGCAAAATTCCTTAAGCAGGCTTATACACGTGGTCTACAATTTCACTCCTCCCATTTCCCCTTCAGTTCATTCCACTCAGTTTCTCACCTCTGCCTTTTCCTAAAAATTGCTTTTGTCAAATCACCAGAGACCACACAAAGAAAAGTCCAGTAGTTAATTCTCAGTCCTCTCTTACCTGACTTATCAGCAGCATTTGACACAATGGATCATTCCTCTTTGATACACCTTCTTTACTTGGCTTCCAGGGTAACATATTGATACAGTTTTGGTTTTGCTTCTGTAACACTCTTGTTAGTCTCCTTTACTGGTTGCAGTATGTTTTTCCTTTGCTATTTAAGAATATCTAATACTAGCATTAAAAAAAAAATAGAGAAAAAACAAACAAGGATAACTTTCTTTGCAAGATAATGGCCAGGAGTAAAAGCCTCTAAACCTTTGAATAGAGGAAATGTGTGTTTGCTCTGGGAAACTTCCATCTACTAAGCTTCTTGCTTTCTTTTAGCTTTAGTCCTCATATCCACAGTCCGCAGGAAGGCTGACATGGCCAGGAGAAAGTAGTGTAAACATTACATAATATAAGATTTGGGTAGTGTGGTGTTTACAGCGTGTTTGCATCCTATCCTAACCATTAATAGGCCTTGTTTTCCACCTTGCTTTTCGTTATATGTTTTAATTGATTGACTAAAGCAATGCTTTGAATACCTTTATATGGTTTGTGAGCCATTCTGTTTCATGACCTTTGGGATAGCTGCCTAGTGGTGTACTTGGAGGCTACCACTGTCTGGAAGTCATTTCTCCCTTGCAAAAAAAGAAAAAACAGCTTTTTCTCCCTAATCTTTTATTGTGGGAATGCCTTTGGGCTCAGATTCCTTTATGTTTTTCTCTATCTAAGGTATCCCTTGGTGATCTCATTCATTCTCATGAATTTAAGAATCATCATATGTACTCAAGCCTCCCCAATACATAGTTCTAGTACAGACCCCTCTAATGAACTTTACACCTTCCTGTTGTATATCTTGATATGTAAATATCTCAAGCTCTAGATGTCTGAAACTGAACTAATTCTCCAAATCCTTTTTGACCTATAGACTCTTTCATCTCAGTTGATGACAACTGTCTTTTCAATTGCTTATGCTTAAAACCTTGAGGTCACTGTTTTTTCTTGTGTGTTTTTTTTTTTTTTTTTTTATGTCACATCCAATCACCACCACACTGTTACCATCCTGATCTAAGCCATCAGCCCTTCTCACCTGGTTACTCCTCTGGTCTGCAGCCTGGTCTTCTAATTTGACACCTGCCAACCCCCATAGTCTACTTTCAACATAGTAACCGGAGGGATTTTTAAGAATACAAGACAAGTTATACCACTTCTGCTCACAAGCCTAAAGTGATATCTGGTCTTACTGAGAGTAAAGCCAGGCCTGTCAATCAGTTGTAAGCGTCTACGTGGTTTGGCCTCTAGACCATGGTCTTTCTGATCTCATCTCCAGTTCTCTTCTCCTTTCTCACTCTAATCTTCATGAATTTCTTTATGACTCCTCAAATACACAAGGGCCTTTGCACAGGTTGTACCTTTGTCTGGAATGTTCCTTTTCCCAGTTACTTACGTGGCTAGATCCCTCATCTTTATCAAGTCACTGGTTCAAAAGCTACCTTCTCAATGACATCTACCCTGTGCACCCTATTTTAAATTGTAAATTGGTCCTTGCCTGATACTCCCAATTTCCTTCTCCTGCTCTGCTTTTTCCATTACTCTGGTGAAAATACATTATTCACTCATTTTGCTTCTTGTCTATTGTCTGTTTTACTAGCTCCCCAGGGAAAGAGATATTTGTCTGTTTATTTCACCTAAACCAGAGGGTCTCACACTTTAGTGTGCAACAGAATCACCTGGAGGGCGTATTAAATCACACATTGCTGGACCCTACTACCAGAGTTTCTGATTCATAAGTATATTGTAGGATCCAAAAATTTGTATTTCTAACAAGTTCGCAATGGTACTAAGGCTGCTAGTCCAGGGACCATACTTTGAGAACCACTGAACTAGAAAATTCCTGGCGTATCATAAGTGCCTAATAAATAGCTGTTAAATGAATTAATAAAGTATCTCATTTTAATTTGTATATGTGATTACTGTTTATATTCAATACTTCTAATGTGATAATATTCTGTTTTTCTTTTATAAATTTCTTATTTGTTTTCACTATCACTTTGTTATTAGGATGTTTATTATTTTTTTATTAATATAAATATTTATATATATTTTTTCACATAAGCTTTATTATAATTTAAGAAAAGTTGATTTTCAGTGCCATTCAGTGAGTCCAAAATGTCATAGCAGTATAACAGCATCAACAAGAAATGTTCCAGTTAGAGGTCTAAAGAACATTTTAAAAACCATGTTAGGGATTAATATGCTTATTGAGAATATTAACTTTTGTCTGCCATATGTTTGGAAGGCATATTTTCTGTTTTGGCTTCTGCCATTTAATATTGTTTATGCTTTCTTTATGATGACAAATTTAAATTTGGGCCATCAAAATTATTAATGACCGTGTGTAAATTTTGACGCTGTATGTTGATTTAGAAAATCTTCCCCCTTCCTGAGATTAGATACATATTCATCAACATTTTCTTATTGTAATGTGTTATATTATTACTATTCTTTTATTTTCTTTATGCTTCCTCACTTTCTATTTTACTCTTTAATCTATGTGATATTTCACATATGGCGTTTAAAAAAATCTTTTAACCTACTTTCTATATATAAGCCAGTAGGTTTACATTATCATATCTTTATGGTAGCTTTTGATATTTGATAGGGCAATTTCTTCCTTATTTAGTTTTCTAAAGAGTTTGATAATTCGTTTTATTTTCTTTAGGGGAAACGTCATCAAATTAAAGTACTGTTAAAAGTTTTACTGAAATTACATTCCAGCTATAGATTAACATTTGGGGAATTTACATTTCTACAAAATAGAAATACTTTTGCTATTTAGGATCACAGAATAGCACTGGTTGTCATAATTTTTGTGTTCTTCAGTATATTTTTGTAGTTTTCTTCATATTTGCTAGACTTTATAATTCTTACTTTGTTTAAGCTTAAGCCTTATGTCATTTGTGAATATGATCCAGTTTTCAGTATATCTTCTAATTGATTATTATTTGCACATATCCAAGTGATTGATTTTTACATATAATTTTAGTAACAGGCTGTCTTATTGAACTATCCTATTAATTTTTTTTCTGTCGTCCCTTCAGTGTCCAGAAAGAGTATCATAACATTTATAAATAATGATGATATTCTTCCTCCTTTTTAATTTTTTAAATGTTTTATTTTCATATTTTATTTTCTTGTTCTGTTGCATTAGCTAGAAATTTCAACATTTGTTAACATAATAGTAGAGTTAGTGACCATCTCTTTTGAAGTTAATTATTTGCTGAAGGATATTTTTCATTTTTATGTTATCCAACTATATGTCTATTATTAGTTTACAGAGATATTTTAAAATTAGAAATAAAATTGAAATTTTTTCAGTTATACTATAAATTCATAAGGCTCTATACTTGGGAGATATGAGAGAATGTTATGTCTGAATTTTTGCGGGCCCCACCCCCCAAATTGATATGTTGAAATCCTAGTCCCCTAAGGTGATGGTAGTAATGGGTGAAACCTTTGGGAAGTGCTTATGTCATGAGGATGGATCCCTCATGAGTGGGATTAGTGCTTTTATAAAAGACATACCACAGAGCCCCCTAGCCCTTCCACCATGTGAGAATACAATAAGTCTACAACTCAGAAGAAAGTCCTCACCTGACGTTACTGGCATCTTGACCTTGAATTTTCAGACCCCAGAAGTGAGTGAAATAAACTTCTGTTGCTTACAAGCTACCCGGTCTGTAGTATTTTGTGATAGCAGCCTGGACAGACTAAAACAGGAATGTATGTACTAAAGAATCTAGCATCGATGATAGTCTAGAAAATTATTTTCTGTATTGTTCAAAGGTGAAAATGAAAACACATGATGGATTTATAAGTTTGTCATTGAGATTACTTTCAGTTATTTAAAAAATATGGGCCAGGCACACACACACACACATACACACACACACACACACACACTCACACACTATGCATGTACAGTTTAAATAGTTGAAAAGGAGTGAAGAGACAATACATCACACTCAGGCATACCCACAGCATGGGATGGTTCATTTTAGAAATATGATCATATTTTATCTTTAGACCCAAAATGCTCTAAGACAGTTAGGGTAGCGTAAGCTTAGCTTGGGAGAAGCTAGCTGGCTTTCAAAATATAGGTGTGTATAAGTTTTGTAGCCCAGGCACCAAGCTGACCCAGAGGAAGTCAAAATCTTGGATAGCTCTGTGGGCCCTCAGGGTCTTTGGCTGGGAGGATGGTTTCTTTCCTTGATAGTACTTATTCCTTCTTGTAACCGGTAGACAAACAAGGTTGGCCTGGTTGTGTTTGTTTGAAACTCTAGCCTAGTTCAAACACAACTATCCATCAAAGATCAGTGGAATACTCTGGAGCATTGGAAGGTAGAGTTGTTGGGATGGTGGCATTTTGCCTTTTTCCTCTTCAAGTTTGTCATTTCTTAAACCAGGATACAACTGTATGTTAGTCCATGGATGGGTTTTGGACTTTTTGAGAGCGCTCTGAAAGTAATTACAGATTTTGTGTATGTGTATGCGTGCATATGTTAAGGAAAACTACCATGGACAGAAAGATCCTTGATGGGAAATTTCTCATCTCATTCCATTTTGTATTCTCAGTCTCTAAGACTATTCCTTAACTGAGGTGCATATCAATCAATGAAAGAAAGAAAGAAAGAAAGGAAGGAAGGAAGGAAGGAAGGAAGGAAGGGAGAAAGAAAGAAAGAAAGAAAACGAAATGAATAGCTCATGAGAGAGATTGTTAATATATCTCTCAGTATTACAACGGCTTCAAGTCATAAATATTGTTCTTTCACTGTATCTTAAAGAATTTTCTAATTTATATTCTTGACTTGAGAATATTTTTAAACCTTTGAGAAGTGTATTTGTAAACATGTTTCTGAGATTCCCCTGCCTCTAGTTACTTCTTTTCCTTTTCTTCTCTGGTAATAATAAACAGTATAATTATTTACCTTTACTAAATAGTCGATGCCTAATCAGTTCTACTAATGTACTTTGTTCAGACTTTTACCATAAAAAATGAATGAATGAATGAATATAATACAACAACGAATCTTTCAGTGTTTACATGACATTCTGATGTTGTTTTGATATTAAATTCTCTTCATTTTTGGTAAAGACTGCTTTACTTCCTATTAGGAATTCTGTAATAGTGTAGTCTCAATTACAATCAATTATCTTATTACTTAAAATAGTTTTCACCTTCAGGTAAAAATGCATCTCTTAAGCAGATAAACAAATAATCTAAAAGTCCTATATTAATATTTAAGTAACTTTTTCTGTCTTAGTCTCTTTTTGCTCTGCTATTTAGCTTCTTTCACAAACATCTAACTTGCCTTCATTTGAATTAAGCAGGCAGAATAGTTTTCGGTAAAATTTGGGTTTTAATTTATGCATCATCTTCTTTAGAACTCTGGAGTATCAGCATTACTGCATTGCAGATTTCAAACATGACTCTTAATGTAGCCAGATTTTCATAGCATGCTGTCCAGTTCTGGAATTCTGTGAATAAAAAAAATAAATGCTAATTGTATTCTTTCTTTGGCTACTAAGTAGTAAGTAGTAGTAAGTAGGCAAAAGAGAACCCTAAATTTTATATAATATCACTTTTAGCTCTCATCTTATTAGTCCTCATTATTTACCACAGAGTGTTAATAAGTTGATATGTTTACCCTACATGTAGGCATTAATAAAACTTAGAAGTTTGTACTCCCATTTAGCTAAAATGTTGATAAGTTGATGACAGTTAAGAAATAGATCATTGCTGCCAGGAGGGAAGGAATTTTTTCAAAGAAATTCGCTAAGAAACACTTTTTCTTCAAACCTATTATGGAATGGGTACAGCTGCAAAACGTCAGCACTCACAAGGGGCTTTGCTCATGACACCATGTCTCAGATGTCACTCACAGAGTTCCCCACACAGAGAACGCACTGTAACGGCTCTCCCCTTCTTGAAATAAGTACTTTATGGAAACAGTGGAGCAGGTGTACTGAGGCCAATGAGATGACAAAATACAAGGAGGGTCCCAAGTTCAAGGGTGAGCTGATTTGCCCATGGGGAAGTAATGCCACTTAGGAGTGCACCCTGGTTGATCTAATCCAATTGTTGTTTCTCCTTGAAAAGATTCAGAAAAATTGGTGGAAAAGGATAAGGGCTTTGTGAGAGCTCTTGTACAGAGTGTCCTCACACTCAAGTAATGGGCAAAAGCAAGTGGAAGCCATAGCAACATCTACTCCTGCAAATCATGCTCTGTTTCTGTTTTGTTGTTGTTGTTGTTGTTAATTGGTCCTGTAGAGGGAATGTAGTTTGTTCAGGATTAATGCTATCATCTCTCTCATAAACTATTGCAGCAGCCTCCTCTGTGTTATCACTCTCATGTTTGTGATTCTTACCCCACATACATAGTAGACCTAATATTCTTTTTTGTTTGTTTGTTTTTTAATCTGTCTGATCATTGTCACTGTAAACTCTGTAGAATTTTAAATTGTTATCCTGGCCTCAAGGCCCTGAAGTGTCTGCCTCCTTCTGATTTCTCTGACATCATCTTGTACAACTCTGAGACCTATTCATTATCATCTAGATATCCTGGCCTCCTATTATATTTTTCTCCAAGAATTCAAACTTGTTTATACCTCAGACTTGTTTTTCTCATCCCTGAAGTAACCTGCCTTCCCCCCTGCTCTGCCACACCCCCCCAAAAGTTCTTTGCTTTGGTCGTTCTTCAGAATTCAAACCTCAGCTCAAACACCTCTTTCTTAGATATGCCTTCCTGATCTACTCATTTTAAATTAGCATCTCTTATTCACTATTATAATACTTTTATTCTCTCCATATCCCTTACAAGTAACAGGCATTACATTTTGATTTACTTGTTTCCTTTTTCTTTTCAGGTTTCTTTGGCAAGAATGTATACCCCATGTGAGTAGAGTACATGTCTGGCTTTCAAGATGGTACCCTAGCATCAAGGACAGTGCCTGACATACAGAAGGCACTCGATAGATGTTTGCTAAGTATGTAACTGAGTAACTCCATTATGAATAAATAAACGTAGTGATTTTTAGTAACCACATTCTTGAGTAGTAAAGAGTTTTCCCTGTGCCAGTCACCAACTCTGGAGTGCCCTAGATATCATTTGTCTAAAAAAGCCCAAAGTCATTTCTTGGTTTATATTAGGAAAATCTTACCGAAAACCAAAATGAGTGGTTCATTTATTTATTCATTCAACATAAATTCATAATTCAACACCCAAAGGAATATAGAGACCCTGCCTTTTGCCTCCGTAGACAATTGTTAATGGTTCTTGGAAATGTCTTGACGAATAGGAGTTAGCACTGCTGATCAAAGGTCAACGTGGGCAGTAGTTCCAGGCAGATAATGCAGGAAGAGGAGAGACAAAAGGGTGCATTTTGGAGATTTCAGGAACCTGAGGGTGTCTGATCTGAGAATGGCTGTGGAGTGGTGATGAGTTTGGAAAGATGGAGAGGAAGTAATTTGGAGAGTCTGTTAGTATCGATCACAAACTTGGCATCCAATTTCATAACAAATACCAAGGTTGCAGAACTCTGGTGGCCAGGTCAGTGTTGTGCAGATCAGAGGTGGAAGTGAGGATGAGATGTACAGAGCATGGGTGAAACTTGTCAAAGCATTACAGAGAAGTTCTTTGAACAGATGAGGGGATTTGTCCTGGACTGGGCAAAGTATAGCATATGCATTTGTTGGAGGAGGTCATCCAGAGGATATGAAAGTGGTTGACCTGAGAGCTGGACCCCTTCCCCTGTCCTTGGACTGTCTATTCTACTATTCGCATGCTAGCAGCCATTTCAAGGATGCAGGCTTGAGAGAACGATGTGTTGTTGAGCCATCTGGATGGTACATGTGACTGAACCCAGGTAAGGCCCCCACATAAACTTTAAAGATTCTGGCATGTGGGTTTGAAACCATGGGTTAAATCCATTTCACCTGCTTTCACTAATCAAGGTCGTCTTAAGACTCGCATGCCCTCCAAGCAGCCTGTTGCCGAAACAATAAGATGTTTGCTTGAGTTATTTTCCAAGAACTTGGCGTCAGCTGTGTCTAGTTCCAGCTGCGCTGGTTAAGACTAGATTAGGACCCCTGACCTTTCAACTTGGTATGCACGAGAGTCTTCAAGGCCCTTTTGACTTCAGAGGGCTGAAAACTCCGCCCTCAGAACGTGCGGACGCCTGGAGCCTAGTTAACGCCTGCGCAGGAGGACGATTACTGCGCCTTTTCCCAGTTACATTTCCTGAGATCCTCTCACCACGCTGCTTTTTCATTCTTTATGACACAAATACCTTGCCTTCAGGGAGGCAGATTCGAGATTCATTCTCCCGTTTCATTCCCTGCCTGTTTTGGCTTAGGGGATGTCAGGCAAGAGCAACCTGGTTTGGTAAGAGGTTCGGAGATCCTGTCTTTCGACTGCCCAAGACAAACCTGGTGAGTAACTTCCCTTGCTTATGAAAACGGCCACCAGCAACCAACTTGGAGTGGGCTGCCCCTTCCTGTGGTCTACTTGCCCTCCAGTGCAGGGTTCAGGAGTTTCAGTGGTGTTGCTTACTGGCTGTGTGACCTTTGTCCCATTAGCTCGTGTGATCCCCGGTTTCTAGGGCAAGACTGACTGAGACTGGTTCCTGGTATCACCGCTTGTACGTTTTATAGAGGTTGTGTTAGAGAAATGCCTAAGATATGAGTCATATGCTACATTGCCATTTTAAATCACTCATGATAGCTGTGTAAAGAAAATATTGACATTGCTTGCTAGAGCTGTGTTGTGAATGAGCTGTGGAGGAAGTTGGCTGAGATATTAGAGTAGGCACTTGCAGAAAAGCTGAGATGAAGGTATAAAGGGGACCGCGCAAGGAGAATCATGGCTGGGGTCATCCTCAGTAGCAGATAACAGTTTGGCCTTATTTGCATAACTAAGGTAATTAAAAACCTTCTTCCTGCCTGGTAGCTCATGTCTCTCTTGAGTCCTGGTGGACACATCTGTGGGAAGTGGCCTTGCTTTGGAAGAGGGGCTGAGAGCTTGTAGTGGCTACCTGACTCTGGCAGCATCACAAAACCCTTAAATTGAGCCTCCTTAAATGAAGTATTGGATGAATGACTGTATTTTTTATGGGGCATTTAGGAGCACAGGATGCTCCTCCCAGAATGTATGAATTCATGTGTCCTCACAAGAATCTTATGACATAGGTATTATTAACTACTCCCATTTTGCAGGTGAGAAAACTAATCTAGGAAGAGATTAAATAGCTTGTGTGAGGTTACACAACCCACATTTGCTGGAGCTGGAATTCAATCCCAGGCGTGATAGTCTGAGTAGGCTGCTTGAGCACTGCTCTACGTTGAGACCACACTATTTCAGCAGATCTCAAATTTTAATACGTATCAGAAACACTTGGGGACTTGATTAAAATAGTTACGTGGGCCCAACCTCAAGGAACCATTTTTCTTTGCCCAGTATCTGCAGGTGTCCCTGGTTCTCGGGATTTTGCTGAATATCCAATTAAGGACCATTGCTTTTGCCTGTGAGGCAACTGCCTTGTAATGAAACATACTCCTTTCCATAAAATAGTAATGATAATGAAGTTTAGTCAGGACTGGATTGAGAAACTAATGGGAGAACACACATGAAAACACTTGGCAAATCACTAACTCTCAGACTGGCCAGAAACACCTAGGTAGTTAATTACAATGAAGTCCCTGGTGCTCACCTGTAACTACTTGATAAACAGTATCATTTGATAAAGAAGGCAGTGCAGTTGGGAAGCATAAGTGTTTGAGCAAGAATGATCTTAGCTCAAAGCTGTGTGCAGCTTACACTCTATAGTGCGTTGAATATCACCTAAATGCTTTGGGTCACGGTTTTTCCTCAGAAAAGTGCAGGTGGAAATTCTTCTGCAGACCTCCACAAAGATCAAAGGAAGGGGTACCTCTGTGGTACTTGAAGGTAGGCATCACACATTAGTTGCTTTCCTTTAGAAGTGAGCAGAAATCCCCCATGACTTTAAAGTCCAAAGCATTTGTTTTCAATGATAAAATATGCATTAGCTCCTTTTCTCCTGCTGTTATAATATTCAGTCATTATAATTTTACAGAAAGAAATTTTCTCGTACTGACTTTAATGGTTTATCTCTCAAACTGCCAGATGGTTCCATCAACAACTTAAGAAATTTATGAAATTAATCCCTTCTAAACTTCACATTTAATTCTGTTTCAGTGGCTTCAAACCACAGCTTTCATTTGAATTCTGAGAAAATTGGAGAATGATTTTCCTCATAAACTCCAAAATGCTGTTTTGCTCGCCTCCTTTGAGCAGTGCCTGATATAGCTACAAAGGGATAAACAAGTCTGGCACACAATTTTGCATTAGGCTCCAAGAGATTTCATTTTTCTTCATAATCCTAATGAAACAAACATGAGACCAGCAGAGAGTTGGGTGGGAAGGGTGGGACTTTTCTATTAGGTGTTGTATTTCTTCTTTTGTTTTTGCTTTTGTTTCAATTGTGTTCTTCAGCTAAGAACTAAAAAGAGGTTAGAAAAGTTCACCATTCCCCAGTGCCATCCCACCACGGCTCCATCACACAAGGCATTTCAGTTTCACCTCAATTAGATCAAGGAGTTAGAGTCTGAACTACTGTGGCCCAAGAGATATACTCAGGTCTAAGGCAGACCCTCACCCCTTGCCATTCTGACTCATACAGATCCTCAGCATGGAAGGATTTTTCCTCAGGAATTATTATATGAATTTTCCTAAAGGGGCTCATTCCCTTTTTTTTTATATTTTAAATAAATGGCTCGTAGTCATCATCAATTTCTATGTTTATTTAGGAGAAATATTGCTTCTTATTCTGGACTTGGAGAATATAGACTGAGTTCCATTTTTAGCTGTATGACTTATTACCGTGAAACCTTGATTAAGTCAGGCAGCCTCATTATTCAACTGTTACATATCATATAATTCAGTGTTTTCTTAAGAATTCAAATTTGCCACGTGGGGAACAAATGTTAATGGTTAACTGACATCTGGAGTCTGAGAATCCTTACTGGAGAGTGGCAAGTTAACTGAGAAATGACTCGGAGTTATGAATAAATCCTGAATGATACTTCAGTTGATATGTAAACCAGATCGATCACTAGGGCTGAATGGGTAGAGCACTAAGTCATTGATCAGTTACTGCAAAGAATTATATTATCCCAGTATGAAGGACAATTGTAAAACCAGCACTCAGTCGATTGACTATGCATTTATATTGTCTTCCCACCACGGATGGACTCCCTGCCACGTTCTCTGCAATGGCTTTTCTAACCCTTCTCATTCAAGCCCATTCCCTCCTGCCTTTTTCTGAACAGTCTGACTTCCTACTTTAATGAGAAGATCAGATCACCTGAGTTGGCCTCCCTCAAAGTCTTTCCTCTCTATCATGCGTGTCTCCATTTCTCCACAAATCTTCTGAGATGAACGCTGCAACCTATTTTTTTTTTACTTTGTCTGCTTTCAATTCTCTGGGACCTTGCTCCTTTCTCATCTTTCACCTTTAATCTCTCTCTCTTCTTAATAATTTCCCTTCTACTTCAAAATATGCTTACACTTTTCTATGTTCTATAAACGCAATAAATAAAAAGTGCTTCCTTCTCCCTCAAACTATTTTTATTTTATGCCTTTACCTTCAAAGGTAGTCCCCATGTTCTGGTCTTCCTAACTCTCCATCTCCCCTTTGTGACATGCTGTGTCCTGCCACTGTGACTCCCATGCCACACAATCTCCTCTCTCACTGATCATAGATGACCTTTTAGACACAACTTTCTGGTTTATTTCAGTCCTCTTCTATCTCCTCTTCCTCCTCTCTCTCCGCCAGCAGTTCTGCAATGTTTGAAACTTCCTTCTTTTTAAATTCTCCCTTGTGCCTTTCATATTGGCTTTCCTCTGTCTTTATAAATCATCATTTTTTTTTTTTTTTTTTGCGGTACGCAGGCCTCTCATTGTTGTGGCCTCTCCCATTGTGGAGCACAGGCTCCGGACGCGCAGGCTCAGCGGCCATGGCTCACGGGCCCAGCCGCTCCGCGGCATGTGGGATCCTCCCGGACCGGGGCACGAACCCGTGTCCCCTGCATCGGCAGGCGGACTCTCAACCACTGCGCCACCAGGGAAGCCCTAAATCATCATTTTTGCTCATTTATTTACTGGCTTCTCTTTCCTTCTTAGGCCTTTCATATGTTTACCTTTCCATGGACTTTTTTTTTTTTGCTTGTAACAACAAAATTTTATGTCTCATTCAACCTATATGCCCAATCCAGATTAGCTGGAGTTTCTGTTTCTCATGGTCACTGATGAACACAAGCTGATGGCCGGGGGATCCACCTCAACACATACATTCAAAATCTCCAGGGCAAGGACAAGAGAATGTGATAAATCATAAAATGGTGCTTAAAGCTTCTACCTAGTAAGAGATTCATATCACTTCTGTGCATATTTCACTGGTCAAAGACAGTCATGTGATTAAGCCCAACTTCTGAATGCAGTCCTATCGTACATCTTAAGAAAGGTCACTGCAATGTTCAGTCAGTGGCCCTAACGACTGCCACACAAAACATAGGCATCCTGCTTTCATGGATCTTTTTTAAGGCCTCTTATCTCATGTCTCCTCATCAGCTCATCCTTTTCTCCTTTTTCAAATATTGTCTCCATGAAGAAGTCTTTGACATGTAGATTTGCCTTTTGCTCCAGTCAAAGGATTCTCTTCCCTAAATTATTGCAAATCATTATTAATATTCATCTACAAGACTTAACCTGTTCTCATGATATAGGAATTAACATTTTTGTTCTTGACTTATGTATACTATTTTAGACTTTATATATCTTTGACAGGATCTGGGTCTAAGTTATCTTTTTGTAGTGTTCTATCTACATTAAATGCTACGGTTGTTGAAACTCTATTCTCAACAAGGGACTTGACTTTACACAGTATATTCTAGATATTCATTAAACTTGATGAATTAAATTGAGGGCACTCTGGACACGGGGAGGGGGAAGGATAATCTGGGACAAAGTGAGAGAGTGGCATGGACATATATATACTACCAAATGTAAAATAGATAGCTAGTGGGAAGCAGCCGCATAGCACAGGGAGATCAGCTCGGTGCTTTGTGACCGCCTGGAGGGGTGGGATAGGGAGGATGGGAGGGAGGGAGATGCAAGAGGGAGGAGGTATGGGGATATATGTATACGCATAGCTGTTTCATTTTGTTATACAGCACAAACTAACACACCATTGTAAAGAAATTATACTCCAATAAATGTTAAAATAAATAAGTAAATAAATAAACTGAGGGCACTCTGAATCACTTTAAAAAATTGAGGCTATAGATCCAGAAATAAGAGAAGCAAAATTCTTTGCTATACAACATTCTTTTCTTTGCAATTTACTCTCATAGTATGCAGTGCATAATGTGACCAGGAAGATGCAAGAAGAAATAAGCATAATAGGTCTAGTGAGCTTTCTTTACTTACCAAAATGGCTCAAAGATACTGTGAAATATGCAAGTGCTGATATGGATTGGCTAAGCCTTTACCATTTCCACTTAAGTCCTATCCTTAATAATGTTCTGGTCCCCCAACCAATCTAACACTCTACTGTCAGCATTCTTCACTTGGAAGGAATGGAGAAAGTTGGAGAAGGAAGTGAAATTCAGTACTACACTTGATTCACTGTCCTCAGCAGCATGGGCCTGGATATATTCTCATTCTATACTGATTTCCACCTTATTGCTTCTTTTTTTCTGGCCTCAGTTAACTCCCCCAAAATAATAGGACATATTTTATTATGTATGATATATACATAATCTGTGTACAGTAATAAGCACTTTCAGCCTCTGTTGAATGTTTTTAAAATTTAGGAAATACCAGCTTACAGTAAACTTTCATAGTTACCTCAAGTTTTTTGTGGAGTAAAGCAAGAATATGAGTAAATCAGATGAAGCTCTTAGATCTGTAAATGAATACACTAATGGAATGAACTGTGAGCTGTGCCTTAATGGAAGCTGGATATTCAGATCAGAGGCTTATTTTTTTTAACAGAAATAAAAAAGAAACCAGATTTGGACCAAAGAATCACAGTCGAAAGTGGCGTTAAGTAGAGATGCCTCCACAAGAACAGGGAGTCTGATTCAGCATAATGAGAGAGAGAATTCAGTAGATAGAGTGGGAACTGGTTCAGAAGACATCTCTGCTGATCTGAAGGAAGGTGGGATAGTTACCTGAAAAGAAAAATAATTTTTTCTTTTTTCCTAATGTAGAACAGTGCATTAAATGATTGGCCTGAGATAATTCTATGTCTCTCTCTGTCTCTGTCTTTGTTCCCCTCCTGAAAAGAAAAGTAATTTTTTCTTTTTTCCTAATGTAGAACAGTGCATTAAATGATTGGCCTGAGATAATTCTATGTCTCTCTCTGTCTCTGTCTTTGTTCCCCTCCCTCTTCCTCAACAATCTATTGCCCCTACCTGTGAGTAACTTATGAAAAATCTCTCACTACTGTTACAGAGTTAACCAGATGACTCCAGTATGACTGACATAACCTTTGCGAATCTACTCAGTGCCTTCTTTTATCTTTGGCTCTCCATAAAAACCACTCTTTGCTGGGAGGATTTGGGGAATGGACTGAACAGTCAAAGAACCAGTTATTTAGTTAACCTGGGTAATTGGCATCAGTATTTAGTGATTATATTATAATAATAATCATTATTAAATAGTTCTTTTTCAGTGATTTATAAAGTAGTAGCTTATAGCCCATTTCTTTTCATGTCTTAGTTTCTGTGTTCCCTGAAACTTGGTTTCTCTGTTCTTTGTCTTAAACTTAGTAGTAATTTAGTCAGTATGTATCTAATTTTGACATGTAAATTTTCTTCTGAAACATGAGCAGAGTGATTTAGATTGAACAGAAAGGAGAAATTTATTTTTTTTACTGAAATAACTTCTGCAACCATCATACCCACCAATTGAATGGCTTTCTATTCAGCAGAATCACTTATATACAAACACAACTTTCACTTTAAGATTACCTTGGTTTCCAGTTACAAAATTGGATTCATAAGTCTGCATGTTTTCCTTGCAAACAGTTTTTTTCCAGCTTGATTTCTGAACAGGTGAATGAACAACTGGGTAATATAATTTCTCCTTCCCCTTCAAAGAAATAAAAAGATTGAAGCAAAATAGAATTGATTTAATGGTGAATGATTGACTCTTTTTTACTAGTAAAAAATGGAAGGCTCTGAAAATGTGCCTCCTCTATCTTTTGCTTATTTCCGAAAAGATGTACCTGATGCCTCTGTATTATATTGTGGGTTGGCAAAGGTGATTTATGTGTAAGCCAAATGCAAAGCTGTCAGAAATTGCTGTCATAGAATATTCTTCTTCTAAATAGTTGAAATTGACAGGGTCTCATAAGACCCACACCTGGACACATGACTGTTTAATCAAAAGAAGGAATTTAAGTACTAGACTCTGTCTCTGATCATCCTGGAATGATAATTTAAAAAAAAATAGATTTAAAAAATCTCTCGCGGAGGTCCTTCAAGATGGCAGAGGAGTAAGACGTGATCACCTTCCTCACCACAAATACATCAAAAATACATCTACATGTGGAACAACTCCTATAGAACACCTACTGAATGCTGGCAGAAGAACTCAGGCTTCCCAAAAGGCAAGAAACTCCCCATGTACCTGGCCGTGTGGCTGACAAGGTCTTGGTGCTCTAGCTGGGTGTCAGGCCTGAGCTTGTGAGGTGGGAGAGCCGAGTTCAGAACATTGGACCACCAGAGACCTCCTGGCCCCACATAATATCAATTGGGGAGAGCTCTCCCAGAGATCTCTGTCTCAAGGCTAAGACCCAGCTCCACTCAATAATGAGCAAGTTCCAGTGCTGGACACCCCATGCCAAACAAATAGCAAGACAGGAAAACAACCCCACCCATTAGCAGAGAGGCTGCCTAAAATCATAATAAGTTCACAGGCTCCCCAAAACACACCACCGGATGTGGTACTGCACACCAGAAAGACAAGATCCTGCTTCAACCACCAGAACACAGGCACCAGTCCCCTCCACCAGGAAGCCTACCCAACCCACTGAACCAACCTCACCCACTGGGGACAGACACCAAAAACCATGGGAACTACGAACCTACAGCCTGTGTAAAGGAGACCCCAAACACAGTAAGTTAAGCAAAAATGAGAAGACAGAGAAATACGCAGCAGATGAAGGAGAAAGGTAAAAACCCAACAGACCAAACAATTTAAGAAGAAATAGGCAGTCTACCTGAAAAAGAATTCAGAGTAATGACAGTAAAGTTGATCCAAAATCTTGGAAATAAAATGGAGAAAATACAAGAAACTTTTAGAAGAACTAAAGAGCAAACAAATAATGATGAACAACACAATAAATGAAATTAAAAATTCTCTAGAAGGAATCAATAGCAGAATAACTGAGGCAGAAGAATGCATAAGTGACCTGGAAGATTAAATAGTGGAAATAACTACCACAGAGCAGAATAAACAAAAAAGAATGAAAAGAATTGAGGACAGTCTCAGAGATCTCTGGGAAACATAAAACACACCAACATTCGAATTATAGGGGTCCCAGAAGTAGAAGAGAAAATAAAGGGACTGTGAAAATATTTGAAGAGATTATAGATGAAAGCTTCCCTAATATGGGAAAAGAAGTGCAGAGAGTCCCATAGAGGATAAATCCAAGGAGAAACATGCCAAGGCACATATTAATCAAACTATCAAAAATTAAATGCAAAGAAAAAATATTTAAAGTGGCAAGGGAGAAGCAACAAATAACATACAAGGGAATCCCCATAAGTTTAACAGCTGATCTTTCAGCAGAAACTCTGCAAGCCAGAAGGGAGTGGCAGGATATATTTAAAGTGATGAAAGGGAAAAATCTACAACCAAGATTACTCTACCCAGCAAGGATCTCATTCAGATTTGACAGAAAAATTAAAACCTTTACAAACAAGCAATAGCTAAGAGAACTCAGCACCACCAAGGAAACACAAGAGAAGGAAAAGACCTACAATAACAAACCCAAAACAATTAAGAAAATGGTAATAGGAGCATACATGTTGATAACTACCTTAAATGTAAATGGATTAAATGCTCCCACCAAAAGACAGACTGGCTGAATGGATACAAAAACAAGACCTGTATATATGCTGTCTACAAGAGACCCACTTCAGACCTAGGGACACATACAGACTGAAAGTGAGGGGATGGAAAAAGATATTCCATGCAGATGGAAATTAAAAGAAAGCTGGAGTAGCAATTCTCATATCAGACAAAATAGACTTTAAAATAAAGACTATTACAGTAGACAGAGGAGGACACTACATAATGATCAAGGGATTAATCCAAGAAGAAGATATAACAATTGTAAATATTTATGCACCCAACATAGGAGCACCTCAATACATAAGGCAAACACTAACAGCCATAAAAGGGGAAATTGACAGTAACATAATAATAGTAAGGGAGTTTAACAACCCACTTTCACCCATGGACAGATCATCCAAAATGAAAATAAATAAGGAAACACAAGCTTTAAATGATACATTAAACAAGATGGACTTACTTGATATTTACAGGATATTGCATCCAAAAACAACAGAATACACTTTCTTCTCGAGTGCTCATGGAAGAATCTCCAGGATAGATCATATCTTGGGGCACAAATCAAGCCTTGGTAAATTTAAGAAAATTGAAAACGTATCAAGTATCTTTTCTGAACACAACGCTATGATACTAGATATGAATTACAGGAAAATAACTGTAAAAAATACAAACACATGGATGCTAAACAATATGCTACTCAGTATCCAAGAGATCACTGAAGAAATCAAAGAGGAAATCAAAAAATACCTAGAAACAAATGACAATGAAAACACGACGCCCAAAACCTATGGGATGCAGTGAAAGCAGTTCTAAGAGAGTTTATAGCAATACAGTCCTACCTCAAGAAACATGAAACATCTCAAATAAACAACCTAACCTTACACCTAAAGCAAATATAGAAAGAAGAACAAAAAAACCCCAGAGTTAGCAGAAGGAAAGAAATCATAAAGATCAGATCAGAAAAAAAGAAAAATAATGAAGGAAACAATAGCAAAGATTACTAAAATTAAAGCTCGTTCTTTGAGACGATAAACAAAATTCATAAACCATTAGCCAGACTCATCAAGAAAAAAAGAAGATTCAAATCAACAGAATTAGAAATGAAAAAAAAGAAATAACAACTTACACTGTAGAAATACAAAGAATCATGAGAGATTACTACAAGCAACTCTATACCAATAAAATGGACAAACTGGAAGAAAAGGACAAATGCTTAGAAAAGCACTACGTTCTGAGACGGAACCAGGAAGAAATACAAAATTGAAATAGATCAATCACAAGCACTGAAATTGAAACTGATTAAAAATCTTCCAACAAACAACAACCCAGGACCAGATGGCTTCACAGGCGAATTCTATCAAACATTTAGAGAAGAGCTAACACCTATCCTTCTCAAACTCTTCCAAAATATAACAGAGGGAGGAACACTCCCAAACTCATTGTATGAGGCCACAATCACCATGATACCAAAATAAGATAAAGATGTCACAAAAAAAGAAAACTACTGGCCGACATCACTGATGAATATAGGTGCAAAAATCCTCACAAAATACTAGCAAACAGAATGCAGCAGCACATTAATAGGATCATACACCTTGATCAAGTGGCGTTTATTCCCAGGAATGCAAGGATTCCTCAATATATGCAAATCAATCAGTGTGATATACCATATTAACAAACTGAAGGATAAAAATCATATGATCATCTCAACTGATGCAAAAAAATCTTTCGACAAAATGCAACACCCATTTATGAAAAAACTCTCCAGAATGTAGGCATAGAGGGAACTTACCTCAATGTAATACAGGCCATATATGACAAACCCACAGCCAACATCATTCTCAATGGTGAAAAACTGAAACCATGTCCTCTAAGATCAGGAACAAGACAAGGTTGCCCACTCTCACCACTTATTCAACATAGTTTTGGAAGTTTTAGCCACAGCTGTCAGATGAAAAAGAAATAAAAGGAATCCAAATCTGAAAAGAAGTAAAGCTGTCAGTGTTTGCAGATGACATGATACTCTACATAGAGAATCCTAAAGATGCTACCAGAAAACTACTAGAGCTAATCAATGAATTTGGTAAAGTAGCAGGAAATTTGGTAAAGTAGCAAAATTAATGTGCAGAAATGTCTTGCATTCCTGTACACTAATGATGAAAAATCTGGAAGAGAAATTAAGGAAACACTACTATTTACCATTGCAACAAAAAGAATAAAATACCTTGGAATAAACCTACCTAAGGAGACAAAAGACCTGTATGCAGAAAACTGTAAGACACTGATGAAAGAAATTAAAGATAGTACAAACAGATGGAGAGAGATACCATGTTTGTGGATTGGAAGAATCAGCATTGTGAAAATGACTCTACTACCCAAAGCAATCTACAGATTCAGTGCAGTCCCTATCAAACTACCACTGGCATTTTTCACAGAACTAGAACAAACAATTTCACAATTTGTATGGAAACACAAAAGACCCCGAATAGCCAAAGCAATCTTGAGAAAGAAAAACGGAGCTAGAGGAATCTGGCTCCCTGACTTCAGACTATACTACAAAGTTACAGTGATCAAGACAGTATGGTACTGGAACAAAAACAGAAATATAGATCAATGGAACAGGATAGAAAGCCCAGAGATAAACCCATGCACATATGGTCACCTTATTTTTGATAAAGGAGGCAAGAATATAAACTGGAGAAAAGACAGCCTCTTCAATAAGTTGTTCTGGGAAAACTGGACAGCTACATGTAAAAGAATGAAATTATAACACTCCCTAATATCATACACAAAAATAAACTCAAAACGGATTAAAGACCTAAATGTTAGGCCAGACACTATAAAACTCTTATAGGAAAACATAGGCAGTACACTCTATGACAAATCATAGCAAGATCCTTTTTGACCCACGTCTTAGGGAAATGGAAATAAAAACAAAAATAAACAAATGGGACCTAATGAAACGTAAAATCTTTTGCACAGCGAAGGAAACCATAAACAAGACGAAAAGACAACCCTTAGAATGGGAGAAAATATTTGCAAATGAAGCAACTGACAAAGGATTATTCTCCAATATATACAAGCAGCTCATGTGGCTCAATATCAAAAAAACAAACAACCCAATCCAAAAATGGGCAGAAGACCTAAATATACATTTCTCCAAAGAACATATACAGATTGGCATGAAACACATGAAAGGATGCTCAATATCACTATCATTAGAGAAATGCAAATCAAAACTACAGTGAGGTATTACCTTACACCTGTCAGAAAGGCCATCATCAAAAGATCTAGAAACAATAAATGCTGGAGAAGGTGTGGAGAAAAGGGAACCCTCTTGCACTGTTTGTGGGAATGTAAATTGATTCAGCCACTATGGAGAACAGTATGGAGGTTCCTTAAAAAACTGCAAATAGGACTACCATATGACCCAGCAGTAGCACTTCTGGACATATACCCTGAGAAAACCATAATTTAAAAAGAGTCATGTACCACATTGTTCATTGCAGCACGATTTAAAATAGCCAGGACATGGAAGCAACCTAAGTGTCCATTGACAGATGAATGGATAAAGAAGATGTGACACATATATGTGATGGAATATTACTCAGCCATAAAAGAAACAAAATTGAGTTATTCGTAGTGAGATGGATGGACCTAGAGTCCGTCATACAGAGTGAAGTAAGTCAGAAAGAGAAAAACAAATACTGTATGCTAACACATATATGTTGAATCTAAAAAAAAGAAATGGTTCTGATGAACCTGGGGACAGGACAGGAATAAAGACGCAGACGTAGAGAATGGACTTGAGGACCTGGGGAGGGGTAAGGGTAAGCTGAGACGAAGTGAGAGGGTGGCACTGACATATATACACTATCAAATGTAAAATAGATAGCTAGTGGGAAGCAGCCGCATAGCGCAGGGAGATCAGCTCCGTGCTTTGTGACCACCTAGAGGGGTTGGATAGGGAGGGTGGGAGGGAGACACAACAGCGAGGGGGTATGGGGATATATGTATACGTATAGCTGATTCAGTTTTTTATACAGCAGCAATTAACACAAGAATGTAAAGCAATGATACTCCAATAAATATGTTAAAAAATATCTCTCCTCCTTTGTTTTCATGTGTTTATTTCAGCTTGTAGTGGCAAAATGGGGAGACATATTGCTTGTTAGTACATTTTGCATGGAAAGTCAGTTTTTCTTTTGCAGGCAAATGGAAAGTGAATAAGTTTGTGTCACTTAGGTTGAGAAAACCGTTAGAACTGCACTGTGGATACTATAGAATACCTTCCGATTCCATCAATTCTTTTTTTCTATATTTATTTATTTAATTTATTTATTTTGGCTCTGTTGGGTCTTCACTGCTGTGTGCAGGCCCTCTCCAGCTGCGGCAAGTGGGGGCCAGTCCTCTCTTCAGTGCATGGGCCTCTCATTGTGGTGGCATCTCCCACTGTGGAGCATGGCCTCCTGGCGCACAGGCTTAGCAGTTGTGGCTCATGGGCTCTAGAGCACAGGCTCAGTAGTTGTAGTGCACGGGCCCAGTTGCTCTGCAGCATGTGGGATCCTCCTGGACCAGGGCTTGAACCTGTGTCCCCTGCACTGGCAGGTGGATTCCCAACTACTGTGTTACCAGGGAAGTCCCCAATTCCATCAATTCTTGACGTCACTTTGGATAGTATGTTATTGTAGGGTAGTCTCAACGTGATGTCTGTCCTCATTTCTTTACTTTGGCCTGTGGAAGATTTGAAAGTAGTGGCTTGGGGAGTTAGGCTAACCTTGATCTCCAAGATACCACATTGCTAAGTATGGTATGTGATAATAAAATCTTGTCCTATTTTAAACTATTAGCTTAATGCTGTATTAACAACAACAACAAAAACGGTTTGCTTTCAGTATTAAAATTATAATTCAGATGTATTTTTGCATTTGTAATTTTACGAGCTATCAATATTTTCTAATAAAGGAGCCAGCATAGGGATATTTTAAAAAACCTGCCTTCAGGTAGATTGTCTCACATTAGGCTTTCTGCTTAACTCTGTGTGTCCTTGATGGGACATTGCTTGAGTTCTAAATACTCCACACGTGTTTAGTTTTGCAAGGAGGCCCTGAACTCCACTACTACCCATTTTATGCCTTTCAGGAAATAATTGTCTTTTTCAGTCACATTCAAATAAATATTTTTGGTACTCAGTACAACCTGATTCTGATTATGCAGCATTCAAAATTCAAGGGATCAAATCACCAGCAATTCGCTTCCCCAAGTTGCTTTCTTAAATCAGCCTGTAAATAGATTTATGTTGCCTGTGGATATAAAGCAGTAGAGTAAAACTAAACCTTCCTGATTTCCAAATCAGCATTTAAAGAGCTATAATTCATATTTAATGAAGAAAAACAGCTAAATAAGCAACCACAAGCATTTAACTAGAGACTTCATGCTCATAAAGTTTTTATCCCCTGCTAAAAGCCTTTTACCATATCTTTTTATTATACTTTGATACAAAATGCTAAGAGGAAGTTGGATATTGTTAGACTGCTATTAAATTATAAGAGAACAAATATTAGGAATAAATTTCAGCTCAGTTAACTAGGACAAGATTGGTAATTTTCCTAACTTGTACTCAACGTTTAAGTCTTCAAAGAGAGAAAATGTTTTATTGCCAACAGAACATGAAACAATATTGATGCCAGATGTCTCTGACCTTTTGTGAAAGAATAAAGCACTTTCTATTTCAAGGTTGGTCATCCTGTTTATAAATAGGTACAGTGTGGTGAAAACTGACTTTGTTTTACCTGTGAAACTGGGTTCGGCCATTTCCCCTGAAATAAAGATGGGCTGCTGAGAGCTGCTGCCTGAAAGCAAAATACACAATTGACAGCATAGGGTGCGTGTATTTGGGGGGTTGTCGCTGCTCAAGTATTCATGTCTCAGATCTCCATCACTGAAAAACATCCTATCTGAATGTCAAAACCAAGATCAGCACTAGCTGAAATGAAAGAATATAGTGTTTGAGAACTAGCTGATTCCCTAAGACATGGTTTTCTTGGTTTCAGGTCTCCATTTTGCTTCACATTTGGTCTTATTTTCTAAACCAGACTAGTATTGAAGAGGAAAGATGAGACATGTTTAGAGATTATGAATCATCAAGAATGTTACTTTAAATAGACACAGATTTCAGCATGTTTACTTGGCCACCATTTACAACCACACTTAAGAATGAATGTACCATCCGTTCTTCCAGGCATGACCAGTTATTCTGGACAAGTAAAATTGGCACCGTTAGGCCCAAACAAATTCAGTTCCCTAATCAGCTTCAAGCTCAAAAAGAGTCCTACTAATATTAAAGGCATTTATTGACTTTTACTTATATCCCCAACTCTTTCTTTAACAAAGTCATCACATATAGAAGTTTGTAAATTTAATCGTTTTGAAGAACAAGAGGACAGCAGATTATTTTTGTGTGCGTGGTGTGTTTCAATCTTCTAAACCGTACTTGCCTTTCCGGAAAGGACAGCAGCACCATAGCAGCCCTTTCCTTTCCTTCCTTTCTGTGGCACAGTCTGATCAGTGTCCAAAGACTAGGTGATCCTATGAAGAATTCTCCATATACTTGGGAATAAAATTTAAACTGACCTCTGACTCAAAGTCCGGTGCAAAAGAAAGATGACTTTGGATTTCTTCTGAGTTGAATGGAGTGCTCTATTGATCTCTGCAATGCAATATAAGTGGTACCCAATGGACTGCTATTTTAATGAAGCAGAGCAAATTCAATGAATTGCCCAATTCTCTTGGGCCCTTTAGAAAACTACTCAGCGCATGGTTTTAATGGAGAAATGGCACAAGGAAATTGAGTACGTGGTCTCCCAGTACTCATCCATTATGGCCATATATCTGAATCACTGCTTCAGATTATGTAGGTCCTTAATAAAAGAGTTTAAGACTGGAGTGGGGTCTGGTATTCAAGCCATGGATTATATGTGTAGAATGAATGACTCTGACTCCGAAGGACATCTGCATCCAGTGACCTGTTGATTCGTTTATGAAGATGCTTGAATCCTTTAAGTATCAGAATCTTCCATAGAGATTATTCTCATACTCTTTCGCTGCTTTGGGCAGTCAGCTTTGGTGTGTCAGGTTAGCACTTGTGGGCTTACCTTACATCTACACTATAGTACTCATCATTAGCTTAGGTGGACCATTCTTAGGAATGAAATGAGTACAATTCTGATAATCTAACACAGGAGTGCATTAATTTGGTTTAGCATTCCTATGATATAGCATTTTAAAAATAGCTATGGTACTAAACAGTTGATTAATGCATGTGTGTCTGGGGCATTGATGCTGCTCCAGTAACATGCTATATATGCCTTGAATCTAATTATGAAAACTGTATATGTTTATTATAGAAATTTGGAACCTGTGGGAAAAGTACAAAGGGAAAACTCTTACAGCTTATATATATATCAGAAATATATGTTATATATTATGATATAATTTATATATTTAAAATTCTGATTTTCCTTCCATTTTTATGTTTTAGTTATTAATGAGTATATTTCTGCACTACTGTTTTTGTTTTATCACATTCCGTGTTGATATAACTTGATTTATTTAACCAATTCATTAATTATAGACATTTAGATTGTTTCCAAATTTATAGCATAATAAATAATGCTGTAATATGAATAACCATTTATAGAAATTTTTGTGCAATCTGCTGCTTCTTCAGGATGATTTTTAAGAGTAGAAGTATTCTAACAACTGAGTAGCTCATTACAGTGATTCTTATATATATTGCCAAGTCGCCTTCCATAAAGGTCATACCCATTTTCATTCTCACAAACATATCATGAGAATTTGTGTCCCCGTACTATAGCCAACACTGAGAATTCTTATTTTTTTAAAAAATAATGGCCAATTAATAGACAGTCAATGCTATTTCACTGTAAAAAATTCACATTTGATTGCTTAAAATGTTGAATGATTTTCACATGCTTATCAGCAATGTACACATCTTATTCAGTGTACTGTCTGCTTCTGTCATCTGCTCAAGTCTTTCCTACAGGATATTTGCTTTATTCATATTGATTTTAAGACCTCTTTATATATTAATAATATCAACACATCTTTTTGTCATATATATTAAAATATCATTTTGTGATTCAGAAAGGGGCATTTCCCAGAAGGTTTTGTTTTCTACATTTTACTTAGGATAACCTTAAAACGGGTGGGCACAGTGACTCAGCATTTGGGAAAAGAAGCCAAGGAATGTGCTGGACATGGGAGAATAGAGGAATGAAGAGAATTGGTTGAAGACCAGAGTTGACATTTGTATATTTGAACTCATATAACGGAGGCAAAGAATTTACTGGATTTTCTTACATAACCACTCGAGAACCATTAAGAATTTCCCCCCTCAAACAGTAATTTGTGGTAGGAAAGGTTAATATGTGATTGATAGGTCAGGTAAGGTGAGTGAACTATTCTATGTGATTAAGGTGATGGATGGTTAGAGAGGTACATTAACTCTTAAGGTCATTAAGCTTCCACATGGTTGAACCCTGCAGTTGAAATTTACTTTAAAAGAAGGTGATCTTTTAGATGTCTTTTTAAAAGAGAGATTTACTCAAGCCCACCCAATGGGGCTTGGGGTAAGTGTGTGGCCTGTACACACTAGCTTTTTGGATCCCATATCCTGGGTTAACAGCATTAAAAATGATCAGATTACTGAAGATGGTGCCTTTCGCCACTAACATTGTCTGTCTGGTATGTATTTAGGAGTTGTTTTTTCTCCAGAGCTCTTCTGACTTTAGCTTGAAAAAATTTTGTCCCCTCCTGGGAACATTGTTTATTTACTTTCACTGTGTTATCCATTATTCCAAGGACTTTAGAACCATTAGGGAGATGGATATTGCATGTTCTTCCATGGCAAAGAAATTCTAATCAAGAGGATGTCACTTTTTATTCTGTTCATTGAAGGCTGGAATGTTGAGCCGACTTCACTGACAGCTTTCACGAGCCCATCATTTAAGATAATGGATAAAATGGAACACTTTATTGAAGCAGGATTCATTTCTTAGCAGAGCATGAATACACTACATCACTTATGTTTGCAATACAAATGTGTGGTCAAGGGGGGATATATTCACAGATATATTCACAGATATATCGTGATGTTTTTATGTTCTTTAGTAAATTTTAATCTTTCTTCTTCCTATTAGTACAAATGTGGCAGAGGCCTTTTTTTCATCTCAGCATGCAATCCTGGAAAAAAAACTTGGGCAGCTGAAGTATGTACCATACAGGGTTATGAGGATTAAAAATGATAAAGCTTGGGAAAGTGCTTTGAAAAAATTGTGAAGCACTTTATAAATACTGGGTACAGTGATGATTATTTTCAGGCCAAGTACAAGTTGGCCTTTGCTCCAACTTTGAAGAGGTCACTAGCAGTGACAGAAAGTGAATGATAACACTGATGAGGGTGAAGATTAAGGATAAAAACCTCAGGACAGGGGAAGCATATCTGCTAAAACCATTAAGCTTGGAGGAGGAAGAATTTGTTCTTGGGGTGTGGTGGGCAGTAGGGTTGCTTTGTTTTTGCTCAGACACCTGTATAGACCCCATCTGATGATTAAGAATCTAGCAGATCAATGTATATTAGAATAAATATAATTTGTAAAGTATATAATTATGCAGATATTACTAAGTGAAAAAAGTGAGAAATTAAAAAAATGTTTAGTAAATAATAGTAGCAAGGGGATACAGATATAGTAAGAATCATGAAGAAAGGACATTTGGGAAATGCTGGGCTAGGTTATCTTTACTTTCATCTTAAGCCCTAATACTTAAAGTACATAGTTTCTTAAGGATGACACGAAGGTCAGTGGGAACCATTACAATGGTATCTCTTCTGTATAGCATCAGTCACTCCAGAAATTGCAGTATGACTTTAGAGCACAATGAGTATAGCTGGCATGAGTCTCAATACGCATCAAAGACAGAACAAGAAAGAGACCTGCATCCAGTGCTAGGCCAGAGCAGCAGCACACTTCAAGTGCACAGAGAATTCAGGGGCTGCTGACCCTCCCTGGTCACTTCCTCACATCTTTTCTGTTATATTATCTCTACGTACAAGGCTGCCTGTGTCATTTCACTCATCCAGTGGGTTCTGAAAAGTCCAACCATTCCATTCTGGAAGGAGGGATATGTAAAGGCCGCTCAGTGACACCTTCCTTTGCTGCCTTTCTTGTGCTTTTTAATAGCCAAATGTTTTAGAAAGTCTCTATTTACAGAAGAGAATTCTTAAACCTTTTTAGGTACCATTTATAGGAGAATTTTGACCAACCATTCGACTGCTGCAGACCATCTTGAGCATCTGATTGTATTGCCTTATTATTCAGTGATGAGAAAGCAGTGAGACTGCGTGGTCTCCTGCTGAATCTGTGAAAGAAATGAGAAGCGACACCCACTGGGTTGCAGTCTGTTCATCAATAGTAATCCAGTATTTTATAGAACTCTTACCAAAAGTAACAAAGTTACTTGTATCCAATACTTTTTGAAAAATAGAATTGTAATTGAATAACTACTTGTTTGTTTTGCTCTTTTTATTGGCTCTATCAGCCCCATTAGCAGCCATTAATGCTTTAGCTTGCAGTTCAAAATGCCCTTTTAATGCTCCTCAAGTGAAACACAGGCAGAACAAAAAGTGAAAAGAGAGTCTCTTTACCAATATTTTCTTCTAGGAAATTAATTTTTTTACAGATATATATGTATGTATATCTAGATATATTTCATAAATTATTACCTAGTTGTCTCAGTACCATTCATGGAAAAATCCTCTTTTCTTTTTGAATTGAAATGCATCATCAACTGAGTTATCATATATATTTACTTCCCTCTGTTTATTTTTTTTAAATTGAGTAACATTAGTTTATAACATTACATAATTTTCATGTGGACAACACTATAGTTCCACTTCTGTATACACTATAGCATGCTCACCACCAGAAGTTTAATTTCTCCCTTTTAGTTGACCCCCTTTCCCCATTTCGAACCATACAGTTGACCCCCTTTGCCCATTTCATTTTGCCCCCAATCTTCTTCCCTTCTGGTAACAACTACTCTGATTTCTATATCTTTGTGTTTGTTTTTGGTTTGGTTTGGTTTGTTCATTTCTTTTGTTATTTATTTTTTAAAATATTCCACATATGAGTGAAATCATATGGTATTTGTCTTTTTCCATCCAACTTATTTCACTTAGCCTAATACCCTCTAGGTCCACCTCTGTTGTTGCAAATGGCAAGATTTTATCTTTTTTCTGGCTAAGTAGCATTTCATTGTGTGTGTGTGTGTCTGTGTGTGTGTCTGTGTGTGTATATATATACATATATGTATGTATACATACATGCACACATACATACACAGACACACACACACACCCCGCATCTTCTTCATCCATTCATCTGTCAATGAGCACTTAGGTTGTTTCTGTATCTTGGCTGTAGTAAATAATGCTGGTGACTCTTCTGGAGGCAAAATATAGTTGGGTCTTATTTTTTTAATCCAGCCAGCCACTGTGTGTCTTTTGGTAAATTAAATCCATTTACATTTAGGATGATTATTGATAAATAAGGTCTTAGCACTGCCATTTTATCTTTTGTTTTCTGGTTGCTTTATATCTTTATTTTTTCTTTTTCCTTGTGTTTCTGTCTGCTGTTTTATTTTGGTGGTTTCCTATGATATTTTTCTTATTTTCCTCTTTTTCTTACTTTTCATGTCCCTCCTCTAGATTTTTGTTTTGTGGTTACCATGAAGTGTGTATAAAACATCTCATAGATAAAATAGTCTTTTTTCTGCTGATAGCATCTTATCTTCATTTACCTATACAGCTTCATCCTTTTTCTCTTCCCCCTTTATATTTTTCTTGTTTCAAATTATTCCTTTTTATGTTGTAATTTTGTTACCAAATAGAAGTAGTTATAGTTATTTTCACTGCTTTTTTTCCCATTTAAACTTTCTGCTATAATTGTCTGACTACCTATTTTGATATAGAGTTGCAGTTTTCAGATTCTGTCATCTTCTCAAAGTTTTGTGTGTTTTGCCTTTTCATTTCAACATTTCCTGTAAGGCAGGTTTAGTGGTGATGAGCTCCTTCCACTTTGTTTTTCTGGGAAAGCCTTTATTTCTCCTTCATATCTGAATGATAACTTTGCTGGATAGAGTATTCTTGGATGAAAGTTTTTTAATCTTTCAAAATTTTGAATATGTCATTCCACTGTCTCCTGGCCTGTAGAGTTTCTGCTGGGAAATCTTATGACAGCCTAATGAGGTTTCCTTTGTAGGTTACTGTCTTTTTTTCACCCCCTGGCTGCCTTTAAAATTCTTTGTCATTGACTTTTGACGGTTTTAATACAATGTGTCTCGGAGAAGGTCTTTTCCATTGTGGTAATTAGGGATGTTCTCTTAGCTTCATGGTCTTGTGAACCCAGTTCCTTCCCCAGTTTGGGAAGTTCACAGCTATTATTTCTTTAAATAACCTCTGTTCCCTTTTCCCTCTTTTCTCCTTCTGGCATACCCGTTATCCTTATGAGTCAGATCGTTCCCAATAGAGTCAGATACTTTATCATAAAATTTCTTCATTTTTTTAGACGTTAGTTTTCTGTCTTCTTCTACCCTTATCATTTCTAGAATTCTATCTTCGAGCTTGCTGATTCTCTCTTCCATATTGTCTGCTCGGTTTACAAAGCTTCCTAATGAGGTCTTCATTCCATTTATTGAGTTCTTCAGCTCCTGAACTTCTGTTTGGTTCTTTTTTGGAGTTTCAGTCTCTTTGGTAAAGTATTCCTTCTGTTCGTTAATTTTATTCCTGAGCTCTTTGAACTGCCTTTCTGATTTTCTTGAAGGCTGTTGAGTTTCTTCATGACAGCTGTTTTGAATTCTTTATCAGATTGCAATATTCCATGACTTTTATTTGGGTTTCTGGAGAATTGTCATTTTCTTTTTGTGACACCATATTCCCTTGGTTTTTCATGGTCCTTGATGAGTTGTTCCTCTGCTGGTTCATTTGAAGTAGTGAACACCTTTCTAACAACAGGTTAGTAATTAGGGTTCTTTTTTTTTTTGGTTTTCAGTAGGTGGCACAATAGCACAAATTTTTGATTTCTCTTACCAGAGCTGCCTCTGGCTATATTTGAGAATTCACAGTTTAAACCCTCCACTGCCTCTACCAGAGGTGTAGTCTAGTGCACCTGTTGTTGCTGTTTGTTCCTCTGGGATTGCTGGTGACTTGATGCTGCAGGTGTCACTACTGTTGCTGAGATGGTGGACACCTACATCTGGGGTTGCCTTCATCTTGGGCTGCCCCACCATCGGGGGAGAGGGAGGTTGGGAGGGGAATTGGGGTCACTCATTGGCTCCTCGGAAGCTGGAGAGGTGGGGTTACAGCCCTCACTAGAAGTGAAATTGAATTTGTACTTAAAAAAAAACACTCCCAGCAAACAAAAGCCCAGGACTAAATGGCCTGGGGAATTCTACCAAACATATGAAGAATAGCTAATACCTATCCTTTTCAAACTATTCCAAAAAATTGAAGAGGATGGGACACTCCCAAATTCATTCTGCCAGGCCACCATTACCTTGATACTAAAACCAAAGACAAATTTGCAAAAAAAAAAAAAAAAATGATAGGCCAATATCTGATGTTATTGATGCAAAAATCCTCAACAAAAATGTTAGCAAACCAAATCCAACAATATATAAAAAGGATCATACACCATGATCAAGTTGGTTTTATACTGGGATCACAAGGATGGTTCAATATTCATGAATCAATCAATATGTTACTGTCAGGGGGCTAGGATTACAGGCACCACCTCTGCTGCTCCCCCAGTTATACCTCCTCTACGTGTTCCAGTCCATCCACCTTTAGATGCAGAGATATGCAGAGCTCTTGGCATTCTGGTGTGCTGGGCAGAGGAAGCTCTCCTGAGTTACGGATGTTTCACTGGTTTCAGATTGAAGGGGAGACAAAGGGAATGTCTTAAGCCACCTTAAGCCACCATGATGCTGACATCACTTCGTACTTCCTTTCATTTCTTAGGCATAGCATAGCCCCTAAATCTTTTAATGTTTGGAAATAATATGTAATTTGTGATACCCATTTTTCATATTGATATACTTTATTGATTTGTTTCATTACTATTCTAATTGACAAGTGTTACACTCCTAGTTTATTAAGACCTTATTGTTATTCAGCAAATAGTTTTCTTTCTTTTTTAGATGAAGGATATACCTTAAGATTTGTGCATTGATGTGGTATAACGTTTGTTACATCAAAAGCACAGATAGGGGCTTCCCTGATGGTGCAGTGGTTGAGAGTCCGCCTGCCGATGCAGGGGACACGGGTTCGTGCCCCGGTCCGGGAAGATCCCACATGCCGCGGAGTGGCTGGGTCCGTGAGCCATGGCCGCTGAGCCTGCGCGTCCGGAGCCTGTGCTCTGCAACGGGAGAGGCCACGGCAGTGAGAGGCCTGCGTACCTCAAAAAAAAAAAACCAAAAAAAACCAGATAATGGCTAGTCATTGTATTCCATGGCTTGATCATAAATGAATCACACACAGTGTTTCCAGTTAATTAATGTTTGTTGAAAGGTAAGGGATGGTTTATGTAGACAGCTTCACGTAGAATATTGGGATGTTATTGCTGAAAGAGAGAAGGAAAACTATAATTTCTAAGCTTTTATGGTGGTAGGCACCATGCCAGGTACTTTAGTGGCTTATTTCATTTAATCCTTACAACAGTTCTATAAAATGGCAATATTAGTACTGTTTTACAGATAACATTACAAACCAAGATATGCACATTAAGAAACATGCCTAAGGTCTAAAGAAGACCTTAGCTTGGAATGAAATCTGAAATCCATAGTCTTTGGTATTCCAGCCAGCTTAGAGAACACCTAGAACAACTTTTAAGAAATTTTTATTAGAAATGAACTTGGGAGAGTTGAGTTCTTGCTCAGTTTTGTGAAGCAAATTCATGAAAGACCAAGGACAGAAATCCATTCTTCTGGTTCTTAGTTATTTACAATTTTTACATTGTCTATCTATTTTACCCAGGAAATTACAGCATAGACTCACTGCCTGATTTTGAGTGCAGCTTTATCATTTACTGGATATGTGATCTTGAAAGTATATGAAACAGAAATAAAAACAGAATCTACCTCTTAGGGACATTGCAACTAAATATATGTAAAGAGATTGTGTGCATGGTAAGTGCTCAGTTTTGAGTAAATTCTGCTACTAATGGTAACCCTGGGATCACATTCTATGTCTTATCAGTGTCAGATCACAAGAACAAACCAGTGGTCACTCTTTAATACACTGGTATAAATTTAAATCTATTTATTATCTTTTATATAGAGTACTTTAATTAGTTTGTATCTTATTTATCATTTTATCAAAGTTTGCCAGCTACAGTGAGAAGATGAAAAGAATATTTAGAACCTGTGTTGATACAAAGGGAGGGTAGGTACATAGGCATTTTAGAGAATTCCTGAAATCGTGTTAATTGACACAAGCCACCCACCAAGTTTATACCTGAGGCTTACAATGGGATAAAGAAAGTCATTGTTTAAAGATCATTTCCCACATAGTCAGGAGCAGACATACTTAGAGCTGTGTGCTCTAATGACTGCAGAGAAAATGTCAGAGTAGTAAGCTACTTTTGGATGTTAGTGTAAAGCTCTAGGAGACTTCGTGTATGAAGGAGTAGTAACAGGAAAACAGATGTGACTTTTTATATGTGTATTAGGATGAGGGCCAATTTGATCCATACATTTAAGGAGTTTGGAAAGTCCTCTAAACTGAGATTTAGGGAACTGATTTTGAATCTTGACCTTGGTACTGACTAGTTTGATTCCTTTGAAAAACTGTGTAAGCTTGTATTGTCTAAAACAGTAGACATTATTCACATGTGAATATTCATGGTATTTTAATCAATATAAATTTAAAATTAAAAATCAGTTTTTCTGTTGCATTACCCACAAGTGTTCATTAGTGGATTAGTTACATGTGGCTACTATATTGAGCAATGCAGAGTAACATTTCCATCTTTGTAGAAAGTTCTATTTGACAGCATTGAAAAGTTTCTGGCCTCGCTTTTTACCTCTGTAAAATAAGAGGGGGGGACGCCATTGTTGCTCTTAGTCTAATATTCTAAGACTTGTTTGATGACGACTCATACTGGGACGGGTAAGCTTAGGTTGTGTTTTGCTCTACTCTCCATGAAGATTCCAGTAACAGTTGCAAATAAAACTTGGAAGAATTCTGTGATAAGCATCCTGCAGTGTCACCAATAGCCACTGCCTTTCGTCTTCTATCCCCTCCTCCTTTTCCTCCTTCCCTTCCTCTTTTTTATTTCCTCTTCCTCTTCTTTTTTGTCTTGAAAGAAAAAGGGCATTTGTCCTGAACCATAAAGTTAGCTTTGTAAAAGTGACATTATCTGCCACTCTTAACGTGGTGGTGATAATCCAGACAGGCTAGATTATATGTGGTAACAGATGGCTCCCGAATCTCAGTAGTTTAAAACAACAGGGTTATTTCTCTCTCATGTTCAATATCTGCTGAGGCTCACTATGGGCTTTGCTTTGCATCATCCTTACTCCTGGATCTAGGCTTCTAGAACAAATAGTTCTTCACTGTAGCAAAGGGGAAAAAGGAGCAGGGAGTCACATCCTGGCATAAAAATTTCTTCCCAGGAGTGCCCCATGTCACCTATACTCACATTTCCTTGGCCAAGGTGAATTCATCGCCATATTTAACCTCCATAGAGAAATACAAGGCTGCAATGTCCCTGGGAAGCAAACTGGAAAAATTTGATGGAACGTATGAATGACTACCACAATATTCATAGGTTCACATCCAATAAAAATGCTACCCACGGGACTAACAGTGGAGGATCAAACACTTCAGGGGCAGTAGCTGAGTGACACCACTGCTGTGAATTACAGTCTTCATGCCCATTGTCCTGCACATTGTTGCCACACAGAAATGCTTGATCCGGTTGCTAGATTTCCTCTTCCTCTTCCTTTTCAGGAGAAGCTAGAGATATATATTGTTATGTGAAGTATCTTTAAAAATATTGGGCTACTGTTTATAAACGTGGATCAAAGAATGTACAGTACAGCCAGATGGAGCTTGCGACTCCTGAACTTTGGAATGGAAGGGAGGTGAAAGCAGGTAGTGGAGAGACAATGGCATGCGAGGAAGGAGACCTGAGTGTTGATCCTAGTAATATGATGAACTACCTGTGTGACATTGAGTGAGGCACTTACCCTCTCTTTCCTCATCTATAAAACAGGTAGATTGTGCAAGATCCATGACAACGCTAAGTATTTTGGACTGGTTCCAGTTGTTCTAGGAGCTACCTGAGGTCATGGACGAAGTTATTTCTCCATCTCTTTGCACCTGATAGTGTAAATTTGATATAAATTAAACCATACTTCCTTTCTCCATTCTGCTAGGCACTGGGGCAGGGACTAGAGATCTGAGAGGGAGATTCAAGTTTCATAGACATGTCAGTGCCCTAGGACAACATGATCTCTAATGTTCTTTTTTTTTTTAAAACAGAAAAATAATGGCAGTGTGTAAAGTATCTTGAAAGGTGGGTTGGTAAATTAAGAGCTTTGACTTCAACGTTAGACAGATTTGCTAACTGTGTCACCTGACCTGATCTCATCACTCTTACTTCTGTGCTTCAGATTCTTCATCCATAAAGATGCAATAATAGGGAATTCCCTGGAGGTCCAGTGGTTCGGGCTCCGAGCTTCCACTGCAGGAGGCAGAGGTCCAATCTCTAGTCAGGGAACTAAGGTCCCGCATGCCGTGTGGCCAAAAAAAAAAAAAAGGGATGCAGTAATAAAAAATGGCATTTACTTCATAAAGCTGTTGGGAAGGTTAAATAAGATAATACATATAAAATGCCTAATATTTAAGTTTTCTGAGCTATTGTTGTTGTGCCCCAACTTCTTCCCCTACCAACCTTCTCCCACATGTGATAACCCTGGAACCTAATCATGTGATCCCACAAGCGTTCACTGAGATTGTGCTCGACATGTGACAGAAGGAACTGTTAGCTTTTTCATTTCCTAATTTTTTCTAATCAGATCTTATGTAAATGTAACTTTTGCCTTTGGAATTAGGAACCCACAAAGGGGATAGCTTTAGGGGCATTCTTGTCTTAGACTTGTTTTATATGACAATTTCAGTTTAAAAATTTTATCTATACTAACCAGAGGAGATACTCATTGTGCTACAAGTCTGGTAAGAAACATGAAATAAATGCTTTGATACCACTGATGTGAATCCCATTGACATAACTAAGGCCAGCAAAATTGTTCTTCGGACTTTGTGTCTCCAAGTTAGAAACATGTTGGCAATTAGAAAAGTAAATATTTCTTGAAATTTATTGAAGTTGTGTTTTCCTTGTGATGAATTTGGAGACCTGTGGGTACCAAGGCCAACTGGAATAATTCCATCTTCAAAGAACATTAGGCTTGATTTAAAGCTCTGAAGACCCTCTGAAATTTAAACTACTGTGGCATCATTTTATTGGGCATTTATCTATATTATCATTGCAACAATCAGAGATGATCATTGCAGTATTGAGTAGCCAGAAAATAATTAAATACGTCATATCTATGATCCTAGGCAAAGTTTATTTTCATTGGAAAAGATTCATTGCATGAACTAGGTTATACTCGAGTAAAACCTCTTTAACTGTCTGTCACATACACCATATGATTCTGAAACTACTTACTTAAAAGATGACTTTGGGTTCTTGTTTTTGTAGTTTTTTTTATCATGAACACTCTACTCATCTGTTAAAACATTTGGCTTTTATTACACTCACTTCGTCTGTGGAGAAAACCTACTTTGTTTCTCAAAGGCAAAATTGAGCTGTTTTTCTCTCGTTCAAGTAGATCTTGTCATAAATGCTAGTTATTAAGTTCAAAAGGAACATACACTTTTGGAATCAAGTAAAATTATAGTTCTTCATTGGAGCTGCTCACAAAAGACAAAATCTGTATCTTTTATAGAAGTACAATATGTTCTTTTTTTAAAAAAAGGCTTACTGTAGCTTTTCCCCCCGATTTAAAAATTACACATACCCCTTGCAAATATGCAGGTGTATCACATTACCCTATCATGCAGAAATAATACTGTTGATTTTTTGAAATATTACTTTTGTCTTTCCCCATGCACACAGAAGCATAAACATTACAGACCCAAATAATTCCAAATTACTTATAACAGATTTAAATAGGGACATTTTTATGTGGTCATATTTTATTCTACTTTTTCAAATGTCTGGGTTCCTAGTTACAGAGGACATTTGCTGGTGGAAGCTATAATTCTTTTTTTTTTTTTTTTCTTTCGGTACGCGGGCCTCTCACTGCTGTGGCCTCTCCCGTCGCAGAGCACAGGCTCCGGACGCGCAGGCCCAGCGGCCACGGCCCACGGGCCCAGCCGCTCTGCGGCACGCAGGATCCGCCCGGACCAGGGCACGAACCCACGTCCCCTGCATTGGCAGGCGGACCCCCAACCACTGCGCCACCAGGGAAGCCCAATAATTCTTGTTTAAACGTTGAGGGTTAAAAATTTAGTTGATGCGTTTCTTTGCCTTTTACTTGCCTTTCCTCTTTTGAATGGACTAGCTTTCAGCCTTTTAGAGGGTGGGCAGAGAAAAGGGAAGACACTGATCTCCACATAAGTCAGTTTTGCTAAGAGCCCAGAGCTGGAGGGGTAGAGAACAGATATTAGACACCAGGCAAACAGTTTAATACAGAATTAAATAGAGCACAAGGGTAACAAGAAAAATAAATAACACCTGTAATGTGTCTGCATCTTTTCTAAATTAAACAATCACTTTAAACTAATATACCAGTAAAATAGCAATAGCAGCCCTATTTTAATTGAAATGAAGATAGGTAACCATGTTAAAAACAGTCTTAAATCCAGATTTGTCCAAGATTCATATTTTTCCTGGAACGAGTAGTATACATAAAGTTTTGGTTTTCCTTCACCAGAGTGCTTATTCATTATTAAAAATTTCCAGATTCTGTGCCCATATCACTAGTGTACTGGTTCATTTTTAGAGTACTCCAGCGCATATCATTTTGTGTGGATTTCAACTGTTTGATTCCCCTTCCTTCTGAGATCAAATAGGTAGCTCCGTATTCAGAGCATCAGAAGAAGGGTACTATTACCTTTGTCTGTAACTTAAAAATCCATAGAGTCTAATGTATTGTACTAGACGCAAAGAAAATGAAGCCCAGAGGATGGCATGACACTGGGCAAGTTTTTGTTGAACTCATAAGGGAAAAAGAGAGCATCTTCCTGTTTTTGTGGTGGGTGATTACACTGTTCACACTGTTTCTTTGTCAGAGTCACGTTTTCAAAGCACTACCTTGAGTAACTCAACTCTTGGCCTGATGTAAAGTAAGTACTTAGGATACATCATTCAATTACTTGAGAATTATTAGGAACTCGACTCACTCAAGTCATTGATAAGACCAATTCTTTCGATGTCCAAGGTTAGGAGGAGATTCAGGACTACAATTAAGTTTGTAATGTTAAATTCCATTGCACGGTCTCATGGTAGAAACATCTCCCAGCAGCCTGCTGGGCAATCTTCCCAGTTCCCCTGCTTGATTTCCAAGTGGCTGAAGCCAGGAATGATTTTGCTTTGACAATCAGCTAATGAGCCTTTGCATCACCTTTCCAACTGCCTTGTACTCAGTGGAAGTGATCAAAACACCTAAAGAAGGTTCACATATCCAAAGGGTCTTCAGATTTCTACTCTAAAGTAGGTTACTTTGAAAATGGATTTGGCTTTTCCCTACCCTCCAATTCCTTATAATATCTCTCTAAATAGGTCATAAACTCTAGTTATGTTCCTCATCTCTTACTTTGTGCAACCCCCTAAAGCAATGAATTTCTATAAAATGAACACATGAATTAAAGAATGAGGGAGTTCTCCTTCAAAGAAATCTATAGGATAAGACGCGTGATGCCTATCTGGAAAAGCACAGCAAGCCTTTCCTGAAGGGGTGTGAGGGCAAAGATCTAAAGCCAGAAAAGAGCATTCAAGGCGGGAAAGTCATCCATTTTGACTGAGGGTAGAGTGTGTCCGTGAAGAAAAGACTGGAGAGTTTGGCTCGCTGTATAGCACAGCTTTAACTATGTATATGTAAAATTGTCCAGAATTGACTTTTACATGTTACCATAACTACTAGACTGCAACAGTAATCTTTACACAGATGAATGCCATATAAACCTAGAATTCATGTGGTCTAATCTTAGCATGAAGCCAGGTAACAGCGGTCTAGTAAGGAAAAATGAAATATGTGTATATATATCTCTATCTCTATCTATCCATCTAACCAGCCAACCTGTTTAAAACTATAGCAGCAACAACAACAACAAACTAGGTTAGTACCTTAATGCTCAGCACAGCTTCTTAAAATTCCTAAAGGTGGTTCTCTTAATTCCAAACATTATTAAAGTCCTGGTTATCTTAAGGAGAAGATTCTCTATTGCCTTCCTATTTTCCACCTACAGTTGAACTCCTCGATCTCCCTTTCAGTTACACCCACCTCAGCTTTTTATTGTGAAGATTACCTTAGCCTCTGTGAATCTTAAGGTTTCCTTTTCCTTCCCCCCATTTCCGGAATTTAAACATCTTGGATCTGGTCCAGCAGAAGAAATCTTACCCCTTAGCAGGGGAGAGGCAGAAAAAGCAAGCATTTTTTTTTTTCCTCTGATCTCTGCCACACAAAGAATTGCTAATTAAGAACAATGTGCTGTAAAGGATAACACATGGTATTTTGTGTCAGAGGACCAGGGCTTAAGCCAATAATTCCATTTCTTTCTAACTGGGTTACCTTGGGCAAATGAATTAACCACCACTTGGGTTCCTCATCTGTTAAATGGGGACGGTAATTATACTAACTTCACAGTGAGGACGGGTGTGTGTATGTGTATGTTCACTCGCAAAGAGCCACATAAATGATAGTTATTAGTGATTTTTGTTTTTTGAGATTATTGAGTCAGTTCATCAAGTTCTTTTGGGAAGAAAATTGTTCTCCTTTTCTTGTGAGATCCTGTCCTCACACTCCCAGTGTTCTCCTGCTCAGTCCTGCAGGAGTGTGTGAAGGCTCTGGGCTGCCTGAACATCTCTCTCTTCTGGGCCCTCAGTAACACTTTACTCTTGGGGATTTTCTTGTCCAAGACACATTGTTTAATGTAACGCCTTATTTTCCCTCTTTGTAACACTGCCACTATTGCTTCTCGAGATGTCTTTACAACGTCTTGTTAAGCTAAAGGCTATTTTGCCCATTTAAAGTTAAGCATGTGCTACCACTGAAAACTTAACCTTACCCAGTGCTTTCTCTTTCAGCTCAATCTAAGATAATTTAAATCAGTGACTTTTATTTTATCTGAGGCTGCTGTAACAAAATGCCATAGACTGGATAGTTTGTAAACAATAGAAATTTATGTCTTATAGTTCTGGAGGCTGGAAGTCCCAGATCAGGATGCCAGCATGGTCAGATGGGAGCCCTCTGCAGGGTAGCTGACTTCTCCTTGCATCCTCATGAGGTGGAAGGGGCTTGGGAGCTCCGTGGCGTCTCTTAAAGGCATTAATCTCATTCATGAGGGCTCCACCCTCATGCTTAAGTGCCTCCCAAAGACCCCACTGCCTAATAACATCATATTAGGGGCTTGACTTTCAACATAAGAATTTTGGGGGGACACAAATACTCAGACCATAGCAACTTTGATTTAAAAAAAAGCAATGCAGAAGTAAACTCTATCAGCTTCCCTTGTGAAAAGCACCAGCTGAAGTTGTCAGAATACACAACTTAATTGCTTTTTGTCTATTTCCTGGTGAAGGGCCATTTAGGCTTGAGGAGCTATATTTTATTTTTTTGGTTTATTGTTTTTTTAACATCTTTATTGGAATATAATTGCTTTACAATATTGTGTTAGTTTCTGCTGTATAACAAAGTGAATCAGCTATATGTATACATATATCCCCATATCTCCTGCCTCTTGCATCTCCCTCCCACCCTCCCTATCCCACCCCTCTAGGTGGTCACAAAGCACCGAGCTGATCTCGCTGTGCTATGCGACTGCTTCCCACTAGCTATCTATTTTACATTTGGTAGTGTACATATGTCACTGCTACTCTCTCACTTCTTAGTCCCAGATTACCCTTCCCCCTCTCCGTGTCCTCAAGTCCATTCTCTATGTCTGTGTCTTTATTCCTGTCCTGCCCCTAGGTTCTTCAGAACCTTTTTTTTTTTCAGATTCCATATATATGTGTTATCATATGGCATTTATTTTTCTCTTTCTGACTTACTTCACTCTGTATGACACACTCTAGGTCCATCCACCTCACTACAAATAACTCAATTTTGTTTCTTTTTATGGCTGAGTAATATTCCATTGTATATATGTGCCACATCTTCTTTATCCATTCATCTGTCAATGGACACTTAGGTTGCTTCCATGTTGTGGGTATTGTAAATAGTGCTACAGTGAACATTGTGGTACATGACTCTTTTCGAATTATGGTTTTCTCAGGTTTTCTCTTTTCGAATTATGCCCAGTAGTGGGATTTTTGGGTCATATGGTAGTTCTATTTTTAGTTTTTTAAGGAACCTCCATGCTGTTCTCCATAGTGGCTATATCAATTTACATTCCCACCAACAGTGCAGGAGGGTTCCCTTTTCTCCACACCCTCTCCAGCATTTATTGTTTGTAGATTTTTTGATGATGGACATCCTGACCTGTGTGAGGTGATACCTCCTTGTAGTTTTGATTTTCATTTCTCTAAGGAGCTATATTTTAAATAGACTTGGTGTACTCTTGTGCTCTCTCACGTCTATATTAACAAGGTCAAAATCAAACTAGTAGCCAGGAAATGCTAATAATGGGGCTAAAAGTGACTTGGTCTCTGACCTTATGCATTACTTGCTATTATTTTTGTCTTAGTCTTCGTTTTATCTACTGCTATTTCCCAAGGAAAAGACCTGTTTTGAGTCAACAGAATGGTTAAACCCATACCACTGATGTCATTATTCCTTAGTCATTGAGATTCTAATTTAATTTATGTACTGCTTTAGTAGTGCAGGAAATTAACTGATGAGTCAATTTGTTTTAGACAATTGTAAAGCACAGATGTATAGCAATGCTTTTGAATTAAGAAGAACATTACTTCACTGCACCCCCTTTATGATACTTGGCATTTTATTAATATCATAGAGATAAAATCTGATTACATGAGATTACCAAGACAGAAGCCACATTAAGTGAATGATAGCTACTGACTGGGTCTCTGGGATGTATTCATCAGGCCCATGATGAGGGGCAAAGCAGAGCCATCCATGGAACCTCATCTCTTATAAAATGGGGAGTGGCTTTCCCTAGGCTGCCTGCGGGTGGCATGTGGTTGCCAGGGCGTCAGGACAGGGGGCCGTTTAAAACTCTTACTTGCCTGCTGACAGCAGCTATCAGCTTACTGCAGGGACTTTTGTTCTGAAAACAGCGCTTCCTTGTACAGCATGCCAGGGGAACGCTGTGGCTTTCAGGACTGGTTGTCAGGGGTGGGGCTAGGGGAGTCCCGCACATACATGACACTTTGCATTTCATCATGCAGCTGCAAAGAGGGCACTGCATTGTAGGAACACGGGACTTAATTATTACAGTTGGGGTAGTCCTCGGAGAGGTCTGGAAAGAAAAATATTTGGAAATTATTCTTAAATATGAGTACAATTTCATTCTTTTAGTTCCCGCCCCATTCCAAATCATGGACTTTAGAGTCAGTCTAACTTGTAATTTGTTTTCTAGTTAAACCTATTAATAGCTGTGTGACATAGGGGACATAACATTACAATTCTGAGCACAGTTTACTTATTTTCAAAATGGAGCTCGTGTGTGTGTGTGTGTGTGTGTGTGTGTGTGTGTGTGTGTGTGT
>NW_020837948.1:20345880-20377696 GCF_003676395.1 Aethalodelphis obliquidens
GTGTGTGTGTGTGTGTGTGTGTGTGTGTGTGTGTGTGTGTGTGTTTTAAATAAGATTACAAGTCTAAACTAGGGCCTGAAACACAGGAGGTACTGAATACATGCAGTCTCTTTCCACCTTTAATTAGTCTCATCTTTAGTGATTGGCTCAGTTTGACCCTGCAAAACTGTTTGTAACATATTTGTTCTAAGCAGTGTGTTTTCTAGGATACTGACAATGTGAATAACAGGAGCTCTGAATCAAAGTACCCTTTATACAAGATTAGAAAGGGACAGACTCAGAGCTGAGAGGAAATAGATTAATTTCAGCTTCAATGTTTATAAGTTTATTGGTGTGACATAGAACAAATGGGCTGCCAAGGCTAACAAAGCGTTTGTGTCTAGGGGCAGATTTTAGATCGCATCTCTCTCTGTCTTATTAGGTATCATCCCCTCCTCCACTCCCACATCGACTTCAGTATGGGCTGTAGATGTTTGGCTGCTGTTTTTTTTATAGCAGGGTTTCTCTCTTTGGAGAGGAGTATTTCTTCCAAGTTAAAGAATATAAATTGAGACATGGAGAGTTGAAATGTCTCAAAGAAAAGTGATGAAAGTGATGAAAAGGATGAAGGGTTGACTAAATTGATCTTTAAAGACAGTCTAAAGGCACTCTGATTATTGCATCTCATGAGAAGAGTTTAACGGTGATAGGGAACAAAACAAACCTCCAATAAATAACATACATGTGCCAGTGAATAGCTGTTTTCTATTTCCCTTCAAAGGGAGAGGAAAGGGGCTTCTTTTCAATACTAACACAATTTGGATGCAACTTTAAGATGCAGTTCTTGCCTGTAATGGGTAGCAGAGACTGGAATTCAGCTAACAAGTGAGCCTGTGAGATTTCTTCCTCAAAAGAGTTTTGTTAAAAACAAGACTCACAGTCTTTCTGATGTGGAGGAAGAGCATCTTGCTCTTCCATTCGCGACAAAAGAGTTGGATTTCTTTTTTTCCTATGACCTGTGGAGGAACCATCTAGGTACAGACCTCAAACTAGACTCTGCTTTTAACTAGTTTAATTGTCTATAGTTGTGTGTAAAATTTCATTTGATGGAAGGGTTATGCTGATAAAGTGTTTCACATCTACCAATCAAATGAGAGGTGGAAGAATTTACCTATCATTGGCTAAAGGAAATGAAAACCGTGTGCACAGCTATGATGCTTTCCATTTGCATTTCCATTTCTCATTGATTCCTCACCATAGTCCTATGAGGTAGGCATGATTATCCCCATTTTCTGGATGAGAAAACTGAAACTTAGAGAAGTAGATCACTTGTCCACGCTGGTGCCTGACTCTAAAGCCTGTGCTTGCTCCATAGTCCCACGTGGCCTCCGTGCTCCCCTAAGTACCTATGACTGAGGACCTGAAGGCAGGGTGTGGCCCTTATCTTCCAGGAGGGCACAGTGAGAATAAGATGGAGGTCATGTCTGGAGGATGACTTTTGAAGAATTCATCTTTTCTTACATTTCCTATTTATTTAGAAATACTGTCTTATGAGTCCCTAATCAGAAAACTAACGTTTAAGAAATCAATATAGACCCTCAGATATTTCTGCAAATTGGAGAATTTAGTAAGGTAACATTTACACTGATTTCCTACTTTAATTTTATCATTTGGGTAAACGTTTCTTCAGTGGTTTATTCTTCATTTTTGTGAAATTTGAAATAATCTTGAATGTTAGTATTAAAATGTGATCGTTGCTATTTCTCAATCTATCAAACCAGATCTTTTCAGGTAGAGATTTTTGAATTATGGGAACATTTCATCACTGGATTAAACAGTTTGAGAACACTTTCCAGGTGACGGTATTATTGGGAAAGTAAAGGAGACTATGAGGAAAAGATAAAGAAGAGAAACTATGCAGAGATAAAACAATCAAAGGTGGTAGCACTGGTTTCTAAACTGAGAAATCATCTGATTACTGCAGTATTTTAGAAACAAAGCCTCTTCCGTTTGTGGCTTTAACCCCAGACTAATCCATGGCTTTGCTTGTATTCTCTTCTTGATCTTGGAAAATACACGTTTAAAAAATATCATCATTGCTATATATCAGGAGAAGCTTCAGAATGAAATTCATTCATCTTTGTTAAAAATATTTTTGCGTGTTTCATTTCCTAAACACACCATGAGGTGATCGTTTATTTCTAGAATAATCATTTTCAAGGAAAGCTGGTACTTACGGTGAAAATAAAATATGTGAAACTGGAAATTACCCACATGTCCAGAAATACTGGAATGGATAAGTGTGTTATGCTTATGCAGTGGAATACCACACAGCAAATAGAAAGAAGCTCTGTATCCACCTGCAACAAAAGGAGTGAATCTCACAGTGGGATGGTGAGCAAACAAAGCCAGACACCAAAGAGTCCACAGTGTATAATTGTACGTGCTCTACAGTTCCATTTATACAAAGGTCAAAAACTGGCAAAACTAATCTATGCGGTTGCAAGTCGGCATAGGAATTTCCTCTGGGAAGGGAATGGCAGCTAGGAGGAGGCACAAAAGGAGTTTCTGGGGCGCTGCTAATGTTCTGATCTTTGGTGTGGGTGCTTGATATTATGGGTGTGTTGAGTTTGTGAGAATCCACCGAGCTGTGCAGTCAAAATTTGTGCATGTTTCTGTATCTATGGTTCTTCAATTCAGGTTCACTAATAGTCCAATCTAAATAAAACAAGCCACTAAACATGTAACAAACTTACTGATGGGAAGTTTAGGCATCAAAAATAGTCTTTTGAAATTAGAATGCCATGACGTAAGGGTTATCATACTTTATTGATTATTACAGTGCACTTATTTTCAAATTAGATCATCTTTAAAATTAAAGCATACATAATGATTTGTAGTATCTTATTATAATTAGCAGTGATTTCTCTCTCTTAATTGTAAATGGTGTCTTACTACTGATGTGCTAGATTTGATGAAATACGGTATTAAAAACTGTTACATGATATAAATAAATTCCTAAATAAATGGCAGATTGTTATTTGTATAGAAGAATTCACTGTTTTTATTTTAAAAATACTAAGGGGAAGTTTTACAGCATTTTATAACATTTCTACAAAATTTGTTTGGAGGACTCATGTAATTAAACCTCACATATTTTTAAATAAGAAAAATGGAGAAAATTTAATTTATCAGATTCTAAAATATATTCTAAAAGTACAGAATTAAACTGAAGTAGATAAGTAGAGTATATCCAAAAAATAACCAAATGCATATGAGAATATAGTGTGTATTGAAAATGGCATTTAAAATCAGGGTGGAAAGTTCAGGAAAAAAAAAAGGAAATGAGTGAAATGTGGCTGGTCCTTCAGTCTGTCACTTTTAGTCTCTGTTTCCAAAGATTATGCATGAGAGACAGGAGCTATCTGGGTTTTGGCTTATGACAGACAAGACTGTCAGTCTCCATGTGTCAAGGGTAACTACTCTTCTCCTTGGGAAGTGCTTGTGTTTGCCTGAGAACCATATTTGGTTCCTTTCACTTCTGAGGTCTCCAATTATCTTCTGGATAGGAAGCAGGCCAGCCTTATGTGAATGTATTAGTCCATCAACCGAGAAAGATCTCAGCCCTGAAAAATGACTTAAACAAATGAAAAATACTGCCTAAAAGTCAGCCTACTAAATGTATTTCATGTTACGACCCCCAAATTTAAGAGGATCCTCTACTCTAACTCCTGAAATTAACTGATGCTCTAAGGGAGGTGGCAGCGGTGGTGGGGATGCTTGGGCTTTTTTAGCGTGTAATTTGTTAAAGGGAAATGTTAGGGAAATTCTGTTTCCAGAAGAAACTATTTCTTATTAATGGAGTACATGAAACTCATAGGACACTGCACTGATTGCTCTCTTGTCAGCTAAAAAAAAAAGTTAGGTCAGGTGAAAAAAAACAAAAAAAATTTCAATTACATTTACAGCAGCAGCTGAAGGGGAACAAAATCAATGAAAGGAGCATACTTATTAGAGACCTGCAGTTGCCATTAAACTGAAACTAAATCACAGTGACAGTGTCTGAACTTCAGATAAATTGCTTTGAATTCTGAATGGGAGCCTGGAGAAATAATGGAAATGATATTGAGGTTGGTGGAAAAAAGGGTTAGAACTTTTTATAGCCATTGCTTCTCTGGATCTTGTAGATATTGTCAAAATCAAATACCGATTTGTTCTCTTTTTTATTTTTCATTTATTTATTTTTTGTGGAGGGGATTCTATTGTTTCTCCAGCAGATAATTCCACCTTCTATGTTCTCCTGGCGTTGAAAGGCTGGAGAATTATGATACTTGGATGTTGAGAGTAGAAGCAGAGCTTGCTGGGAACCCAAAGTAAGGTAACCCCCAAGGAGAAAACTGTCCTCTCTGAAGAGAGGGCAGATTGAGAAAGGAGTGGGTGCAGGGCCAGCCAGCTCTGCCCTGCTCACTCAATGGAGACACACATCATTTTGGCCTAGAGGTCTCTCCTAAGCTTCATCTGTGTTGAAAGGCATGAGTCTTTTTTTCCCCAACTTTTGTGCTTCCTTGAGCTGTGCCTTTCATCAGGCTCACTAGATATGCCTCATAGTGGGCTTTCGAGCTTTGGCAAATGGGCCTGAAATGCTGCCCATGGCTTTATTGAGCACAGACAACTTACCAGCACTCAGAGGACAACACCAGGGGTTTTCTCACAACAAACAATGCAACATAAAACTGCAGACAAATCACCGAGATGATCATACTACCATCTATAAATATTATACCCATGTAGAGTGAATCTTCACAGCTTTTCTGACCTCGTGGTCTTTCTTTCACAAGACCTCTTAGGATCCTGGCCATTTTAAAGTTTCTCATCATTGAGGGTTCACTAATTTACTGTTTTTAAGGGAAGGAAAATAGAGAATAATCACTAGAGGAAGAAAGCAGAAGAGGGATTTTATTTTTATTTTTCTAGGTAAAAGAGACTGAAGCATGTTTCCAGGCAAAGGAGAAAGACTTCTAGAGGTTGAAGGCACAAGAAAGACATGATGATTAGTAAACAGGGCAGCATCTTTTGGGAGACATGAGTGGGCAAGACATGAAACACACTGGAGGGATTTGTGTTGCAGGGGGAACATCCAGACACCAGGAGGGATGATGAATGCAGGGGAAAGAAGCAGGAGCTGAGGAAATTATCACAAGATAGGCCTGCTTTTCTTAGTGAAGAAAGAGGCAAGGCCACTAGCCAAGGGTGGGGTTGAGGGGGTAAATGATTTGAGGAGAAGGGGAAACATTTGCGTTAAAAGACAGAGGGAGATTCACAAAGAGCTCATTAGTCAAGTCTAAAGACTAGGTGAGATAGAAGATCATGCACTTCTAATTGCATCAATACCTCCTATTGTGTGCTTTTTTTTTTCTTTAGTGGAGCTAAGTCAGAACGTACAAGAGAAGCTGAGGGGATGGTTTGATTCTCAGTCACAAAAGTACTGGGACATGTGATTTGATTCGCTGTTTTACCCCAGCACCTGGGATAGTGCCTGTATCAAGTAGGTGCTAGGGTAATGGAATTGAAGACTCCAGAGATGAAGCATTTCAAGATAATATTATATTGTTTTATGTCTTAACTTATTTATACACCTCGTCTCCTTCACTGACTTATGCGTTCTTTGAAGGTGGGACCTTTTATTTCTTGGTATTTTTCTTGGCACCTAGCACACAATCAATAAAGAAGGAATAAATGAATATTTATTATTATTATTACCTGCATAATATTGAGCCTCAGCCTCAGAGCTGACTTTCCATCCAACCACAAGTCATTCCCTCGGCAACCCTGCACATTAATTCTCTTGCCATAAAGCAACTAAGTCACTTTTTTTCCCATTCATGCATTCTGTGAGAAATAATTCAATGACTGTTGTAAATAACATTAAGTTTCTGGTATTTTTGTTTTTATACCTCAGTATGTAAAAGACCAATTCATTTCTTAAGTATTACTTTTCATCTAGATCAACATATTCCATGTTTTTGTATTACCTTAAAGACATGCAGCTTCTTAGATCCCATTTTGGAAAAGACTATAGAAATTTGTCAGTGATCATGCATTAGATAAGAATTTATTGAGCAGAGCACCCGTTGTGCTAATGAGTGCATAAGAAAGTACGCACTACAGATGGGCATTTAGAAGTATTAAGCATGATTTCTGAGCTGACTCTGATAGAAAATAATAGTGAACCATATGTGGTGATGCATTATTACATCCTAAATGACCTGGTGCATTGCATTGGTGCTGTGGGAATTTTAAGGAGCTGGGATCAATGAGGACTTGCAATGCAGATGGAAATTTACTGATGAGGTGGGATTGGGCAGAGTTGAGGAATGGGTATAATCTGCAAAGATAGGAAGATCATTCAAAAGAGGTGAGCAATAAAGTTCTAACATCACAAATGTTTTGCTCCTCTTAGAAGTAAGGGTGTATCGGACTCTCGGACTCTCCGAATGCTACCTAGCCCAGTGATGCCCGTCATTCATCAAAGTGGGCTCTTGCAGCTATATAGGTACTAGAGGCTCACCTGTCTGGTCTTAGTGGATTGGACCAGGCATAAACACCTGAACCAAATTGAGTGGGATTCTCTCGCTCGTGAATTTGTAGTTAGAATCAAGAGACTCATGTTTGGTTACCGGAACAGAGGATAAGAAAACTCAGGCCTTAATGATTTCTCCTTCAGAGAGAAAAAAATGAGGTAGCTTTGCAGAGAGAAGGATGACAGAAGACGTTGAGGTTTTTCAAAGCTTTCTTGCTTTTGGAACTGGTCCTTTGTTCACAGTATTCCCTTATTCTTTTGATGTTTGCATAATCTGAACTGATATCCATTGTGTCACCCCTGATATTAATAATTTGGGTCTTCTGTTTTTATTCTTGTAATATATTTATGAATTTAATTGATCTTTTCAAATAACCAACTCTGTTTTATTATTATTTTTTCCCTATTGTTTTTCCCCTAATTGCTTTTCTATTTCATAAACTTCCACTTTTACATTTATTATTTCCTTCCATTTGCTTGCTTTGGGTTTATTTTTCTTTTTTTTTTTTCTAGGTTCTTAAAATGAGAGCTTAGATTATTGATTTGAGACTTTTTATCTTTTCTAATGTATGCATTTAGTGCTATAAAATTTCGTCTCAGCAGTGCTTTAACTTTGTTCCACAAATTTTCATAGACTCTATCCTCATCGTAATGTAATTTAAAAAATTTACCTGAGTCTTTCTCTTTGACTGTGGGTTAATTAAAATTGTGTTGTTTATTTACCAAGTGTTTGGAGATTTTTCTGTTATCTTTTTATTATTGCGAGTTTGATTCCACTCTAGTCAGGGAACACACTCTGCATGATTTCAAGTGTTTTAAATTCGTTTAGGTTTGTTTTGTGCTCAGGATATAGTCTATCTTGCTATATGTTCCATGGGCCCTTGAAAATATGTATAGTGTTGTTATGTTGAGTACTCTTTAAATGTTGATTAGGTTCTGTTAGTTGATGGTGTTGAGTTCTGTATTACTACAGATTTTATGTCTATTTTTTCCCAAAATTGTTGAGGGATATGTGTTGAGTTTCTAACTGTAATTGTGAATTTGTATATTTCTCCCTTCAGTGCCTTCAGTTTTTACTTTGCAGATTTTGTAGCTCTGTTTGGTTATACACATTTAAAATTACTATCTCAGCGTGGTGATTTGACCCTTTTATCATTACATAATGTTCGTCTTTGACTCTGGTAATTTTCTTTGCCTTGAGGTCTACTTAATCTGGTATTAATGTGCTTACTCCTACTTTCCTTCAGTTAATGTGTGTATGATATACCTTTTTCTGTCTTCTTACTTTCAACCTGCCTATATATATTTGAAGTGAGTTTCTTGTAGACAGCAAAGTTGGGTAATATTTTTTAATCTGCTCTTTCAATATCTGTCTTTTAATTTGGGTATTTAGACCATATGCATTTAATGTAATTATTGGTATTTAGAGGTTATTGTGTGATTTAATTTTTGTTTTCTGTTTTTTTCTCTTTGGTTTCTGTTTCTGCTTTTCTACCTCTCTGTAGGTTACTTGAACATTTTTGTAGAATTCCATTTTTATGTATCTATAGACCTTTTTAGTGTTTCTTTTCATGTAGCATTTTTAGTAATTGTTCTAGGTATTATACTATGTATATATAAAAATTATAAGCTTATGTTGTTCTTATTTTATCATTTTGAGTGACGTATGGAAACATTCCCTTCCTTTTTGCCATTTACCCTCCCCCATTTATAATATAATTGTTTTAGATGATTCATCAATCTATATTTAGAACTACATCAGACAGTGTAATATTTTTTGCTTCCATGATGAAACATAATGTAGAAAACACAAAAAGTGAAGGAAATCCTATTGTATTTACTAAATATTTTTTCTCATTGTGTTTTTTCACTTTTTCATGTTCATTTTTTATAATTTCATTTCTGTTTAGAAAAGTTTCTTTAGCCATTTTTTCATTGTAGGTGTATTGATAACAACGTCTCTTACTTTTCTTTCATCTGAGAATGTCTTTTATTTCTCTGTAGGCATTGCTTTTTTTAAAATTGAAGTATAGTTGATTTACAGTATTATATAAATTTTAGGTGTATGACAAAATGATTCACAATTTTTAAAGTTATACTCCATTCATAGTTACTATAAAATATTGGCTATATTCCCTGTGCTGTACAGTATATCCTAGTAGCTTATTTATTTTATACACTGTAGTGTGTACCTATTAATCCCTTACCCTTATCTTGCCCAAACTAGTTATCAATTAGCTTGTTCTCTGTATCTGTGATTCTGTTTCCTTTTTGTTAAATTCACTAGTTTATCTTTCTAGAGTCCATAGATAAGTGAGAGCATACAGTATTTGTCTTTCTCTGTATGACTTATTTCTCTAAGTCTAACACTGTCCAAGTCCATCCATGTTGCTGCAAATGGAAAATTTCATTCTTCTTTATGGCTGAGTAGTGTTCCGTTGTGTGTGTGTGTTGTGTATGTGTTTACCACATCTTCTTTATTCATTCATCTGTTGATGAAGACTTAGGTTGCTTCCACGTCTTGGCTATCATATAATAAATAATACTGGTATGAACATCGGGGTGCATATATCTTTTCAAATTAATGTTTTTGCTTTCTTTGAATATATACCCAAGAGTGGTATTGCTACATCATATGGTAGTCCTATTTTTAGTTTTTTGAGGAACCTCCATACTATTTTCCACAATGGCTGCACCAAGTTACATTCCTAACACAGTGTACAAAGGTTCACTTTTATCCACATCCTCACCAACATTTGTTAATCTGTGGTCTTTTTGATGATAGCCATTCTGACAGGTGTGAGGTGTTATTTCAGTTTTGATTTGCATTTCTCTGACGATTAATGATGTTGAGCATCTTTTCATGTGCCTGTTAGCCATCTGTATTTCTGCTTTGGAAAAATGTCTCTTCAGGTCTCCTGCCCATTTTTAAATTGGATTATTTGTTTGTTTGATGTTGAGCTGTATGAACTGCTTATATATTTTGGCTGTTAACCCCTTATTGGTTGTATCATTTGAAAATATTTTCTCTCATTCCAAAGGTTGTCTTTTCATTTTGCCAGTGTTTTCCTTTGCTGTGCAAAAACTTTTAAGTTTAATTAGGTCCCTTTGTTTATTTTTGCTTCTGTTTCCTTTGCCTTAGGAGACAGATCCAAAAAATACTGCTATGATTTATGTCAGAGAGTGTTCCACTGTGTTTTTTTCTAGGAGTTTTATGGTTTCTGGTCTTTTAGGTCATTAATCCATTTTGAGTGTATTTTTATATATGGTATGAAAGAATGTTCTAATTTGATTCTTTTACATGTAGCTGCCCAGTTTTCCCAGAACCATTTATTGAAGAAACTATTGTTTCCCCATTGTATATTCTTGAGTCTTTTGTTGTAGATTAACTGACCATAAATGTGTGGGTTTATTTTTGGATTCTGTATTCTGTTCCATTCATGTATGTGTCTGTTTTTGTGCCAGTACCATATTATTTTGATTACTGTAGTTTTGTAGTATAGTCTGAAGTCAGAGAGCGTGATACCTCCAGCTCTGTTCTTTCTCAAGATTGTTTTTGGCTATTTGTGTCTTTTGTGTTTCCACACAAATTTAAAAATTATTCTAGTTCTGCGAAAAATGTGTCTTTTGATAGGAATTGCATTGAATCTGTAGATTGCCTTCGGTAGTATGGTCATTTTTTTTTTAACATCTTTATTGGAGTATAATTGCTTTACAATGGTGTGTTAGTTTCTGCTTTACAACAAAATGAATCAGTTATACATATACACATGTTCCTATCTCTCTTCTCTCTGGCATCTCCCTCCCTCCCACCCTCCCTATCCCACACCTCCAGGCAGTCACAAAGCACTGAGCTGATCTCCTTGTGCTATGCGGCTTCTTCCCACTAGATATCTACCTTACGTTTGGTAGTGTATATATGTCCATGCCTCTATCTCGCTTTCGCACAGCTTACCCTTCCCCCTCCCCATATCCTCAAGTCCATTCTCTAGTAGGTCTGTGTCTTTATTCCTGTCTTACCGCTAGGTTCTTCATGACATTTTTGTTCTTAAATTCCATATATATGTGTTAGCATACAGTATTTGTCTCTCTCTTTCTGACTTACTTCACTCTGTATGACAGACTCTAGGTCTATCCACCTCATTACAAATAGCTCAATTTCATTTCTTTTTATGGCTGAGTAATATTCCATTGTATATATGTGCCACATCTTCTTTATCCATTCATCTGATGATGGACACTTAGGTTGTTTCCATCTCCGGGCTACTGTAAATAGAGCTGCAATGAACATTTTGGTACACGACTCTTTTTGAATTATGGTTTTCTCACGGTATATGCCCAGTAGTGGGATTGCTGGGTCATATGGTAGTTCTATTTGTAGTTTTTTAAGGAACCTCCATACTGTTCTCCACAGTGGCTGTATCAATTTACATTCCCACCAACAGTGCAAGAGGGTTCCCTTTTCTCCACACCCTCTCCAGCATTTATTGTTTCTAGATTTTATGATGATGGCCATTCTGACTGGTGTGAGAAGATACCTCATTGTAGTTTTGATTTGCATTTCTCTAATGATTAGTGATGTTGAGCATTCTTTCATGTGTTTGTTGGCAGTCTGTATATCTTCTTTGGAGAAATGTCTATTTAGGTCTTCTGCCCATTTTTGGATTGGGTTGTTTGTTTGTTTGTTATTAAGCTGCATGAGCTGCTTATAAATTTTGGAGATTAATCCTTTGTCAGTTGCTTCATTTGCAAATATTTTCTCCCATTCTGAGGGTTGTCTTTTGGTCTTGTTTATGGTTTCCTTTGCTGTGCAAAAGCTTTGAAGTTTCATTAGGTCCCATTTGTTTATTTTTGTTTTTATTTCCATTTCCCTAGGAGGTGGGTCAAAAAGGATCTTGCTGTGATTTATGTCATAGAGTGTCCTGCCTATATTTTCCTCTAAGAGTTTGATAGTTTCTGGCCTTACATTGAGGTCTTTAATCCATTTTGAGCTTATTTTTGTGTATGGTGTTAGGGAGTGATCTAATCTCATACTTTTACATGTACCTGTCCAGTTTTCCCAGCACCACTTATTGAAGAGGCTGTCCTTTCTCCACTGTACATTCCTGCCCCCTTTATCAAAGATAAGGTGACCATATGTGTGTGGGTTTATCTCTGGGCTTTCTATCCTGTTCCATTGATCTGTCTTTCTGTTTTTGTGCCAATACCATACTGTCTTGATTACTGTAGCTTTGTAGTCTAGTGTGAAGTCAGGGAGCCTGATTCCTCCAGCTCCGTTTTTCGTTCTTAAGATTGCTTTGGCTATTCAGGGTCTTTTGTGTTTCCATACAAATTGAGAAATTTTTTGTTCTAGTTCTGTGAAAAATGCCAGTGGTAGTTTGATAGGGATTGCATTGAATCTGTAGATTGGGTAGTAGAGTCATTTTCACAGTGTTGATTCTTCCAATCCAAGAACATGGTATATCTCTCCATGTATTTGTGTCATCTTTAATTTCTTTCATCAGTGTCTTATAATTTTCTGCATACAGGTCTTTTGTCTCCTTAGGTAGGTTTATTCCTAGATAGTTTATTCTTTTTGTTGCAATGGTAAATGGGAGTGTTTTCTTGATTTCACTTTCAGATTTTTCATCATTAGTGTATAGGAATGCCAGAGATTTCTGTGCATTAATTTTGTATCCTGCAACTTTACCAAATTCATTGATTAGCTCTAGTATTTTCTGGTAGCATCTTTAGGATTCTCTATGTTATAGTATCATGTCATCTGCAAACAGTGACAGCTTTACTTCTTTTCTTCCAATTTGTATTCCTTTTATTTCCTTTTCTTCTCTGATTGCTGTGGCTAAAACTTCCAAAACTATGTTGAATAAGAGTGGTGAGAGTGGGCAGCCTTGTCGTGTTCCTGATCTTAGTGGAAATGCTTTCAGGTTTTCATCATTGAGGACAATGTTGGCTCTGGGTTTGTCATATATGGCCTTTATTATGTTGAGGAAAGTTCCCTCTGTGCCTACTTTCTGCAGGGTTTTTATCATAAATCGGTGTTGAATTTTGTCGAAAGCTTTCTCTGCATCGATTGAGATGATCATATGGGTTTTCTCTTTCAATTTGTTAATATGGTGTATCACGTTGATTGATTTGCGTATATTGAAGGATCCTTGCATCCCTGGAATAAACCCCACTTGATCATGGCGTGTGATCAGTTTAATGTGCTGTTGGATTCTGTTTGCTAGTATTTTGTTGAGGATTTTTGCATCTATGTTCATCAGTGATATTGGCCTGTAGTTTTCTTTCTTTGTGACATCCTTGTCTGGTTTTGGTATCAGGGTGATAGCGGCCTCGTAGAATGAGTTCGGGAGTGTTCCTCCCTCTGCTATATTTTGAAAGAGTTTGAGAAGGATAGGTGTTAGCTCTTCTCTAAATGTTTGATAGAATTCACCCGTGAAGCCATCGGTCCTGGGCTTTTGTTTGTTGGAAGATTTTTAATCACAGTTTCAATTTCAGTGCTTGTGATTGGTCTGTTCATATTTTCTTTCTTTGTGATTCAGTCTTGGCAGGTTGGTCATTTCTAAGAATTTGTGTATTTCTTCCAGGTTGTCCATTTTATTGGCATAGAGTTGCTTGTAGTAATCTCTCATGATCTTTTTTATTTCTGCAGTGTCAGTTGTTACTTCTCCTTTTTCATTTCTAATTCTGTTCATTTGAGTCTTCTCCCTTTTTTTCTTGATGAGTCCGGCTAATCGTTTATCCATTTTGTTTATCTTCTCAAAGAACCAGCTTTTAGTTGTATTGATCTTTGCTATTGTTTCCTTCATTTCTTTTTCATTTATTTTTGATCTGATTTTTATGATTTCTTTCCTTCTGCTAACTTTGGGGTTTTTTTTTGTTCTTCTTTCTCTAATTGCTTTAGGTGCAAGTTTAGGTTGTTTATTCGAGATGTTTCCTGTTTCTTAAGGTAAGATTGTATTGCTATAAACTTCCCTCTTAGAACTGCTTTTGCTGCATCCCATAGAGTTTGGGTCATCGTGTCTCCATTGTCATTTGTTTCTAGGTATTTTTTGATTTCCTCTTTGATTTCTTCAGTGATCACTTCGTTATTAAGTAGTGTATTGTTTAGCCTCCATGTGTTTGTATTTTTTACAGATCTTTTCCTGTAATTGATATCTAGTCTCATAGCATTGTGGTCGGAAAAGATACTTGATACAGTTTCAATTTTCTTAAATTTACCAAGGCTTGATTTGTGACCCAAGATATGATCTATCCTGGAGAATTTCCATGAGCACTTGAGAAAAATGTGTTTTCTGTTGTTTTTGGATGGATTGTCCTATAAATATCAATTACGTCCATCATGTTTAATGTATCATTTAAAGCTTATGTTTCCTTATTTATTTTCATTTTGGATGATCTGTCCATTGGTGAAAGTGGGGTGTTAAAGTCCCTTACAATGAATGTGTTAGTTGATTTCCCCTTTTATGGCTGTTAGGATTTGCCTTATGTATTGAGGTGCTCCTATGTTGGGTGCATAAATATTTACAATTGTTATATCTTCTTCTTGGATCGATCCCTTGATCATTATGTAGTGTCCTTCTTTGTCTCTTGTAATAGTCTTTATTTTAAAGTCTATTTTGTCTGATATGAGAATTGCTACTCCAGCTTTCTTTTGGTTTCCATTTGCATGGAATATCTTTTTCCATCCCCTTACTTTCAGTCTGTATGTGTCTCTAGGTCTGAAGTGGGTCTCTTGTAGACAGCAAATATATGGGTCTTGTTTTTGTATCCATTCAGCCAATCTGTGTCTTTTGGTGGGAGCATTTAATCCATTTACATTTAAGGTAATTATCGATATGTATTTTCCTATTGCCATTTTCTTAATAGTTTTGGGTTCTTTATTTTAGGTCTTTTCCTTCTCTTGTGTTTCTTGCCTAGAGAAGTTCCTTTAGCAGTTGTTTTAGAGCTTTTCCTTGTCTGTAAAGGTTTTAATTTCTTCATCAAATGTGAAAGAGATCCTTGCTGGGTAGAGTAATATTCGTTGTAGGTTTTTCTCCTTCATCACTTTAAATATGTCCTGCCAGTCCCTTCTGGCCTGCAGAGTTTCTTCTGAAAGATCAGTTGTTAACCTTATGGGGATTCCCTTGTGTGTTATTTGTTGTTTTTCCCTTGCTGCTTTTAATATGTTTTCTTTGTATTTAATTTTTGACAGTTTGATTAATATGTGTCTTGGCGTATTTCTCCTTGGATTTATCCTGTATGGGACTCTCTGTGCTTCCTGGACTTGACTATTTCCTGTCCCATATTAGGGAAGTTTTCAACTATAATCTCTTCAGATATCTTCTCAGTCCCTTTCTTTTTCTCTTCTTCTGGAACCCCTATAATTCGAGTGTTGTTGCGTTTAATGTTGTCCCAGAGGTCTCTGAGACTGTCCTCAGTTCTTTTCATTCTTTTTTCTTTTTTCTGCTCTGCAGTAGTTATTTCCACTATTTTATCTTCCAGGTCACTTATCCGTTCTTCTGCCTCAGTTATTCTGCTATTGATCCCATCTAGAGTATTTTTAATTTCATTTATTGTGTTGTTCATCATTGTTTGTTTCATCTTTAGTTCTTCTAGGTCCTTGTTAAATGTTTCTTGCATTTTGTCTATTCTGTTTCCAAGATTTTGGATCACCTCTACTGTCATTATTCTGAATTCTTTTTCAGGTAGACTGCCTGTTTCCTCTTCATTTGTTAGGTCTGGTGGGTTTTTATCTTGCTCCTTCATCTGCTGTGTGTTTTTGTGTCTTCTCATTTTGCTTATCTTACTGTGTTTGGGGTCTCCTTTTTGCAGGTTGCAGGTTTGTAGTTCTCGTTGTTTTTGGTGTCTGTCTCCAGTGGCTAATGTTGGTTCAGTGGGTTGTGTAGGCTTCCTGGTGGATGGCACTAGTGCCTATATTCTGGTGGATGAGGCTGGATCTTGTCTTTCTGGTGGGCAGGTCCCCGTTAGGTGGTGTGTTTTGGGGTGTCTGTGGACTTATTATGATTTTAGGCAGCCTCTCTGTTAATGGGTGGGGTTGTGTTCCTGTCTTGCTAGTTGTTTGGTATAGGATGTCCAGCACTGTATCTTGCTGGTCGGTGAGTGAAGCTGGGTGCTGGTGTTGAGATGGAGATCTCTGGGAGATTTTTGCCGTTTGATATTATGTGGTGCTGGGAGGTCTCTTGTGGACCAGTGTCCTGAAGTTGGCTCTCCCACCTCAGAGGCACAGCCCTGACTCCTGGCTGCAGCACCAAGAGCCTTTCATCCACATGGCTCAGAATAAGAGGGAGAAAAACTAGAAAGAAAGAATTAGTAGAAGAGAGGGGGGGGGGCGGGAGGGAGGGAGGCAGGGAGGGAGAGAGAGAGAGAGAGAGAGAGAGAAAGAGAAAGAAAGAAAGAAAGGAGGGAGGGAGGGAGGGAGGGAGGGAAGGAAGGAAGGAAGGAAGGAAAAAAAGAAAGAAAGGGCTTCCCTGGTGGTGCAGTGGTTGAGAGTCCGCCTGCTGAGGCAGGGGACATGGGTTCATGCCCTGGTCCGGGAAGATCCCACATGCCGTGGAGCGGCTACGCCCGTGAGCCATGGCTGCTGAGCCTGCACGTCCAGAGCCTGTGCTTCGCAATGGGAGAGGCCACAACAGTGAGAGGCCCGTGTACTGCCAAAAAAAAAAAAAAAAAAAAAAAAAGAAAGAAAGAAGATAAAGTAAAATAAAATAAAGTATGATAAAATATAATAAAGTTATTAAAATAAAAAAAATTATTAAGAGAAAAAGTGGACGGATAGAACCCTAGGACAAATGTTGGAAGCAAAGCTATACAGACAAAATCTCACACAGAAGCATACACACTCACAAAACGAGGAAAAGTGGAAAAAATCATAAATCTTGCTCTCAAAGTCCACCTCCTTAATTTGGGATGTTTCGTTGTCTATTCATGTATTCCACAGATGCAGGGTACATCAAGTTGATTGTGGAGCTTTAAGCCACTGCTTGTGAGGCTGCTGGGAGAGATTTCCCCTTCTCTTTGTTCTCACAGCGCCCTGGGGCTCAGCTTTGGATTTGGCCCCGCCTCTGCGTGTAGGTCACCCGAGGGCGTCTGTTCTTCGCTCAGACAGGACGGGGTTAAAGGAGCCGCTGATTCGGGGCCTCTGGCTCACTCAGGCCGGGGGAGGGCGGGGCACGGAGTGCGGGCGAGCCTGCGGCAGCAGAGGCCAGCGTGATGTTTAACTAGCCTGAGGCGTGGCGTGAGTTCTCCCGGGTAAGTTGTGCCTGGATCCCGGGACCCTGGCAGTGGCGGGCTGAAGCGGGGTGTGGATAGTGACCTGTGCTCGCACACAGGCTTCTTGGTGGCGACAGCAGCAGCCTTAGCGTCTCATGCCCGTCTCTGGGGTCCGCGTTTTTAGCCGCGGCTTGCACCCATCTCTGGAGCTCCTTTAAGCAGCGGTCTTAATCCCCTCTCCTCGCGCACCAGGAAACAAAGAGGGAAGAAAAAGTCTCTTGCCTCTTCGGCAGGTCCAGACTTTTCCCCGGAGTCCCTCCCAGCCAGCCGGGGCGCACTAACCCCCTGCAGGCTGTGTTCACGCAAGCCCGAGCCTCAGCTCCCAGCCTCTTCCGCCCTGGCAGGGGAGCAGACAAGCCTCTCGGGCTGGTGAGTGCTGGTCGGCACCGATTCTCTGTGTGGGAATCTCTCCGCTTTGACCCCCGCACCCCTGTTTCTGTGCTCTCCTCCGCGGCTGCGAAGCTTCCCCTTCCGCCATCCGCAGTTTGTGCCCGCGAAGGGGCTTCCGAGTGTGTGGAACTTTTCCTCCTTCACAGCCCCCTCCCACTGGTGCAGGTCCCGTCCCTATTCTTTTGTCTCTATTTATTCTTTTTTCTTTTGCCCTACCCAGGTACGTGGGGAGTTTCTTGCCTTTTGGGAGGTCTGAGGTCTTCTGCCAGCGTTCAGTAGATGTTCTGTAGGAGTTGTTCCACGTGTAGATGTATTTCTGGTGTATCTGTGGGGAGGAAGGTGATCTCCGCGTTTTACTCCTCCGCCATCTTCCCGGAAACCCCAGTATGGTCATTTTAACAGTATTAATTCTTCCAATACATGAACGTGGTATATCTTTCCACTTCTTTGTGTTGTCTTCAGTTTCTTTTATCAGTGTCTTAAAATTTTCTGAATATAGGTTTTTACCTCCTTAGGTAGGTGTATTCCTAGGTATTTTACTCTGTTTGATACAATTGTAAATGGGATTGTTTCCTTAATTTCTCTTTCAGATAGTTCATTGTTAGTGTATGGAAATAAAACAGATCTCTGTATATTAATTTTGTTTCCTGCAACTTTACCAAATTCATTGATGAGCTCTAGGTGTTTTTTGTGGCATCTTGAGGATTTTATATGTATAGTATCATGTCATCTGCAAACAGTGACAGTTTTACTTCTTTCTTTCCAATTCAGATTCCTTTCATATATTGTCTGATTACTGTGGCTAGGACTTTTAATACTGTGTTAAATAAAAGTAGCAGGAGTGCTCGTCTTGCTCCTGATCTTAGAGGAAATATTTTCAGCTTTTCACCATTGAGTATGATGTTGGCTGTAGGTTTGTTATGACCGTTAATATATTGAAGCATGTTTCTTCTATACCCACTTTATTGAGACTTTTTATTATAAATGGATGGTGAACTTTTCTGCATCTATTGAGATAACCATGTGATTTTTATCCTTCCTTGTGTTAATGTGATGTTTCACATTGTTTGATTTGCAAATATTGAGCCATCCTTGTGTCCCTGGGATACATCCCACTTGATCATGGAGTATTATCCTTTTAATATATTTTTGAATTCCATTTGCTAATATTTTATTGAGGAATTTTACATCTATATTCATTGGCCTATAATTTTCTTTTTTTTGTGATATACATACTTGGTATACGGGTTGGCCTCATAGAATGAGTTCAGAAGTGTTCTTTCCTCTGCAATTTTTTTGAATAGTTTGAGAAGGATAGGTCTTAACTCATCTCTAAATGTTTAGTGTGTGAAGCCATCAGGTCCTTGCCTTTTGTTTTTTGGGTATTTTTTAATTACTGATTTAGTTTCACTACTAGTAATTGGTTGGTTCCTATTTTCTATTTCTTCCTGATTCATTCTTGGAAGATTGTGCAATTGCAATTATTGGTCACCCACTTGGGGGTATGGGACTTGACTATATCACGACTCTGCCTCTTCTACCATCTCGTTGTGGTTCCTTCTTTATATCTTTAGTTGCAGAAGATCTTTTCTGGTAGATGGTTGTTCTGTAAATAGTTGTAATTTTGTTGTGCCAATGAGAGGAGGTGAGCTCAGGGTCTTTCTACTCCACCATCTTCATTGATCTTTCCATCTAAGAATGTCTTGATTTCCCCTTTATTCCTGAAGAATATTTTTGCTGGGTAGATATCTAAATTGTTCCTTCAGCACTTGAACGATATTGTGTCACTGCCTTCTGATATCTATGGTTTCTAATGAGAAATTTGTTGTCATTCAAATTGATTTTTTTCCTGCAGTTTAGGTGTCCTTTTTCTCTTGCTGCTTTCAAAATTTTTTTTTTTTTAAATTTTCCCCAGTTCTCTCATGGTGTGTCATGCAGTGGGTTTCCTTGTAATATCCTATTGGTGTTCACTAAATTTATTGAATCTGTAGGTTTATGTCTCTTGCTAAATTTGAGACATTTTCAGGTATTATTTGTATGGGTACTTTTTAGCTCTACTCTGTTTCTCCTCTCCTTTCTTATGACATAATATATTCTGACAGTATTGATGATATATTTATGTCACACAGGTCCCTAATGTGCTGTTCATTTTTTTCTCACAGTCTATGTTTCCTATGTTCTTGAGAATGGGTTCTTTCTATTGTTCTGTCTTCACGTTCACTGCTTCATTTGTTCATTGCATTCTACTGTTGAGTCCTTCCACTAAGCTTTTTATTTCAGTTATTGTATTTTCCAGTTGTATAATTGTATAATTTCCATTTAGTTCTTTGCTGATACTTTCTATTTCTTTGCTGAGGCTTTCTACTTTTTTTCTCATTTGTTTATTGATTATTGTGTAATGGTAATTGCTTATTTGAAGACCTTTTTTTTTTCCCTCATGACTGTTTTCACATCTTTGTCAGATAATTCCAACATCTTGTCATCTCAGTGTTAGCATCTATTGATTGTCTTTTATTGTTAAGCTTGTGATCTTCCCGATTCTTGGTACGAGGAGTGATTTTTGGTTAAAAGTTACACAATTTAGTGTTACATTATGTGTACCTCAGTTTTATTCAACTCTTCTGTTTTAACTGGCTTTCTCTGACACTACATCTGAGATGGAAGCATGCCATCTCATTCTTTTCAAGTGTGGATAAATGTCCAGTTTCCCCAGTAGCCCTCTGTTGACACCCAAGGGCTGGAAGGTGGGGGCTCCTCATCAATGCCAGATGGAGGTGGAAGTCCAGGACCCGCATATGATTTCCGCTGACAACAACCCTGTTGGGGAGGGACTGGTTCCCTTCCATTGGTGGTGAAAGTTCCAGCTTCTTCCTCATTTTTCACAGTCCAGCAGGGGATGGTGGTGCCTCATTATCGCCTGACCGTGTTGGGGGTCTAGACACTCCACCCAGCCTTGGCTGGCATGCGTGGGGGTGGGGTCGCAGTTCTTTCTGTGCTGTTTGGCTGGGTTAGAGTGGCTGTTGTCTATAAAGTTTTCTGTCTTGCTAAGCTATCCTTTTCCTAATTATTTGGCTAGAGAGGGCAGGCTTTTGTTTGCCTGTGCTTGGTGGCATTTCTGGTTTAATGGCTTCTTCAGTTCCAAGTCTGGGGATATATGAAGTAAAAACAGAACAAAACAAACCAGGAAACTCACGATTGTGTTGATTTCTGGGCCCTGAGGTCCCTAGACCGTCTACGTTATTTTCTCCAACTTTCAGTCTTCTTATGTTTGTGTTATATACAATGTCCAGGATTTTTAGTTATGCTTAGCAATAGAAATATGGAAAAGTATTATCTATACCATCTTTCTCCTTTAATATGTTTTTATTGAAAGTTTTTTTTTCCATTTTAAATCTCTGCTTATCCCTTGTTAATTGTGTGCTGAATTTATGCTGCAGTCAATATAAAAAATGTCATTGATGTCGATGCCATTGTTAAGTTATTTCTGAGGATAAAGGCATTTTGTTACCTTGCCAAATAGAAATAGAGATAATTGGTTTGTAGGCTCCTAAGTCTGTTTGAGTCAGATAACACATGAGAGGTTGTATGAAGAAGTAGTGTTTGTTATCAGCCTGATGTAAAACTGGGTGAAATGGCGTGCTCCTGCTAAAAGATTGTCATTGCTTGAATTTAGCATTGACACATTAAGGAATCACTCATTTAGAATGACATTCTTGTGGGTTCCTTGTTCATGGGTAACTGTTGATTTAGGCCATGTTTCTAGATCCTGCTTGGAGGGTGTAAATATTCTAATATATCCTTCTTTATGTTTCTGAGAACATCTTGCATGACGTTGCTACTTTTATGTACTCCTAAAACTTGAAGATAATTTCCAGTTTTTCTTCACTTTATTTTACACATCTTCTGTATTCCTAGTTAGAATTCATCTAAAGTCAAGGAAGAGTAAATATGCATGTATTTTTCCTTTTAAGAGTCAAGTTGCAATGAACTCTTAAAACTTATTTGCAAATCTACTTCCCTGGGCTATATTCCCAAAGAAAGTTTACTTGAATTTACATAAGACCATAATGTTTGTCTTGAAAGATCTCAAGACTTCCTAGAATTGCTAAGAACACATTCACTGAATTTCCCCAAGAGGAACTAACTCTAGGCAAAGCTCCTAAACTAAGAGACTCAAATCTTTCCTGTTAGCTCATTTTCTCTGGAGGAAGCTTTCTAATTTATTTTCCATCTGGAAGACTTTGCTGAGATGGAGTTCATAGCAGTGCATCCTCATGGAATATATCAGTGTCCTGGCATATAACCTGCCTGTGGATAGATTTCATCAGAACTAATGGGAAGATGAATGTGTTTACCTCTGAATACAGAGTTTCTCCTTACTAAAAGTTGCTCTTTCATTTAGACACAAGTCAAAGGGAAAATTTATACCGTGGACAGATTGAGAGTAACCAAGATGCAAATTTATTAATTATGACTTCTGTAATTAAAATGAGATATCACAGAGCAATCCCAGGCTTATGCTAGAATGAATGACCTCCCACTGCAATCTGTTTTTTGTAGTGTTGGCTGTATCTCAGGCATAAATGGATGATGGCTTTACTAGTTGTGTCAAAAGCTCTATATTGAAAAGTGGTAAAATTTTCTTGGGCTTTGTGCAAGAGTATAATGTCCCACAGCACTAATGACATGCTGTGTGAGCCATGGTAAGATTTATTGACTTAGGAGCAGAGTATTAGCAGGAGGAGTGAGATAGCTCAAGCCTGGGTTGTTGTTCATCTAAGAACGTTTTCCCTGCCAGCAGGTTGGATGTGCTACAAGGAGCCCTCCAATAGGGGAACCCTACCCCTGCATTGACCGACTTACAGCGGTTTAGACTAGTCCAAGTGGGTGTGGAGGAAACAGTTTACTAAGTAAAAGTAGTTGTAACAGGTTATCTCCAGGCCCATAAGACAATCTTGGGAGACTTTGGGAGCTTATTTTGGGAGTTTTATACCAAGGTCACTAACATCAACCAGAGACCTTGCTGAATTTCTCTAGCCATCGAGTCTAACTGGAGCAGGCTTCAGGGAAGGAGATCAAAAAGTCCCCATCAGTTTTCTTCTGAGACCAACATTTTGTGTCTTACTGGATTAAAATCATAATTCACTACGTGGACTTGGAAATTCTCAGGCTTCTGGCAGATAGGTCCTGTACTCTTCCTGCCCCAACATGTGAAGGTGCTCTCAGAGCAGCCTTTTCTGAGTACCAGGCCAATGCTCCATCAATCTCCACTTCTGAGTGCTCTCCTCAGATGTAGATTGGCTTTATACAACACACTTTAGTTAGTTTTTCTTTTAAAGAACACAGTGTGTGATGACTACCTATTTGCCAGGCACTAGTAGGTGCTTGACATGGACTAACTGCTTTAACTCTCATAATGCTAAGATGGAGGTATTCATTAACCCAGTTTACATGTGAGGAATTGTAACCCAAAGAGGTTAAATACTTGCCCAAAGTCAGAGAGCAAGTAACAGCAATGTGCCCTGCTGTCATAGACTTATACAAAGCTGGAAGTGATAAAGAAGTTTACAGATACATAAGCAACAAGTTCAGAGATTAAAAAGTGCTATGAAGGGAATAAAACAAGGTGATGTGATAGCATCCCTGGAAGGAGTGCTAATTTACTTCAGGTGGTCAAGATAATCTCATAAAGAAGTGGCACAGAATCGGAGACTTGGTCGATTAAAAGGAACCAGGTCAGAGAGGGTTGGGGGCTGAGTCTCATAGGAAGGGCAGAAGGTCAGGGGACTTAAGAAGGAAATTAAGCTAGCATGCTTGAGAGAGACAGAGACCAGATGTGCGGGGGAACGAGACAATGGTAAGAGATGAGGTGGGAGAGGGGCATGAGGGTCAGACTTGATAAGGGCTTGACATTTCATTTGTAAACAACAACACCACTCAGCTCTGTATGACACTATCTGTGTGCCAAGCACTGTTGATACAACTTTATATATGTCATTCATCTTCATAGCTATCGAATGAGGTAGTATCATTACTAGTCTCATTTTATAGGTGAGAAAACCAAAGCACAGAGAGTAAAGTAACGAGTTATTGGAATGCAGTGGGAAACAACTGGAGGAATTAGAGCAGAGGAGTAACACAGTCTGATTTTAAAAATAGCACTATGGCTTCTGTGTGGAAAATAGATTAGGGGCTGTGGGAGAAACTAGCTAGAACATCCAGGCAAGAGACGATGGTAGACCGTTCTAGGGTATTATTAATAAAAGGGGAAATTGAACGAAAACGTTTGGTATATTTTGTACCTTCTACTGGAGTGGACATAGGTGAAATTAAATGAGAAGTTAAGTCTGACTTCTGGGTTTGTTTGAACAACTAGGTGGATGGCAGTGTCCTATATGACAGTAAATGATAGGGAAGACAAGGGGAACGTGTTAGGACACAATGATTTGGCCATATTAAAATCGTGGCATGTTTTAGACATCCCAGGGGAGATGTCAAGTAGAAAGATGGATATATGAAGTTCAAAACTCACAGGAGAAGTTATATAATGTTGGTGTGCACACTAGCCAAAGGCTTCGGTGGAGGTTTGTTTCCATAAATAAATCTGGGGCCAAAGTTTGTTTTTGTGGTAGAAGCCTGAACGGGGAGTTTCTGCTGTTTAAAGACTCATTAGGGATTCATGTGTTTCTTCTCAGAAAATAACAAAATTGTTTATGTTCCTAATGAAATGTCCTTCCTAGTGTCAGGAGAGGGAGAAGTCCATTCTTAGGCTTTTTTTCTTTTGGATACATTCAGCCACAGGATCTCACATTCTAAGATTTCATTGCTCTGACATCAGTCCGTACAGTTCTACAGAAGTTCAAGGAGAATGTTGTTTAAAGCATGTTCAGCTTAGTCTGCCCTTGGCAACAGGAAGGGTGCAAGGTGAGTACGAACTTCTGAAAGATGACAGCTGCCCAAACACAAATTGTATTTTCAAAGAGAGTTCAAACTGAGCATATTTAAAATGGGCAGTGCAAAGTTGGGGATTTTCTTTGTCCTGTGGCATGAATAGGGCAATGATTATTTTCATGAGGTCCTAGTTTATAGCTTGTTTATTTATGCCTGGATGGTTCTCCCTTAATCTGAATTTGTTTTTCAAACGTTTAGCAAAATTTCAACATTGAGTAGGTAGGATGTGTTGGGCTTGCCTTATATTACTTATTCTTTTCTATGGAAAGTGGAAATCCGATAAACATCTCTTCCTGAATTCTAAAATATGAATGCACTTTGATATGAGAAATAGCAAGAAAATGTCACCTACTGTACTCCACTTTATCTCCTTAGCTGTTTACTTCTAATACTAATGTTCTGTGAAGATCCAGAGATACTTTTTCTTCAGTTTGGGGAAGTGCATTTTCAATATTGTAATGATGTCTCTGAAATGGGAATGTGTCTTAACAATTGTCATTGTGGTTTTTTCTTAGCAGTATGTAAAATAATGGTGTATTTTATAATTGATGACACTTTATATTGCTGAAAATCATTAGTGAACAGGGCTAACATCTAATAACAGGTAAAGGGCCATCACGTGGAAAAGGGAAATGGACGTTTAGTGCCAATATTGGAATTAGGGTTATAAAATAAGAATTGTTGGTTGGGCATTCCTTGATTGTGATGCTTTTTGATAAATAACCCATATTTTTGGGGGGGGACCCCAAAGCAGTGTTTTTATAATGACATATAAATTATTTTCTCTAAAAATTTTCATTCAGTCTTCTTAAGTTTGAATTCCCATGAGATGCATTTCAAGCTTTTGATTATGTTGCGGAGTTTACAGTTTATTCAACATTGCTAACTCACTTTTTCTTCAGTGAACTGAGAAATGAAACAGAAGCTACAAATAAAAATTCTCCAGTTTAAGAATCTGTAGACCCAGGTTGATCTCTGTTTATTAGATAGTCAAGAATTATTGGCATTTTTTTTGTAGGCTGAGAGATGAAATTAAGAGATTCTTAACAATATTTTATAATACTCAATTGTTCATTAACATTTTCCTCTTTAAATGATGGGCTCGATAGCTTATTTCCCAGAACTTGTCAATTATTTTCTGTGTCCTTTGCTTTGCTGTTATGCCTTGATAAAGTCAACTTTGAGAAACAGAATCATCTGGACTGGGTAGGACATTTGTCAATATTGGATTTATGGGGGATGGTGTCTGTCCCAGTCATGCTACTGTTCTAAAGCCTTGACATCTAGTCCATCAATCTGCCTGTAAAAGGACAACCCCATATCTAAAGTGACAGAGTCTATTTGTAGTTGTGCAGGCAGTTAGCAAAGCTACCTATGAAATACCCCAGAGAGGAAGAGGTGAGAGATAGAGTATAAATTTGTAAGATCCTCAGAAGAGCTCAGTTTCCTGAACAGAGCTACGTACTGTCCCTCCTCTCAAGACAATAAAAGCATTTCCAGGAGATAATCCTTTGATTCTCCCCCTCCCTGTCTTCCCTAGCTCCCATAAACCCACAGCAACTTGGCAATTTATTTGCAGATGTACTCCTGTTACCATTTGACTAGAGAAAAACTTTCAGGGAGCAATGGGCCTATATGATGTTTTCCTCACATTGTGTAGTGTGGTATGGTTGACGGGTTTTGCATATGTTGTTTCTGTTGTTTTCTCATGTTTTTCTCTTCACTTCACCCTTCTTGGAATAAGACCCTTTCCCCCTCTTCTCTGGGGCCACAGTCCATATGAAGATAAGATAATACAAGGGGCTTTTGCTAGAGAGAAAAAAATAGATTGTTTTAGGATGATATACCAGAGTCTTACTGAAAGTGATAGACAATATTAGTCAGAGAAAGATGAGTTTCTGTAGTAGCTGTTTCATTTTGAGGTTAGGTCTGAAAGGACCATTTTTCTTCATTTCTTCCCCCTATAGGTGAGACCTGAAAGGTGGACCACCCCCGCCAAAAGGAGGCAAATGAGCATTTTAGTAATCCTAACCCCATAATGCCCATCAGCCCCTACTCTCAAAGCCGCAATAAACCACAACAAACAAGCAAGAAAACCCTGTTTGTTAATGAAATGCTTGTTTTATAAATGAAGCTTTAATAGGTCTACTAGGCTCCACCTCCCACTCCACCATCATTTAAAAGATTACTGCTCCTAAATAACATCTGTGTAGAGATTCTGGAATAGCCCCAACTCCTACCCATTCCATTGGGCAAAAAACCAGCCTTAATGGCAGCTGAGGGCAACGGCCGTGAGGACAAAAGGAGTAAGACCCTCTGGACTGGGCAGTGAAAAGTCTTGAGGGCACATATAGGGGACAGAGGTGGGGGATGATGTTGGAGAGTAGCTTCTCTCTGAGGCCTGCAGAAGTGGGCTCTGAATGGACTGAGGGATGACTGGGGAGAAAAAGAAAAGAACACAAAAATAAAATTTTGTGTATGCTTGATGGTTTAATTGTGAGGGCTTATAAATAACAGACTGACCCATTCTACTCTTCCAAATGGCAATAGGATCACATCATCTTAGGTAATGGATGGTAAATCATGGTTGCTAAAGCTGGCAAAGGTGAATCATGTTTGTCACTAACTTGAAGTGAAGGAAAAATAACCTTGTACTTCTGAGATCTTGAATTGGTCCATGAAGTGATTTGATGACCTTCCATTTCTTCAGATGTAAAATAGGGGTATTGGATCAGATAACTCCTCCAGTCCCTCCATCTCTTTCAAATTTTCTGTGCCAATTTATTGGTTTAGTCAGTTATGACACAAATGGGTATGAGCAGAGAGTTTTTGCTTCTGAGACAAAACCAAAACAATAAAACCCATCCTAAGTGTCACCTCTATCAGACAGCATTGGTCTATCTGTTCTTTGAAATGTCACTGATGAGTGCTACAGGGGAACTAATCTATTTTAACTAGTCTCTTAGGTGGTCACTTTAATCTTAGGTTCATGTTACTCTTCTTATCACTCTTCATTTTACCTCTGAATTTATAGTTATCAGGTTTATCAAAGTGACCCAGAGGTCTGGTCATTACAGGTAAAATCAGTGGGTATGTTGCTGAGTCTCTTATCTGCTCTGTCTCTAGAAAAACTTCCCTTCCATCTATGATCTTAAATTAATTTAGCTATAAATATTAAATGTTAAAAATTTCTTTGGCTACAGACAAAATTAAAGGTAGATAACTGGTTCTTGACAGATGCAGTAAGGATTTTCATATCTAGAGATATCTCCTAGTAATGAGTTTCTTTACCTTTTACTATCTCAAAAACAAAGAAACAAACAAAACCAAGCATAGACAGAGACCCAGGCAAAGAATTGTTTAAGCAAAACAGTATAACAAGTATGAACAGAGGACCAGGGAGAGAATTAATATGGGTCTCAGTGATAGTCCCAATATTCTATTTTCAGATTTCTTTGAAATAGTGATAGATTTCTCTCTTTATCTTATTTTTTTCTTAAACTTATTTATTTATTTTTTTGGCTGCACTGTGCAGCATGTGGGATCTTAGTTCCCCAAGCAGGGATCGAACTCACGCCCCCTGCATTGGAAGTGCAGAGTCTTAACCACTGGACCGCGAGGGAAGTCCCTATCTCTTTATCTAACTTCAATATTTTTCTGCATTTCATTCCGATTGCAATGGTGCCATTGGCATGTAAGGGTTTAGACCCAGGATTTCTCCAAAATTATCTTGGCCTATGGAGAGAGGAAGCTCCACAGTAAAGCTCATGTACATCCTCCCCTCATATACACATATCACCCACCCATGGTATCTGATTTAATATTTCATAAAAATGAAGGACCAAGAACAAGAACCCAGCATTTTATTTGGTAAAGCATTATGCCTTCACACACTCATAACTACACCTGACAGGTCTCATTTTAAGAAAGGGAAAACATTTGGAAGAGAGTATCAAAGGAAAAGAAAAACCTCAAATTGAAGTTACCGTGTTCTTAAGAACAGTATAAACAATTCACTGTTGACATTTACAAAACAGTTAAGCATGTAGAAAAGCGAATCAGGGTTTCATATGGTATAAATATGAAACCATCATAAATATGCAGCCAGCCGCCAGCATGTGGAGTCACTTGGCTCCAGCACATTTTCTTCTCTCAGTCCTGTTCCTCTGACATCCTATAGTCACTTACCCTGGAGGTCAGATTTAGGTAAAATCCAGTAGAGATTGTTTATGCCATAGGAGGGCACGGTTTTATACTATATGTGGTATAAATAGGATAGTATTTTTGCATTCTGTAGCCATAGGGACAAAAGTTCCAGTGTTCAGTGATTATGTTGGATAACTCCAGGGGGCCCCGCTCACATGATATTCTACTTATATAGACTGGAGCAGGGTTTCTCAACCTCTTGACAATTTATAGGGAGGAGTTAGACATAGGGAGAATGAGGGACCACTGATGATGAATCCTCAAGGAATCTTTTTAATAAGGACCCTTTGGAAATTATTCTCCTCAAAGACAAAAAGTTGCTGCTGTTCCTAAAATGCATGACAATTAAACACTGTGTAATATCAGAACCAAGTAGGCAGACATCCTCAGTATTGTCAAGAATTAGGGCATTGTTTGTTAGTATAAAAAAACCCCTACAATCTACATAAAAGGAGTCATAATTTAAGTATTCATTAATTGAAATTTTTAATTTTATCAATCATAAAGGTATTTCAGTGAACTTTATATATAATACTACTTTTATGTGTAAATAGTATTTAGGCTACACACAATGTTTCATAGTCTCATGGTTTTCTCTGTGGTCTGGTCTGCCAGAGGTTCAGGATCTGCAGGTTGGGAATCGCTCAGATAAAATATCGAATAAAAACGGGGGACCCTTCACAGATTTTGTTTCATGTTTCACTGCAAAGATAATACAGAAAATTCCTGTATAATATTACTTAATGGATTAAGAAAGCCTAAGACATAGAACTTATTGAAAACTCTGCCGGCAAACGCACCAGGCCTGATCAAAGAATAAATACGAGTTTTTAAAAACAAACAGTAGAAATTTATGTAATCTGCGTCTCATGCTGGAAGATAGTTCCTGCAGTGCTTGCACAAGGGGAGTAGTAACTAGTAGTTACATAAGATAGAAATTGCCAGAGTCAATAGACTTTTATAGATGTTTATTGTAATTTTCAAACAAGAGTAGAAAATAGCATAATAAACTGCCATGTACACATCCTCCAGCCTCAACAGTCATCAACGTTTTGCAATGCTGTTTCATCTGTCTTCCCAATTTTCTTCTACATTATTTAAAAACAAATTCCATATACCATAAATTCTTTAGAATATTATTACTAATGGGTAATCATTTTTTCATAAATATATTGCAATTATCATGACTAATAATATTAATATCTAATAAGTAGTCCATGTTTAATTTGCCTAATTACTTAAAACATCTTTTTACTATTGGTTTAAGTCAAAATTTAAACAAAGTACATACATTACACATCCTCAATGTTTATAATTTTTTATTCTCTATGGCAATTTCTCCTCTCCTTTTTTTCTCCTTGCCATTTATTTGTGGAAAAATGAACTAGATTTGGAAGAATTTTTTACATTCTGGATTTGGCTGCCTGTTCCTTTGTGACATCATTTACTAATTTATCTTTTTCATTCATTCCCTGTATTTCCTGTAAAGGGTCAATCTAGGGAATTCCCTGGCAGTCCAGTGGTTAGGACTCCACCATACTTTCACTGCTGAGGGTGTGGGTTCAATTTCTAGTCAAAAAAAAAAAAAAGGTCAATCTAAAGTATTAATTTGATTAGGTTCTCTCTCCCTTTTTTTTTTTTTTTCTTTTAGCTAAAGAACTTCAAATGGTACTCTAGGAAGTGCTGTGAACTTTCTAGTGCATCACGCTGAGAGGAAGCCCCACTTTTAGTGGTGCTAAGATGGGTTAGTGTTCTCATCCCCATAAGTGTATTATAAGGTTTCTCATCAGCCTTTCACCTAATGATTACCCGTTAATAATCACTGCCAAGATCCTTTTCTTCTTTAGAGTTTACAGTATGGTGATTTTAATTTTATAATTTCTCCTGCAGTTATCACTAAAATTCCTCTGTAGAGAATAACTTTCCTTCATATAATATTGTTACCTCAAAATACAGTTTTAACAAGAATGCAGAATAAAGATTTGATTACATGTCTTTATCAACTTGCAGTGTAATGAGTTCATATTTTAACATCTTTAAAGTTGACTAGAGATTTAAAAAAAAATTTTGATGTGCTCTAATCAGTTTCAGACATTTTTCTTTCTGGTGCTCAAATTACCCCATTTTGGACCAATAGGAGCTTGTTGGCTCTTGTATCTTTTTTTATGTCTCTAGTCTCTAATAATCTTTACAGTCTTTCTTGTTCTTTGCCACAAGATGTCCCAGCCTCATTTTGGATATTCCCAGACCTGGAATCACCCATTTTTACCAAATAACCTTTGTTCTTTTAGTAGGAAGTGACAGTTTGATTTGAAAATGAGGACGCTAAATTTGCCCATTGTTTCTAAATTACCTTTTTTTTAAATTCCTGTTCAGTGAACAGGACTTGACACCCAAACTTCTTTATACAGTAGTCTCCCCTTATCTGCAGTTTCACTTTTTATGGTTTCAGTTACCCATAGACAACCATGGTCTGAACATACTAAATGGAAAATTCCAGAAATAAACAATTCATAAGTTTTAAATGGCGTGGCATTCTAAATTATATAATGAAATCTTACGCTGTCCTGCTCCCTCCCACCTGGAATGTGAATCATCCCTTTGTCTTGCGTACCCATGCTGTATACACTATTCATTCATTAGTATAGGAAAAAACGTAGTATGTATAGGGTTTGGTACTATCCATGGTTTCAGGCTTCCACTGGGCAGTCTTGGAAACATATCCTCCATGGATAAGGTGGGACTACTGTATAGAGAAAATATTTCATGAGTTCATAGAAATAGTGGAATTCAAATTTCAGATATTAGGTTACTTAGCTTTGATTTTTATATTCATATCTTCTCCTTTTAGTTTGAAAATCTTGGTTCCTAGTGGCATAATTACTTGGTTCTTTTATCCTACAATATGCTCATAATAGTTTCAAAATAACATGCCAGCATTTCTACTACTAATAAGACCACTGAGTACAATTTAAGATTTCTTTCTCATTCTTTGTGTCCTTAAGATATAACCCACAAGGACTGTATAACGAAAACATTTTAATCTCTCAATATCGTTGCTTTGTATGGTTGGTCCACCAACCTAACATACAGGTAAATTCATTTGCTTCAATTTCTTTTCAAAATACAAGGATGCTTTTTTGTTGTTTAACTTTAGTTTTATTAGTTATGTAAAACATTTACAATGCTCCCAAGTAAAAACTCAAAATAGAAGTACAACTTTCATTCTTATCCTTGCTCCTCTTATATGTAACAATTTTTGGTAGCTTTGGTATATCTTTCTGTTTTTTTAAATAATATGTATGCACACACATAGTATATATAGTATATATGTATGTGTATATACGTGTGCATTGACTCAATACCCACACATGTGGGTATGTTTGTACCTACACACACACACACACACACACACACACACACACACACACACACACA
>NW_020837948.1:20377706-20467374 GCF_003676395.1 Aethalodelphis obliquidens
ACACACACACACACACACACACACACACACACACACACACACACACACACACACACACACACTCACTCACTCACTCACTCACTCACTCTTCCAACCACACCCCCACCCAACAACTTGTCTTGGTGATCACTGTATAACAGTAGAGCGAGGTTGTCCTCATTCATTTTTCTAGCTACGGAGTACTCCATTAGTGTTTATTCAAGCAGTCTCCTAATTATGGACATTGATTTTTCTCCAGTATTTGCTTATTACAAATACTGTTACAATGAATAATCTTTGTATATGACATTTTGTACTACTGTCAGTGTATTTTTAAGAAACTTCCTAGTGGTGGGATTGCTGAGATAAGGGTAATTGTATACATAATTTTGCTAGACATCAAATTCCCTTGGATTATATCATTTTGCATTCCCACCAGCAGTGTATGAGAGTGCCTGATTCCCTGCAGGACAACCACAGAGAATGTCAAAATTTTAGATGTTTGCCAATTGAATTGGTGAGAAATCATATCTGAGAATAAGTTTAATTTGCATTTTTTATTTGAATGAGCATCTTTATTCTTTCATTCTTTTTTTTTTTTAACAAATTCTCAAGGGAGTTTTTGGTCTTTATTCTTCTCAAATGTTTAATGTTCTTTGTATTTCCTAGGGTATTAAACTTTTATCTATGATATGTTATTGATATTTTATTTTCTAGTCACAGTTTTTATTCTTATGGGGTGTGTGTGTTTGCTATGCAGACATTATTTTTTAAATTTACAGAAATTTACTAGTCACATCTCTATATTGATTTTAGACATTGATCATAATTAGGAAAGTGTTCTCCAGTCTGGATTATAAAGAAAGTTACCCATTTTATTCTAGCACGTGTATGGTTAGTTTTTTTTTTTACATTTCAGTCTCGGATGCATTTGAAATTTATCATGATGTGAGGAATGATCCAAATATATACTATTCCATGTGACTGTACAATTTTCTAAGCTGATTTGAGTTGCTGTGTTTATTATATTTTAAGCTTCCCTATGGACTAGGATTCATTTTTGGACTTTCTGTTCCATTCTCCTAATAAGTCTGGTCATTCATGTGCCAGTACCATATAGTTTAATTATATAAGCTTTATAATGTATTTTAATATCTGGAAGAAGTACCCTTCCCCCACTTCTTAGGATTTCTCTGGCTATTATTTGGTTATTTTTACATACAGACTTTAAAATGAACTTGTATAACTTTAGAAACAATTCTTATGGTATCTTTATTGAGGTTGTATTAAATTTATAAAGTAATTTAGAGAAAATTACAATCTTTGTAATGTTGTGTTTTTCTGTTCAAGAACATGGAATGTATTTTCCCTTCTTCACATATATTTTTGTGTATTTTAGGAATGTTTTACAATAAAATATTATTTTAAGTAAAGCATTTAATGAAACATGTTACTATAGCCACACTTCCTTAGTTATATTGACAAGTGAGCTGAATTTCTAACTTGAAATATTCACATTGATTGATATGAAGTCAATGGATGTCTGTCATGGTAAGTAAGTTTCTATTGAAAAATATTCAAGGTAATCTTTAGCCCTTGTATTGCCATTCCTTGTTTCAATTTCACTGCACGTGCAATTAAATACAAGTATCTACTCCTTAAAATGCATCAGAACCTGAGCAAAAGTTCAGATTTAGTTTTATTTTCTTTACCTTATATTTTTATCTGCATAAACCTCTGTATTATTTTGATCAAGTTAAATAAATTGAATATTTAATAATGCAAAATGTCAGTTCATACAAAAGAAAAACAATCTACCTGAAGCTTGTGCAGGCCTTGTGGTTGGGCTCCTTTACTTAATGTGTAACAGAACTGTCTTTGTCACTTTGGTGATCTAGGTTAGAAGACCCTCCAGGACAGCGTTGTGTACAGTGGTTCTCAAATGGGAGTGGTACCTTGCCATCCATGGGGCATCTGGTAGTAGGTGGAGGTGTTTTTTTGTTTGACATATAAACAGGGGGGAGAGCACTGTTACCATTTTGTAGACAAGACTAGGAAAGCAAATGTCTTGCTAGAAGGAGAGTCCTCGTGATGGAGAATTGTATTGCCCAAGTTCTGGGTGAGGTATTGGAAGTCTCTCAGGATATCTGGATTCCTTGTTTTTGTGTTCCATGGTTAAGATTCCATTAATTATTCGTGCAGAATTCCCACTGAATTTAGATTCCTATTGAGTGAGGGCATAATTCGAATCAGACAAGTTGCTTATTTGTCATATTATTTATGTGTGACCAGGAGCAAAGTTGTGTGCCTTTTTATAGTAGAGTCCATAAATCAATAAACACTATGTAATATTCCAGAGAATATGAAGTTATATTTGTGAAGGTCTGTTTTCTTAAGCTGAGTGCTTATATATTTTTGTGCTGGACTTTCAGATTGAACAGAAATTAATTAAAATTATGTTTTCCCCAATGCATCTTCCTGCAGGAGAAAAAAGCCATAGTCAAGGGAAACTGAGCCATTGGCAGAACTTTAGTATTTCCAGTTCTCACACTGCAGTAGTGACATGGCAAAAATATGGCCTTTGCTGAAGAATTCCAAACAGTATTTCACTATTGCTATGAGATTGTACTTTGAACACCCTTGGTTTGCTAGCGGGTCCTAAATATCTGATCCATGGTATGGCAAAATTGTTCACCCTTTTCTGAAAAGGAATATTTTATCTAAGTTTATGCTTTTGAATCTACATACCAAAATCAATACTTTTCTTCAAGGTGCCATTTCTGGAAACAAGGTCATTAAACTTCAATTGAGAGAGCCGGTCTTATTATTTTAATGGTAATACTTGGCAAGATGGTCTTTGGAAAATAAATGTAATTGTTCTGTGTACTGGCTTAGGGAAGAACAAACAGTAAAAACCAAAAGAAAATATTAGGTAATCATTTAACTCTTCTAAAAGGAAGAAGATGTTAACTTCAAAGGTAAATGGACTCATCAGATACGTACTGAGATAGAAAACAAATGTAAGAAGATTAATGCTAAGTATCAACAGAAACTTTTTCTTTTAGATTCCAAGCACCAGAGCCTACCCAAACTAAAAAGCCTTCAGCTCTGTGAGTCACTACTGCAGTTTTGCTTAAATATGTCAGAAGTGGGCACAGGAAATAAGAGTTGGCAGTTTTCCCACGTGTTATAGAAAGACGGAAGCCCATCATGAATGAGAGCACACAAACACTACATTTGCCATCTGCATAGCTTCCAAAGCTCTTGTATTTTAGAGCAGTAGCCTGCCAAAATCCCAGCAAGCCAAAACCAGAATAAAACCCCCAATCTGAAAGAGAGAATATGGCAAATAATAAAATCATCCAGACAGCAGAGAAGTAAAATTGCAGAAAATCAGCCTGAAACAACAAAACTGTCAAGCAGTGTTGAGAGAGCTAGGAAATGCCTACAAAAGAGAATTTGAAAGAAAACTGAAGGCTGAGGATACTACAAACCATTGTTCAGTTGAAAGGTTTTGCAAAGCAAGTGTGCTGGCTGGTAAGAAAATATTAAGCCTTTCTAGAAAATTCTTACTTCTTCCTCGTTTCTAATATTTTAGCTATCTTTGTTTGAGGTAAAGCAAACTTTATGTCTTTGAACTGTTGGGTCCCATTTTATTTTGATAATAGAATGGACTTCTGAGAGAGATTCAAAATAAGTCAGGGTTTAATAGCTCTTAATTTGTTTTTTGGGCTATATTAAAAGTTAGAAACCAAATAAACACAGCTTTGCAACATTTACAGCTAATAAACTTCAGGACATTTTTAAGCAGTTGCTAAGGTGATTTTGACTTTGATTTTTCATAGGTTAGTAGTGCACCTCTAGCAATCAAAATGTATCAAGCTCTTCCAATATATATTAATAAATCAATCAGGAAGAAACAGGTATATATAGGGTTTTTTTTGAAGTGACCTAAGCTTCATCTAAGGAATGAAAAGGAAAATTTAAATTAATTCTAGTTTTAGGCTGTAGACCACCTCTAATCTCACTCCCGCCCCCCTCACATTCACAATCGTATCCAAAGAGCAATATTGAAGGTCTCTCCCGTTTTCCTAAAAAAACGGAAGATAAAAGCATGATAGTAAGTTATTTGCCAAACAGATTAAAAATGTGTGTGTATATATCTTTTATTAAGTACTCAGTTTATGCAGTCTTTTCCTAGTCTCTGGCTGAGGCATTTTTTTCCTCCAAATCCAGTTAAAGATGATAAGGGACAATTAGGTTTTCTATCCGGTTGATAATTGCACTGCAGGGCAGTGTTCTGCAGAAATTATCCTTATTAATGGTCATCTAGAATGGGAAGTGCCTCCATATTATATCACTAGACTCTGAGATCTGGACAGCCCTTCTGTTCAGTGCTCAAAGCCTATAGACAAGCCTTGTTCTCTTAGGTCCCAAGAAATGCTCAAGACATACAGAGATTGGGCACACGCTAGACTCAATGTGCTTTGAGATCGGAGGAGGTGAGTAAGCTTTACAAGACTAGGAAACACAGTGGTGTTTCTAGTTTAGCATTCTTAAGAAGGAGGGCGGTTTGCTTTATCTGTTAGCACATCAAGAAACATGAAAATAAGGAGTGGGGAGAAGTGCATTGTTAGGGACAAAGAGAACGTCAAAGAGTAGAAAGCGGGCTTCCCTGGTGGCACAGTGGTTGAGTCTGCCTGCCGATGCACGGGACACAGGTTCGTGCCCCGGTCTGGGAAGATCCCACATGCTGCGGAGTGGCTGCGCCCGTGGGCCATGGCCGTTGAGTCTGCGCGTCCGGAGCCTGTGCTCCACAACGGGAGACGCCACGACAGTGAGAGGCCTGCGTACCGCAAAAAAAATAAAAATAATAAAAATAAAAAAATAAAAGCGAAGAAAGCTATGAGGAGCTATTACTTTACTTTGGCCTCCTAGATCTTCACCAGGCAAGGGTGAGAGGGGGATTCATCCTTTTTCTGGGCACTTTTGCTCCAGGGAAGGGAAACAGAATGGGGTATTTCTGCTCCTGAGTATATATTCAAGGTGTCTAGGGTCTATGTAGGAAGCTGGAGGAGCAAGACAGTTGAGTCTGGACTTTTCTCTAGGGACGGTGGCAACTCCTTCAAGATAGAAGCATCTCTTAGCTGTTTTTCCAAGCAGCCCTCTGCTGGCTCCTACTTGCACCAGAAAAATCCTTGTCTCAAACCAGATTAGTGGAGAACAGGGACCTGCAGTTTGGTCCCAGTGAGAATGAACTTAGGGTACCCTGTGGAGTACTGAGGAGAGCAGAAATCAAGAGGCTGGCGAGATTACTGCAGATCAACCTGGCAGCTCACTGTTTCCCAACTCACTGCAAGAGCCCAACAGGCTCCTTACAAGCAGAGACTATATCTTAGACCCCTTTGTATCACTGGTTTTAATATGTTCTTTGATACACAGTGAGTGCTCAATAAATGGTTTTTTGAATAAATGAATATCCCAGTATAATGTGACTCTGAAGTTATTTAAACTAGGCTTGAAGGCTGACTCTGCTATTTTTTAGGTGTGTAACCTTGGGCAAGTTAATTAATCTCTCTGCACATCAGTTACTTCATCTACAAAATTATAATAATCATACCTAGATTGCTGTGAATATTAAACAAGTATCTATTGAAAATATCTAGCGGGATGTCTCTACTTTTCTCTCTTCCATCGTTTCTTCCCTGTGCTCACTCCTTTCCTTGAACTATCTTTAAGTTTTGCTTTTTTATTCATTTGCCAAGACTGATCTCAAGCATGGTTTTCTCTGTGAAGATTTTCTCCTTCCCTGCTTTTTCCCTTTCTTCCCAATTAAGCGGGTATAAACTTTCCTTTAAGCCCGTGTACTATTTTATTTGCTTTGTAATCATAATTCGAAGTCAGTGTGGTTGTGTTTTATTCAATGACTCATATTTGTGGGATGGGTTGTACTTTTTCTTATTAAAATATCTTTTCCATATGAAAAATATATCAGTAAAAATAACAAAGAAAAACCATTATGCAGAAGAAAAGTTTAATCTGGAAAAGTGTTCTGTGTAGTTGGGAATCTATGCACCCTTAGTAAGTCAGTTTGCTATCTGAGATGAACTAGTACAGCAATCAATTTTAAAGGGTTGACATTAATTATAATTTTTTTTTCTGCTGCCCACCTAGAACTTATATTAATGAGTCTTTGTACTGTGTATCATTTGACAGTGACAAGAAACAAGATTCTTTATGAAACAATGTTATTCAAATATGCAAATTAGAAGAATAGATGAAGTTTCTAGTCCAATGGATGAGTCAACCTGATCCTCCTTTTTTGGCGAGTCCTGAGTATGGTTTAAGATGATATTCTAACAGCTTTTCTAATGGAGTATCTTTTGATATTGAGAAAGAAAATGAGAAGTAAAGAATTATGGATAATAGAGTCAAAATCTAACTAAAACTCCTTAGTTGAAATAGTCCTTACAAATGACCTAATTCATTGCCTACAATTGTTTTACAGGCAAGGAATCAGATCCAGAGAAGAGACTTCACTGAATCGCAAAACTGGTAAGTAGCAAAGATCAGAAGAGATTGCAGTTCTGGCTCTCTTTTCCCACCACCACCAGATACTATTTTTATTTCTACTTGTTTAACTAATTTTCTCACTTGGAAAGCCATTATTCCTACCTGTGTTTTAAGCTGTGTCCATCTGATGTCAAGACAAAAGGCTGAAGAGTAGAATATTCAGATAACTCTGTTTGTTATTAGGGGAACATATAGTTAATCATGGTTAATTGAATGGCTTTCCTTTTCTTAAAATATTACTTTGGGTAGGGGAGTAATAGATTCAGCATTCTCAGCTCCAGAGCACGTCCACGAGGAAGAATCCGAGGAGGTAAGATATTTGTGTTAATTCCTTCTTTTATGGTATGTTCATTGTAAAGATGGTTGTTACTCCATCATGCAATAGAAATGTGAGGACTGTTGAGTATTTAAATTGCAAATAAGATATTTTTTAATCCATTTTCTAAAATACTGCATAATTCAGAGTTGTTACTGTACTCCTATGGGGAAGAGAATCTTAGCATTTCTTTATTAGCTTTAGTTTCTAGTAATCAGTAATTACATAATAAAGAGGTAAAATTGGGTGTTTAGCACAAATATGTAACTACCACTTTCCTGTATTATAAACAGTCCTTGACTGTGATCATCAGTGGAGGGGGAAGTTTGAATACCATCTCTCTGGGACTCCCTGGAAATCCCAGTTGAGAACCTCGAACATTCACTTCTACTCTTGTTTCTCTCTTTCTGATGTGATAATGAAAGTGGTATATTAACTTCTTATTGTGAATAATTCCACTGCAGAATTATTTGAATTCAATAAGCTACGTCCTTGGGTACAATGAATATATTCTCACTCTAGTTTGTGCAAAATGAGCAGACATTTACCTTCTTCTCTCCATTATATAACTGAAATGTCCAAAAGTACCCCCCAAGATTGGACACTGACTGAATGTTTGATAATATTAAGAATGAACTGAGGTATGTTTTTTAGAAGTGATAATGGTATTGCGGTTATGTTTTGTTAAAAACAAGACAACGTGCCCCAAATGGAGTTGCTTGTGCTAAATCCTATGTCACCAAACTGATGCTTAATTATAGTTTTGGCTGTCTCAGAAATGGAGTCATAGGTCAGGAATCATCTCATCAGCACTAGTTAGGTAATTGGCCTGATAGACCCCGTCATCCCCTAAAGGAAAGTGATCTTGCCATAACCAATCTTCTTTTCTGCGTAGTGTAACTTCCTTGTTCCTGCTCCTTTCTACCCATAAAAGTGTTTCATTTTGTACCGTTCCTGGGAGCTTCTTTCTATATGCTAGATTAAATGCTGCCTGATTCATGTTTTACTGAGTAAAGCCAATATGATCTTTAAAATTTACTAAGTTGAATTCTGTTTTTTAGCAGTTTTTAAAAAAAATAGTCCTTAATATTTAGAGGTACGTACAGAAATATTTATGGGTGACATAATATGACGTCTGTAATTTGCTTCAAAATAACTATGTAAGGGAGTAATTGGGAAATATGTGAAACAAGACTGGCCAGAAGTTGGTAATTGTTGAAGAAGGACAGTCATTATAATTTTCTCTTTACCTTTGCTAATGCTTGAAATTTTTCAAATAAAAAATTCCAAAAAATAGGTAAAATAATTTTTTTTTTCTTGCTTTAGAAAAGGCTGCCAACATGGTTGGTCAAACTCTACCAGTTAATACATTATAGGGTCATGAACTAAAAACTCATGTAACTCGAATAAAGTATCAATGCAAAAAAAAACAGGTTGGGGGTGGGGGAGATATCTATCAAAACAACAACGAAACCTACCTATTAATTCTTGACACATGTTAACTTTGTTATTATTGATAACATGAGGGCATATATTTCAATTTAATAAGAAGGTATATGACACTTTCTACATGCCATGTTAAATACTGGGAATATAAAGGTGATTAGACATCATCTATAACTATATAATGTGTTTTAAGTGGTATAAATAGGTTAGAATAAAATGCTGTGGGAAACCAAATGAAAGAACAAGTTATTCTTCAGGGGTTGAGAATAAGGACCATGAAAAGGTGACAACTGAGGTAGATTTTGAATGCGTTTGCTGTGTAGGAAAGGATTCTGTTGCTAAATAGGTTTATCAAGCACTATTTAATTTGTGTTACTCCCTCTATAAGGATATTTCCTGAGGGAGCATTCTTCCCCATGTTCAGTGGCTCTAGGTAGTCTCCATTGAACCACCATTGATAGGGGCTGTAGGCCACTCATTCATTTATTCATTTGATCAGGATGATTCCCTTAGGAGAAATAGGTAGATGAAAGGGGAAAAATGGCCCAGTAAGAAACTGAGAGGGTGGTATGTTAATGGCAGTGTCATGGAAGAGAATCCCTAATTGATAAACTCTCTTACCCAGCTTTTATAGTACTTCACTCTTGATCTAGCATCCTCAAGGTTCACTCCTGGGGATACTCTCCTGGTTTTTGTTGCTAGATACAGTTTAGGTCCTACAGATCTTTCAACATGTAATCCTCTCCTTCTTTGGTACACCCAGCATTTCTGATTTGGGCCATGCTATGACTTTACCCTATTTATGGATCTGATGGCCAAGGGGGAAGGAGGGACAAATCCTGCAGAGGGCACGCCTTGTCTTAGGAACAACCTTGCTTCATTATAGGTATTTAAGTCGTCTTCAAGCAAGGGTGGGGTTGAGGGGAGACGACTTTATCTTCTAACAAGAGGTGAAATCTAGTTCACTTCCGCATGAACAGAGGGTTCAGGTGAATCTGCAGTTTGTTTCTCAAGTGCATCTTCTCAAATAACCCTTTATAAAATTTCCCATTCCTTTATTCTCGGGACTCTCAAGAGCCCTCAAAAGAAAAAGAGTGAGAGAAGTTAGGAAAGGGCATGGCAAGGAGCTAAACACATATGTAGTTTCCTTTGGATTCTAGCTTTAGCCAGATCCTTTGGGGAGCAAAAGGGCCAGAGGCTGGCTGTGGACTGCCCTGGGGTGAGTCAAATAGCTTCTTGGCTCCCGTTTAGTCAGGGTGAAACTCTGGATAAGAGGCAGCTGTGAGCTGTGAGCAACCAACATCTATAGCAGGGTGAGGGATGGGTGTGCTGGCCTGGTAAAGGGAATCTGGTTGGGCAAAACATCACCCATGTAGATGCAAAATAAATCAGTCGATCTAAGAACAAAATGGAAAATTTTATTAGAGCCAAACTGAGGATTATAACCTGGGAACTGCCTTTCATAAAGCTGTGAGAACCGTTCTGCCCCTTAGAGGTGAAAGCACAGTTGTATAAGTTTTTGAAACAGAGGGCTGTACGTTATTGACAGTTTCCACAATCCAGATCCACACGTACAAAGCAAGTGGTGGGTCATGGGTCATCGTGGAAGGAAGGTTATCTCCTAAGGAGATCTGGTTAGTGCGGATGCACAATATACACTAAAGGGAAGGGAGGAGTCCCAAATGGGCAAAGAAAAACTTTAAATTTTTCTTGTTTTGCCATAAAATATGAATTTTACTTCTTTTTTTTTGCGGTACGCGGGCCTCTCACTGTTGTGGCCTTTCCCTTTGCGGAGCACAGGCTCCGGACGCGCAGGCTCAGCGGCCATGGCTCACGGGCCCAGCCGCTCCGCGGCATGTGGGATCTTCCCGGACCAGGGTACGAACCCGTGTCCTCTGCATCGGCAGGCAGACTCTCAACCACTGCGCCACCAGGGAAGCCCCAAAAATATGAATTTTATTTCATCACTCACTAAAAACCTCATTCTAGCCTTCATTTTTTCCTGCTTCTATTCTTTCCATTGCTCAAATTATTTTATATAGTTCTTTAAAAAATTTTGGTCTATTCCTATTTATTCATTCAGTAAAGATAGAAGAAACATCTACCATCTGCTAGACACTGTTCTAAGCAATGGGGATACACTAATGCAGATACGGTCCTTGCCCTTATGAAACATGCATTCTAGTGGCCAGTGAGGATATTAAACACATTAATTTCAGATAGTTATACACAGCAGTAAGAAAATAAAATAGACATTATGATAGCGATTGTGGTTTGTTTAATGAAGATGCAGTTTTATATGGTTTATTGGTTTATAAACCAGTCTTTCAGAAGTCTAGTCATCAGAAGTAGACATGATAGCGGGTGGATGAATAAAGAACAGAATAGCGGTGGAGAGAGCAAATCTGTGTGGGAAGTAGAGGTCTGCGGGAGATTGGTGTGTCTATATTCCAATGTATTGAATATATCTGAAATTCTTTAAAGACGATTGCTGAGTAGTGTCTTAATTTGATATTTATCAGTGATCAAGACATGAGAGAACATGCAAATGTGGTAGAGAATTTACTGTTTTTTTCCTTGGAAGTAGTGAGAAGCTACTGAAGTTCTTTAAGCAGTAAATAGGTTGTTATAAATCTATTCAGGGAGAGAGTCTATGTTTATACAAATGTTTCTGTATACATGTTTATATGTAGGTATTTGTGTATGTACTTAGAAATAGATAAGTATAGATATACATATATATATTTTAAAATTAGACTATACACTGTTCTTTGTTTTTTATGTAGTACATCAGTAGATAATTCTGCCTTCCTCTTCTTTTTTAGATTAGATAGTATTCTGTTACGGATATAATTTACTTAACTTATTCACAAGGATAGATATTTACATTATTTCTAACCCTTTGCTAATACAAAGAGTTCTGCCATAAATATTTTTGACCATGTCCATTTGTATACCTATGTAAGTATATTTGTGGGATACATTCCTAGAAATTGAATGTAGTATCAAATCTTAAATTCCCCAGATTTTGCCAAACAGCCCTCCATAGAGTTTGTATCAATTTATGCTCCCACCCACAGGATATGATTGCCTTTTTTTCCTCATCTCTTATCCAAACACTGTTACCTTCAGACTTTTTGATGTTGATGATCAGACTTTTCCAATCTGAATTGGATGTGTGATATACCATTTGAATTTGAATTTGATTATTATGAGTGAGTTTGAGTACATATATATATATATATGCTTAAAAGTTATTGGATTGCAGAAGGGGGTATATTTGAGAGATATTTAGAAGGTAAAATCAAAGTATCAAAGGAGTTAATGAGAGGGTCAGGCCTGCATCCCATAGCTCCAAAATTATAAACCAATGAAAGTTACATTCCTAAAGTTTTCCTAGGATTCAGCTCAAAGGCTACCTTCAGTATGATAACTTCCCTGACTTCTCCAGAAATGTGAATCGCTCCTCTTGTGCTCCATTAGCCTTCTGCACATATATCTGCTCAAGTCCTTCCTACACTATGTGTGTGTTTTTTACAAATTATTTGTTTCAAAGTCTTACACACTTGTAGCAAAAATCCAAACAATATAGGAATGCCTGCTGTAAACAGATATGTTCCCATTTTGTTCTTTTAAGCCTACCTCTCAAAGGGAATTCCTTAGGGACTGACTTGTACAAATCCCCAAATTTCCATTATTATATTCTTTGCTTATAAAAATATAAAATACATTTATGCATATAGTTAAAAACAATGTCATGATCAAATAATATATATATATAAACTTGTATTTTTTTCAACAACAGTGACCTTTTTTCCCAGTTGATACATACACATCTGTCTAATCCTCTTTAAGAGCTCAGAGAATTTTTTAAATGGATATGACCTAATTAATCAAAATATTTCTTTATAAATGGGTACTTCATACTGTCCCCAGTTTTTTTCCTATTACTTATAATGCTACTATAAATCTATCTATATCTGTCTATCTATCTGTCTATCCATACATCTATCCATCCATCTACCTATCTTGAAGTACTTGTACTTTCATTTCAGTTGGATCCTTTCCCAGAGTAGGTTTTTTGGTGCAAAGGGTAGGCAATTTTAAAGTTTAATAGATATTTCCAGATGATTTTTCCCAAAAATTTGTCATAATTTATAAGCTTAATAAGAGTGTCTGGGAGAAAATATTTTCCTATGCCTTTACCAGGGCTGAACGTTGCGTCTTTAAAGATCTTGTCAAATTATTGGACAAAAGTTGGGTACTTACTTGTTTTTATAATTTGCATATTTCTCTATTACTGAGATTGTGATTCTTTAGCATTTTATGATATGTAAAACACCTTTTCATAGCATTTGTCCATTTTTATAGTGGGTAGCTTATCCATTTTAGAACTTTTTTGTTTATTTGGGATATTGTAGGTTTTTAAAGTGTTTTCCTGTAATCTTTTATTTATCTTTTGACTTTGCTTATGGGGTCTGTGGCCTTATATATATATATATTTCTTCATGGAGAGATATCTACATTTTCTTTTTGGGCTTATGAGTATCTACTGTTATTTAAGATCTCCTGAAGTGTAAGGTTATAAAATATTCTCCTAGATTTATTTTAAAAATTTTATATTTTTTCCTTTTATATGTAGTTCTTTGATGCACCTGTAGTGAAAATTTTGATATGGTGTATTAATATTAAATTTTTCCAGCTAATGATGGATTTTATAAAAAAAAAATCCCTGAGTTCTAAGAATGAGGAAACCAAGGCTTACAGAAGCCAAGGGACTTGACCAAAATTACCCAAATTAGTTGTTTATTGTTAATATGGCGATGCTTAGTCATGACACCATAGACAGGAGGGTTTCCCACTGTGGAGATGTCCAAGAAAGAAAAGCATACATGTTTCAGAACAGGATCAAGTGTCAGTGTTCCTAGCCAAGACAATCTCAAGTTTCCTTATAAGACAAAGGGAATCCAGAAGATTCAGAGAAAGGAGGAAGTGGTGCTGGGGATGAGATAACCATCTTGGCTAAGTAGAAGTGGCACCAGCCTCAGGTCCTCTGAATTAAATGCACACACACGCATGCATGCACACACGCAGTAGTTCTGTATACTACAGGGAGGACTATACCCCATATAGGGATCTGGGATCTTGCTCTGGCTCCATCGTGAACAATCTCTCACTTAGCTTCAATGGGTCTGAGTTTACTTATTGCACAGAATTATTTCACTTTCTCTAGTGCCAGAATCCCTATCCCTCATATTTTTTTAAAAAACTTCATGAAAGAAATACACTTACATACATTTTGCAGGTGAGAAAACTGCATCTTTGGTTAACCCAAGGTCATTTAACCCATGAGTAGCAGAGTGAGTTTGTCTCCCCAGTTGTGTCTGACTCTTCAAGGCCACAATCTTTCTAGTTTTAATACATTCAGTTCAGTTAGTAGATGAAATAAACTGCACTGCCATTATCTGTCTGTATGTGGGCAGAAGTCCCATGGATTTATCAACCTCTTTAGATTCTTCAGCACTTTGCTACATAGTAACTTTTTCATGGTTCAAATGCCTGCAGATGTGACGATCTTCCAGGTTTCTCTGCTTACAGTCTCGGGAAACTGGCAACTGCAGCAAATTGCATTACTGTTGAGATGTTGGAAACTAAAGGAAATAACGGTTTCTTAGCACATACCTTTCTAAAAGTAATTCCTCTCCATGCTCGTACTTAAAGCAGATAGTAGAATAGTCATAGTTGGCTGAGAAGGTTGGGGATCACTACGTATCACCACAGCAATTGGAGCCCAAAGTAGCCATCATCAGCCTCAAAGTACTGAATCTACAGATGCCTTCAGCAGAGACTTTCTCCTGTTTTTAGTATGTAGTGCGGAAGGGAGAATCCAAATGCATAAAACATCATATGGCCATTTAGGTCCTAAGACTTAATTTTGTAGTTAGTAAAATAATGAATCATGAAGTACTGGCAGGTTTTCACATAGTTGCATCAGAGTTTCGCTCTGCCTTGGGATGTAGCAACACCTTTCCTCTGCATTTCTTGGGAACTGCATAATTGTGGTAGGTATTCCTAGTAGAAAACTCTATCAAAAGATGTACGCTGCCATCATACTGTACTGTGAAATGCTGTGATTTAAAATGGCAGCTGAAGGATCATCAGTCATTTGTCCAGATGGGCACACTGAAATAAATGAATATACTGAATTGTTTTAGATGAGGGCTGTGGCTTTGGTGTCCTCAGACATGTGGCTCAAGCATCAGTGTCAAATCCTGCTCGGCTGAATTCTGCTTAATCAAAGATTAGCCGTTTGTTTTGATTTTGAGTAATTAAGTAGAAAACCTGAAAGGCTGATTAGTATTTCATCTTAATTCTGAATATGGGACAGGAGATATTCGTTCTAAAGGGTTCAGATATATTTATTTGAAGTAATTTTATTTATCTCAAAAGTATTTGTAGATAACGTTGACTGTCCCAGACTCTCTTCAACAGCTTGCCTGGCATTCAATCTTTTTGTTTCTATTTGCATCACAAAGATGCTAAAAACTGAAATAAGCAAATCCTACGTAACGGCAAATGTGTAAGTTTTTAGTTTTACGCTTGCTGTCACTCACCCCAATTTCCCTTCTCACTGTCCCTTCTGTTAGAAGCCTATGTCCTGATTAAAAATATGTAGGTGGCAGAGCCTCTGATTTCCTAGGATGGAGAAAACCAAGTTAGGTATAATTATTTTTCTACTGAAAGTTCTCTCTGTTTATAGACGAACTTTCATCTAATGAACTTGTAAAATACTCACCAAGAAAAATTATCTATTCTCTGGAAAAAGATTCTGAGGCAGGTGGTGTTAGTGGAAGGCTTGGGCAACTGTCCCGTGATACCAGCTGGGGTCACTGGTAGAGGGGTCAGGGATACCGAAATCTCACATGGTCTCATAGTCTTATGGATAGGAGCACTTAGGCCCATGTGCTGGATATATCCAGCTCTCGTTACACTCCATTTCTTTATAGGATGGGCATAAAGAGGAGGTCTTTGTAAGCATGAGAAGAGTCTTGCAAACCAAGACAGGGGCCTTGCAGATGGAGATTCCTTCCAGCACCTGGAGACCTTGTGGAAAGTTGAGTCCATGGGCAGTCTCTCCTGCTGCAGTTTCTTGCCAGACAGCCAGGAAAGAGCCACTGAGACCATCTTGTGGTCCTTCCTCTCTCCACACAGTGACAACATAATTCTCATTTAGTAAGAAAAAATAATTAAGGAACCAGTTCCCGTCCTGGGTGGTTAAGGAAAACTCACAATTTACGGAAGTGTATCTTGAGGTACTTAATGCCTTGAACCTTTTCTCCCTGTTAACCATATTTTTCTCTCTACCTCGTGCAATGTGTGCCAGTGATTTTAACTCAGCTTCACACTAAAACAATCAAATGGGTTTCTTTAAAAGTATGAAAATTTATGGCTTCAGTGTATGAGTATACACAGAAGGCCTACTCTTTCTCAATACACTTGAGTAATTCTCATTAATGTCAACAGGGTTTGTGAATGCATATCAAAGAAAAGTAAAATGCATTTGGAAACCCTTTAACTGATCATTCACACAAAAACACTGTTTTGTTATATATATTATAACATGATGAAATTTGCTCTTACTTGTTTCTCTAAGTTGAGGCAATATGCGTCAATGTTCATTTCTTTAAATGTCATGAGTGTACACTTTCTGCATTGGAAAAATTAATCAGAAATGCAGATGTAGCCAAAAATTAATTTCAGGCCAAGTTTCATGGTGTAAGAAGAGTACATGACTGATGGCATTTTCATTGCTGTGGTTGTGGGCGTGACTTTTTCAAAAACTGCAGTTTTGAAATTGACAATGCAGCATCATAATCCTTTTTTCATGCAGGAAACACCCACTTAAAATAGTTTTCATTTTTCTCTGAATTCCCGTAGGCAGATAATTTTCACAGTCAAGTTGCATAGAAACACTTCATTCATAAAAGATAACATCTGAGATGTATCAGTGAAACATTCATGACCTCTGCTTTTCTGAGCAGTAAGCATTGACTTTGAAACTGCCCAATTCTTTCCTTTGAAAAAGATCAAAAAACACCTGTGTGGAGAGGTATGTGTGTGTGTGTGTGTGTGTGTGTCTGTCTGTCTGTCTCTACATGTAATTGTAATGAGAAGTCATGCAGTGATGGCTTGGAATCCTTGAGTGCAGTAGCCATGTCTGTTCAATCAGTAGTGTAGTCTTGATGCCTACGACTGGGCGTGGCATGTAGTAAGCACCTATGAAAATTTGGAAAATACATTTGCAAGTGGTGTTCTTGAACCCTTCAGGCTCTATGGATGGGCAATGTCAGCCTACCTGTCAATTCACCAGTTTATATTAATAGTTGAGAGTCACAGTGTTGTCCTGATTTTCCAAGAATATCCTGAAGTGGTCAAGACAAATGTGTAAATGTTTGCCTTATGGATTTTATGTTGTTTACGTTCCTGTTTATTAGAAGTGATACTGTAAAAACTGAATGATGACAGACCTTGTTATTTTGACATTATACTAAGAATGTTTGGTTAAAAGCAGAAGAAGAACTTGCGTGGAAAATGTTTTACTATTCAGGCAATACATTGCAATTTATTTTAAAGAGTACTCATAAAAGCATCATCAATAATTTTATGTAAAATGAACATGGAGATCGTTTACAATGTAGCTGTTTATCAATTAAAGTCCATGCAAGTGTAGCTGGAGCCAGCTACCTGATATACAGTGATGTCTTTGCTCTTCTTTTCCAGTGGGAAAAATCTATTGGAAATTCTACTTGTGATAGAAAAATAGCAGCAGCACTCACTGACTAGAGAGGTTGCATAAGGATTGGGGAATCTGGGTGTTTTCATTTCTGCCCTAGTTCAAACATATTCAGAAATGCCTGTCTCTGCTTTGGAAACATGCTTTATGAGATCTTGACATTTTACAGTCACAGAAGTTTCCTTAAGTACTTGCACAGAACTTTTTATTCAGATTGGGGAGAAAGAATATGCAGATTTATTTTATTATTGTAAAAGTTAGAATATAGGAAAACAGCAATTTAAGAAAGAACACACATTAGATATGTATAGTATTCTATTTCTCTGATTCCTTTTTTTAAGTAGACCTAAATTAGTATGGAAAACATGCAACTTAATTCCCTTTTTATTACCTTAAATGTAAGACATCATTATACAGTAGGAGATTAGGGGAACATTTTATGTAAGTTATATAAGATTAGAGAATGCTTCCTATAAGGAGATTTTGGGATTTAAATGCCTGATTTCCTCCTGAATATTTCTGTCTTTTCATAAATGCACATTTTTCTGGAAACACATGGATAAGATTTTGGTCACAAACAAGGTTGTTTTTAAATACAGATGAGGAGAGACTGTTTAATTTGGAATGTGAAGTTTTTTGGCTTGTTTTGTTTGCTTGTGTTGAGTCAATTTTACTTAGTCTAAGCTAGGACTGAGGAAAAAGTAGGTACGTTCCCATATGACCCTTCAGTAATCCTGCAGAATTGAAAGCTCCAGCAACTTTTATAGTGGTTCTGAATGTTTTCCCATAGAGCGGGAAGTCATCGTGAACCTAAGCACGTGAAAAAGTCTTCTAATTATGACCATGTTGGGCTCTGAAAAGCTATAAATCTTTTTTTTTTTTTTTTTGCGGTACGCGGGCCTCTCATTGTTGTGGCCTCTCCCGTTGCGGAGCACAGGCTCCGGACGCGCAGGCTCAGCGGCCATGGCTCACGGGCCCAGCCGCTCCCCGGCATGTGGGATCTTCCCGGACCGGGGCACGAACCCGTGTCCCCTGCATCGGCAGGCGGACTCTCAACCACTGCGCCACCAGGGAAGCCCTATAAATCCATTTTTAAAGTTCATTTATTCCTATGACTAGTGACTAAAATGAACTTCACCTTGCTGGTTCTCCATGAATTACATTCAGTACTCATGCCTTCAATAAATATTTTTGGAGCATCTACTCTGAACTTGGTACAGTCATGGCCATTGAGGACACAGCAATAAAAGTATAGAAAGAGATATATCTTTAATGTTAGGAAATGAGAATGACTATAAATAAAAGTAAAATATGGAATGACCTAAAGAATGATAGGGGCTGTAGTTTTACATTTGGTGGTCAGGAAAGAGTTCTCCGAGGAGGTGATATTTGAACAAAAACATGAGTGAGGTGATGAATAAACGGAGGGTGTTAACTGTGTATATATCTGGAGAATTAATGTTCCAGAGAAGGGAAACCATGGGTGTGAACAGCTTAAGGCATGGCTGTGTTTAGCGCGTTGAATGGCCGTGAGGGAGGGGGAAAAGGTATGAAAATGAAGTCAGCGCTGTAGTCAGGCTCTGTATCATGTACGTCCTTGTAGGCGTGGTGAGGGCTTAGGATTCTAAGTGTTATCACTCTGGCTGCTGAGTTTAGGAATGTAAAAGTACCAGCACAGACTTTATTTAGGAGGCTAATGTACATCTCAACTAGAGATGGTAGTGGGTTCGACTGGTGGGATAATGGTGAAACTGGTAAGAAGTAATTAGATTTTGTTGGTAGATTGGTTGTGGGTTAGAGACTGGCAACTGACAATAGTCTGAGAATTTCCATCTCAATATTTTCAAGCTGAGTATTTTCAGATGTTGTTATTCTTGAGCCAATATATATTTTTAGGCTTTAAAAATATATAATAGAGTAGTTTTGTCTGCTCTGAAAAATCTATTAAGCTTGGTAAACACCCCCAGATGATCTCTGCTGTTCTTTGACCTTCGCCACGTGGCCTGCTCTTCCTTAGAGCCGTAGGCTTCTCTTAAATTATTATTAAGCTAATAGGTGCTCAAATGGCCCTTTATCTTCTAGCTCTACTCATAAAATCCAGTTCACAAATCATATTCCTTTATTGCTGACTCATCCTTCATTCTTTAACTCATTCAACAAATATTTATCCCTCTAACAGATATTTATAGAGTATCTACTTACTGTGTGCTAGGTATCTAGGACTAAGCAAAACAGACAGAATTTCACCCTCAGGCAAATTACTTCCAAAGGAAGGAGAGAGAAACCAAATAGATGAGTAAATGTGTATCGTTTACCAGCACATGGAGAAGACTAAAGCAGGAAGGTGGAGAGGATGCACTGAGTTAGACGGGGAAGAAAGGAGTAACATGGTTTTGACTGAATGTCAAGGCCTCTTTGAAAAGATGATATCAGAGGAAAAGCTCAAAGTAGGTAAGGGAACAAGCCACGTGTGTATGAGGAACAAAATTGGTCCAAGGAAAGGAAGTCTTACGTGCAAAGGCACAGAGGTGGGAGTGTGCCCAGTGAGTTCTTGGAATAGTTAGGACACCAGTGTGGCGAAACAGCTTGAGCAAGAGGAAGCCGAGTACTAGGTGGGGCAAAAAGTACCAGATGGGGCACCTGGGGCTGGGGGGCAGTTATTAGATCTTTGAATGAGAAAAGAAGACAGTGGAAGATTTTGAGTAGGGGAGTGACGTGTTATTGTGTTGGGATCAGTCTGTTGCTGTGTTCAGAATGAGAATGGAGGGTGGAGGTAAACACAGAAGAAGACAGATTGGGAGGTTGTGGCCTTATTGCCATTACTGGTGGCACAGGCACAGTGCCCCATACTTGTTCAAAGATCTGCTTGCTGTCCTTAAGAGTCATTCTCACTACTGAAAGATTTATCCCCATATACATGGAAGGTATTTGCTATTTTTTCACCAGCTCTCTTTCCTGTTGAGATTGTAAGCCTCCTCTTAGTAGAACTTTACATCTTCTGAGTATGTCTTTTTGTTTTGTTTTGTTTTACTAAGAGTTACAAAGGATAGGACAAATAATGCTTGCAAAACATCTCAAGACGAAGCCAAGCACTGTGAGTAGAATTCTGTAGATAAGGACCAATGTACAAATCTGTAAAGATTCTGAAATTACAGGCACTAATGCTAATGCCATCTCTAGGAAGTGGGCAGATTGACTTCCTTTTTTGATACAGTAAAATGAATATAATTTGGTTGGTATTTATGAAAATGTAGAAGTTGACAATTTTTTTTTTTTTTTTTCGGTACGCGGGCCTCTCAACGCCGTGGCCTTTCCCGTCCCGGAGCACAGGCTCCGGACGCGCAGGCCCAGCGGCCATGGCTCACGGGCCCTGCCGCTCCGCAGCACGTGGGATCCTCCCAGACCGGGGCACGAACCCGCGTCCCCTGCATCGGCAGGCGGACTCCCAACCACTGCGCCACCAGGAAAGCCCAGAAGTTGACAATTTAAGTAGAGCAGTCCCCGTCTGTATTCTTATTAATCTACAAGTATATAATTATACCTCTATATGGTTTTTACAGATATATTCACTGTGAAGTTTATTTGTCATCCCCAGATATTATAGCTCACCACTTTTAAAAAATGGACTGTATGGTAGTTCTTTATGATATCTCAACAGTAGCCAGATTTCTCAAGCCTCATTTCATGTTGTGTTCCTACATGTCTGACTGAAGGGTTTGTGTCAAGCTTCTCTACTAAGGAACAGCGAAAGCTAAAAACGTAACAGTGGGAAGTTCTTTTGTTTACTTTCAAAGGATTGTTTATCTGAAGATAAAAGAATAGAAATACATTCGTAAGTAACTTTGGGGCTATTATTTTTTTTGCAAGAAAAACCTACCTATAGCATATAGTATAGAAGGAAGAGTTAGAAATACAACATGAACAAAAAAAAACATCTCTAGGAAATAAAAGACACCACCAAAAGATATAGCCCAATTTTCACATCCACTGGATAATATAAGGAATATGTCATGTGTGCTCAGGAATGATTAGGATTTACCTTCTAGAGACTAGACGACCTCATTGTTCCAAAGAATCCAGCCTGACTGTAAGTGGGCAATCAGAGAACCACTGACAAGCTCATTCCTCCTAAGCCCAGTGCTTCCAAACTGCAGTGTATTTAGCAACGCCCTTCCCTGGACATAGGGGAGCTGCCCTTTGTCTTGGCTCTCCTGGGGGAGACCTCTTTTGTTCCTGTCTGAATCATTGTGCAGCTGCTGGCTGGAGGGAGAGAGGGGGAAAGAATGAAATCTAGTGCAAAACAAAGGCAAATAGTTCAGGAATCTCAGAAAACAAAGGGTTGCTGGATGTTAATGAGAGCATATATAGGGGAAGTAGATTCTGACATTTAGGTGACATGCATGAAATGAGAATAGTATTAAGAAACACATGGACAAGCCAGCTTTCACCTGCTCCTGGATTTGGTTTCTCACTTAGGTCATCTGCCTTTTGTCCTCTTCTGCTAATAATATTTTCAAAATGGAGATATCCTTTAAAATCGAAAAGTATAAATGTCTGATATAAAAGGTCAAACCAAAAATATTCGACATGGAAAATTAAATTCTCTCCCAGTCCCCATAACTTTACTCCTCAGAGACAACCATTATTATTATTATCACCAATAGAATTTATTTTTGTGAGCAGTTTTAGATTCACAGCAAAATTGAGTGAGAAGATACAGGGACTTCCTACATATCCCTGCCTAACACATAACATAGCCTTCTCCACTATCAACATTCCCCCATCAGAGTGCTACATTTATTACAATTGATGGACTGACACCGACACATTATTATCATCCAAAGTCCAGAGTTTACATTAGAGTTCACCCTTGGTGGTGTACATCCTGTGGGTCTTGACAACTGTATAATGATATGTGTGCACCATTACAGTATCATACAGAGGATCTTCATTGCCCTAAAAATCCTTTGTGCTCCACCTACTTATCCCTGCCCCCCTCCAATCCCTGGCAACCACTGATCTTTTTACTGAGAGACAGCCATTACTAATACATGTATATTTGTCACCAAACTCAGGTTTGGCTGCTCATCGCTCAAGAATCCAATACTGAGAGACAAAGTATTGGGTAAAAGGCAAGATCACTTTATTGAGGAAGCCAGCAGTCCTGGGGAGAAGGTGGACTCATGTCCCATAGCATCAACTCCTCACTGCCCATCAGGGGGCAAGAGCTTTTACAGGGGAGTTTCGGGGGCATATAAGTGGGGAGAGAAGGCTACATGCAGAACAACATAGTCAGCTCTGACAGTCATCTTGAAAGTGGTCATGCAGTGGTCTGATCAGTGTCATCTTGATTGTTTTAGGTACAGTTAATCTTCAGCTCTGGGGATGGTTTGTTCCCATTTCCTTGAGGCCTGTTCTTGGAATTGTGTAAGATGGAGCAGCTTATGTCATGGCTCCAGTCTGTTCATCATAGAGTTAACTTTTTTCACCTGGTGAGGATTTCAATATCTGTAAAACAACTCCAAGGAGATGGCTCAGAATATTATCTAGAGCCCTTGAGGAGGAACTAAAGGTCCTCAGCTTTGTTTAATGGCTAAGTCATGTTTGCCTGCTTTCCTTTGCTTCTGCATTTTCTCACTTCTTTGATTAAATTTATTTTTTGACTAAAGTTTTCTACAGACAAGAGGAAGGTGGAGAACATGGGTGTGTGTGTGGGGGGGGAGTCTTTCTTGGGACAGCCCCGTAGGGTCCTGCTCCTGTACATATTTGTAAATACCTTACCAAGACTTTTTAATTCATCTATAAACATACCTAGAGGTGTAAACTATAAGCTGATAGCTTATTCAACACCATGAACATCTTTCCATGTCCATTTCTTGTTCATTATGTTGGCTGCAATGATACCTGATTATATAAAATTACTAAGTTAATTTTTAACCCACCCACTACTGCTGTTGGAAAGTTGCTACACACATTTTTTTCATGTAAACAATATTACAGTGAACATTCTTATATATATACATATTTGTTCTTATCTGTGATTTCTTTATAGATTAAATTCAGACAGTATACATATTTTAATTTGGATACATACTTACATATTGTCCTCTAGAAAAGCTAATATTAATTTACAGTCTGACCAGAAAAGAGTTTATGAGAGTGCCTTCAGCATTGAAATTTATCATTATTTTCTGGATGTGTAAAGATTTAAAAGATTGATATTTCACTGCTATTCTAGTTTGATGTATTTAATTATTAGTGAGATTAAACATATTTTATTTTCCATTGATCACAGTATATCTTTTTGAGACTTGCTCATTGATGTATTTTACCCAGGTTTCTAATCGTGCTTTCATTATACATCCTACTCTTCAGAAATTTAAAATTTTAATTAGTTGATCCACCAGTCTTTTCATTGATGGCCTTAAATAACACTTTGGAGGGCTTTTCCTGACCCAAGTTCAGACAAAAAAGCTATCTCTGGTGTTCTTATGCTATATTTTTACACTTATAACCCTAAACTATTTATAAATTATCCTTGCCTGGGCTTTCATTCTGAATGCCAGAGAGAACCCCAATGTTTATGCTGGACTTTTGGTAAGACTTCTGTTTCCGTATTCCGTTTGGCTTAAATAAATTAAAATATAATGACCAGTTTTTTCCTTCTAAAATAACACCTAAATATCAGCCATCATTGGAGACCATAAAGCTAGTCCAGAACACACCTGCGAGTGTCAAAAACATAGGAATGAAGAAACAGGAAGGGAGCATTCAAGTGCACATATACTCTGGAGCTAAGTCAGCTGCCCAGGCCTGTTAAGCCAGGACCCAGCTGCCAGGCTTTCATTTCAGAGAAGAGGAAAGACCAAGAATGAAAAGAAATGTCTGGGGCTTATTCAGGAGGAAGCAGCCTTGATTACTACCTTATTTTTGCCAGAATCCTGATAAGAACAGAGAAAGAGAAACAGAGAGATCCAGGGCTTCTCTGCTAAGAGCCAGACTATAATACTTTAATAATGTTGATGGGACTCATTCATTTAACAAAAAATTATCACAAGCCTATTCTGACTGTTAATGTTCTAGGTGCTGTGGCTACAAGAGCAGACAAAACACAGAGCTCTAGTCATGCAAGTTTATATTCTCACCAAGTAGACAGACAATTAATAGTATAAGTGTATATAATATGTTTTGTTAAATAATGGAATATTTATGGAGATAGCGATTTGTGTTAGAAAACAAAACGTGCCAGCGAGGATGGATAGTAATGGTTGCCTGGGTGCTATTTGAGACATGTTGGTCAGGGAACACCTCACTGAACCGGGACATTTAATAAACCCTATAACCTCATGGTTTTCCAGTTAGACAACCTGACATATGGTTGCATCTTGAACACATCATATGTGTGATGCCGCGGTATTTTTGCTTAAAACTCGCTTCCCTTTATTGGCTCAGATAATTATGAAGACGATGTGGAGCATTCGGAGAGCGTATTTGTCAGACTAAAAGCAGTATTTTTCTGGAGCTGTTTATAAGACAGACAAAAAACGTCAAAGATGCCAGTGCTAACGTATAAAACTCTGAACGATGGTGAAGTAGCCTGTCAGCTGCTTTACTTGGAGGACAGTCATATTGGGCTTACAAGTTATGAGATTTCTATCTTTATTTTTACATAAAGGTGCTAGGAAGAATATTTACTAAATTAGTGATTTAATTTTATGGAAACGAAAAACAGTTAATTTATTTTAGGAAAGATTTGTGTGTTTAAGAAACGAGAATTTTAAAAAGATTAGGAAGGATGGGAGAACCTAAGAAAGTTCTTTCCTCTCAAATATCTTCTCCATCAGCTAGTAGGGGTCTAACACACCATTTATTGCTACCTTGAAAGAATGCAAACACTGTTGGGAGAGGATGACTTCAGCCAATGTCCGTGAAAGGAGTTATTGTAACTCATGTCTTAAAATCCTAGTGAGCATGGATACAAGCTCAGAATTATTTTTAAGTTACTACTGTGGGTGAATATTAGCAACAGATGAATCAACCCTTGCAGTGAACATATGTATTTATCCCTTTTATATATTGTTTACCCATTATATCCATCAATGAACTTATCAAACGTATTCCTGAGAGTTGATTTGTGATAGAAAGCAAGGGAAAGAAAGCAGGATTACATAAAGGGGAGCTAGATAGGTATCCAAAATAAACTTTTTCATACTTTTGTAAAAGATTTTAGCGAAGAATTACATCTTGTTTCAGGAGTCCAGAATACTGCCGTTTTTATTCTAGGAAATCTGCTGGAAGAAAAGTATTCCCAGTATCTCCTATAGCTAAGTCTACATATTGGTAAAGGAGGAGAGAAAAATTAGGGTGGAGGGGGAAGGAAAGGAAGGGAAACTTGGAGAAACATGAGAAATATGAAACTTTCTGTAGTCATATGAAAAAGCAGAAATCAAATGGAAAATTCTCTCAAGTGATTGGTAAGAAACACATGTAAAAGGAATAATTAATGTGAAGATGCTGATAAAAATGAAATGCTTATTTTTGTAATTGAAAAACCGGTATTCATGTTTTTAAACTATTTCTGATTAGCAAATATTACTCCAGACCAATTTTTATACTACAAAATCCAGCGAAAAGTACTATTTCAATATAGTTCCCTAGCATTTTAACTATTACTTAATTTTGTTGTCATCACACTCTACCAAAGAAGGTACATCATTCATTGTTACATCCATTTTACAATAGAGATATATACACACACATTCAATCACGCATATATGTATACTTACATATATATGTGTGTATACACACATATATATGTTGATCTATCATCAGTCTGTTATCAATGATCTATAAAATGGTATCCTCCTCTCACAGTATATTAATAACAGAAACAAAATGAAAACTCTCTTCTTGTCATTTTGAGAATAGATTGCAGACTGAGTATCTTCTAATTGTCATTATAAAGAAAAAACTGAGCCTAGGGAGGCTAGAGTTTGCATAACGAGCAATGTCAGATTGGCACACCAGTTGTATTGATTTCCAGCTGGTGTTTGGTCCTTTATACTGACATAGAAAACCTTAATGAGAATAACCTACTTCATGGACAACAGGCTAGCTCCTGGAGAAGCTTGTTTACTCTTCCAGCCTGAGAGAACTGTGGGATCTGATTGAGCACATAGTTTAAATGAGGCAATTCTTGCCCATCCTGCTCTCCTGAGTCATCTCCCATCTGTGGTTTCTGGGCCCATCTCTGCAGAAGAGCGCTTAGTGCATAAATAGACCCTGAACGGGTGAGAGAGAAGCACAGCACAACCGTTTCCTGTGGTTATTGAGTCTGTGCTCTTCAATAATTTCTCTGATACTGAGACTCAAAGCACAGTAGAAGATTCTGCTGTCCTTGAAAACTTAGCGATCAGGGGGAAGAAACTGCCCTTCCATGTTCCATATATAGATGTATCATTGATTAGGTCTCTCCCTCACCCCTCTCTCTCACACCTGCCTGATTCACACCAGTAAGTTAAGATAAATTACACTACCTTAATATTCATTTTATTGTGCTTTACATTCACCTTCAGTATTCACTTTGTGTTGTTTTTACATCTGTCATCTGTAGGGAAATGAGTACACATAAAAATACATATGTGATAGAAGGAAAACTTGATAATAGTCAAGGATGCTTATTTCTTAAGGCTCAATGAATACAAAAGCAAGAGTAAATTTTATGTAGAGAAGGTACTATTTTTACTTTTTGAGGAAGATAATGTACACAGAATTACAAACAATAATATATCCAACACCTAGAGTTAATAGTGGTTGACATTTCTTCATATTTGCTTCTAGATGTTTTTAATCTAAAGAGATTATTATTACTATATACTATGGCTATTATAGATATGACTAACCTTTCCTTTTACCAACATCTACATTCCTATTCTTCTTCAACTCCAGAGGCAACCAATACCATACATTTAGTATTTATCATTTTATTCCATTTTACCCATAGAGGAATGCATTCACAAACAATCCAAGAGTATTATTTTTGGTGTATTTTTTAATTGCCACACATTAAAAGATGATGTATAGATCATTTTACTTCTTGCAGCATTATATTTTTGAGATGTATCCATAGTTTCTCTGCTTTATAATGTTCCATCCTGAGATCATGTCCTAACATATGAATGTTTTTATCCATTTCTCTACTTGTACACACAGAGGTTATTCCCTTAATTTTGCTGTTAAGGAGAAATGCTTCTTTGTGTGTGTCTCTTTGTATACGTGTGTAAGAGTTCTATTAGGTATGCACTCAGATTGCAAATGCTGCATTGAGCCATGTGGTACACATGTTCTTAAATTCACTGCTGAGTGCCAAATTATCCTCTAAGTGACTGTATCCATTTATGCTTCTACAAGCTATATCTGAGAGAACCATTTTTTCCCCAGATCTTCCCAATAGTTGATATTATCAGACATACCAGTTTTTACTATTTCAGTAAATTAAGTGAAATGTTGTTGTGTTAATAATTCATTTCTTCAATATTATTAGTGAGGTTGGATGACTTTTCATAATTTATTGGCTGTTCTGGTTTCCACTTTTCATCTCTTTTCTGATTGACTATTTTTTAAATTATTGATTTGTAGGTGCTCTTTACAAAGTCTAGAGTTTAGAGGCATTAAGGAATAAGTCTTAATGCTTTTGGCTTGAGAAACTAGAAGTAGGAGCTGTTATTTACTAATAAGGATGGGGTTTAAGTTTTTCTTTCTTTTTTTTAAAGTATCAATACATCAGTTTATTAGAATAGTGATAAAACTATTTCAAATAGCTTTCTTCATTCTTCTGCAGATTAATTCTATAGAGAAAGCAGCACTAATTTTGGTTGGCTCTGAAAGCCAAGAGCAATACAGATTCTGATTCCTTCTTAGCTCGGGATGAAGCTGATTACGTTCAGCCGTCATTATTGGTGGTGGCATGAATCGCATCAGTGATGAAAATGGCACCAACTAACATAGACATCTCCATCTCTCTTCTAGAGCTCCCTTTCTCCCAGTGGCTTTGGGCCCACTTTAGGGAGGAATTTGACTTTGGCTAGGGGTGAGTCTCACAGCAGTTAAAAATGTCAATGTTATTTTCTAGAGGATGCCACACATTGTTTGATCTATTGAAGAATCTAGCTCAGCTGATGCTCCCCTAGGTTTAGATGGTATGTGATGTAGATAAGATTGCAGATATCACCAGAAAATCTAAATGTGTTAACTCTGAACTAAAGAGATGGATACCAATTCTTTGGCTGTTACACATGTTGTAATACTTTTTTTTTTAATATGAATTTTATTTTATTTAGTTTTTATACAACAGGTTCTTATTAGTTATCTATTTTATACATATTAGTGTATATATGTCAATCCCAGTCTCCCAGTTCATCCCACCACCACCCCTGCCCCTGCTTTCCCCCCTTGGTGTCCATATATTGGTTCTCTACAACTATGTCTCTATTTCTGCCTTGCAAACTGGTTCACCTGTACCATTTTTCTAGATTCCACATATATGCATTAATATACAGTATTTGTTTTTCTCTTTCTGACTTCACTCTGTATGACAGTCACTAGGTCCATCCACGTCTCTACAAATGAACCAATTCCATTCCTTTTTATGGCTGAGTAATATTCCATTGCATATATGTACCACATCTTCTTTACCCATTCGCCTGTTGATGGGCATTTAGGTTGCTTCCATGACGTGGCTACTGTAAATAGTGCTGCAGTGAACATTGGGGTGCATATGTCTTTCTGAATTATGGTTTTCTCTGGGTATACACCCAGTAGTGGGATTGCTGTGTCATATGGTAATTCTATTTTTAGTTTTCTAAGGAACCTCCATACTGTTCTCCATAGTGGCTGTATCAATTTATATTCCCACCAACAGTGCAAGAGTGTTCCCTTTTCTCCACACCCTCTCTAGCATTTGTTGTTTGTAGATTTTCTGATGATGCCCATTCTCACTGATGTGAGGTGATACCTCATTGTAGTTTTGATTGGCATTTCTCTAATAATTAGTGATGTCAAGCAGCTTTTCGTGTACCTCTTGGCCATCTGTATGTCTTTCGAGAAATGTCTATTTAGGTCTTCTGCCCATTTTTTGACTGGGTTGTTTGTTTTTCTAATATTGAGCTGCATGAGCTGTTTATATATTTTGGAGGTTAATCCTTTGTCCGTTGATTCGTTTGCAAATACGTTCTCCCATTCTGAGGTTTGTCTTTTCTTCTTGTTTATAGTTTCCTTTGTTGTGCAAAAGCTTTTAAGTTTCATTAGGTCCCATTTGTTTATTTTTGTTTTTATTTCCATTACTCTAGGAGGTGGCTCAAAAAAGATTTTGCTGTGATTTCTGTCAAAGAGTGTTCTGCCTATGTTTTCCTCTAAGAGTTTTATAGTGTCCGGTCTTATATTTAGGTCTTTAAGCCATTTTGAGTTTATTTTTGTATATGGTGTTAGGAAGTGTTCTAATTTTATTCTTTTACATGTAGCTGTTCAGTTTTCCCAGCACCACTTATTGAAGAGACTGTCTTTTCTCCATTGTATATCCTTGCCTCCTTTGTCATAGATTAGTTGACCATAGATGTATGGATTTATCTGTGGGCTTTCTATCCTTTTCCATTGATCTATAGTTCTGTTTTTGTGCCAGTACCATATTGTCTTGATGACTGTAGCTTTGTAGTATAGTCTGAAGTCAGGGAGTCTGATTCCTCCAGCTCCATTTTTTTCCCCTCAAGATTGCTTTGGCTGTTTGGGGTCCTTTGTGTCACCATACAAATTTTAAGATTTTTTTGTTCTAGCTCTGTAAAAAATGCCATTGGTAATTTGATAGGGATTGCATCGAATCTGTAGATTGCTTTGGGTAGTATAGTCATTTTCACAGTATTGATTCTTCCAATTCAAGAACATGATATATCTCTCCATCTGTTTGTGTCATCTTTGATTTCTTTCATCAGTGTCTTATAGTTTTCTGACTGCAGGTCTTTTGCCTCCTTAGGTAGGTTTATTCCTAGGTATTTTATTCTTTTTGTTGCAATGGAAAATGGGAGTGTTTTCTTGATTTCACTTTCAGATTTTTCATCATTAGTGTATAGGAATGCCAGAGATTTCTGTGCATTAATTTTGTATCCTGCAACTTTGCCAAATTCATTGATTAGCTCTAGTAGGTTTCTGATGGCATCTTCATGTGTTCATGAGAGAGTGGTTTGTAGTTTTAATTTTTTTGTAATATCTTTGTTTTTGGAATTAGGGTAATGCTGGCCTCATAGATTGAGTTACGAAGTAACTCAAGTCTCTCTGCTTCTATTTTCTGGAAGAGATTATAGAGAATTGGTATCATTCCTTCCTTAGATGTTTGGTAAATTTTATTTTTATACTCTTTTTTTTCTCAGTCTCCATTTGTGGAGTAATTTTTATCCTTCCTGAATATATATTTTAGTAATCCCTTCAGTGCATGCACATTAGTGTGTAGAAATTCTTTGGCATATCTTATGTCTGAACACATCTTCATTTTATTTTCATGCTTGTTTGTTGGGATTTTAGGCTGATATACATATTTCCTTGGCACTTTGACAGTATTATTATTTTATTGTTATCTCATTTCTGGTTTTGATGATGAATTTGCTATCCAGTTTGAATGGACCTGTGTTCATTCTGACAGGTGTGGTCCTCAGGTACCCATTTCTGAGTATTGCCTTTTTTTCCCCATGTGGAAAATGTTAAGAGTTTTTTGCTAATAATTTTTACATCTAGGTCAGTGTATAAAAACTCATCTTTGGAATTCTTTTAGTCCAACTTTTGGTCTGAAGAATTATCTTTCCAATTATTAAACATTTTTATTCTGTAATTATCTGTATACTTTTCTCCCATTCTCACTAATATTTCCTTCTGGAATTTCTACTTATTCTCTTTTTCTTACCTTCTTTTTTGTACTGTTTGTTTCTTTATAACTTTCTGCTACTCTATGAGTGACTTGTGATTTTTTATTTCATTATAGTAATTTATTCTTCAGCATCTCTACAGTTGTAGTTATTGAATGTTTTATTTAAATAAGTATGTTTTATATATTATTTTTCCTTGATTATTTTTTATATCTGCCTGCCTTTTATAACATTCTCTTTTTTTGGATTCTATTTTTGCTCTCTTGAAACCTACTTATTTTATTTTTGTATCCCTTTTTTAGATTCCACATATAAGAAATATCATATAACATTTGTCTTTCTCTTTCTGACTTACTTCACTTAGTATGATAATCTCCAGGTCCATCCATGTTGCTGCAAATGCCGTTATATCATTCTTTTATATGGCTGAGTAATATTCCATTGTGTGTGTATATATACATACATATATATATGTGTGTGTATATATATATATATATATATATACTGAAACTAAACATTGTAAATAAACTCTACTCCAATAAAAATAACAAAAAAAGAAAGAAACCTACTAACTTCAAAAATCCCTTTCAAATTGTTCTGTAGTCTAGTTCTTTGACTGTAAATTTCCTAGTTTATTGATTCTATGGACTCTATTTTGTTTTATTAATATGTAGTTTTCTTCCATAGGTATACTCTGGAGAATTTCCTCATTCCCTTTTCCAGTGACCCTATAGGTTTCATCAGATCTGAACCAATATTTAGGTTTGTTTCTCAGTTTAAGGGCTCTGTAACTGAAGGGTGGGGTCAATTTACACCACCCCACCTGCCACTGCCTGCCTGTGCCCCACCCCCAACATAGCTCACTGCTTGTCCTATGGTTCTTATTTGGTGTGGGTAGGGCATTCTCTTTTTCCACACATGTTCACACACGTTTCAAGCTGCTAGAACTTGGTGGCTGAAAAGAAAATTTCAAGTCACCATTCACTTAAGTAATAGCCATTTCCTAGACCCCAGTTTTATAGAGGGAACCAAGTGCTATTTCCCTGACTTGAGAAATAAGATCTTCTGAATCTGTTGTCTTTCAAGATTGGCTTAAAACTTCAGCCCCTAGGGCATATATCTAGTCCCCTTTCTCCATGGTTCACATAGCTTCGGTCCTTGCTGGGTTTCTGATACATGGATATTTTCCTCCTTTACCTTCAAGCTTGTTTGTGTATTTCCCCCAAACAGCCTTAATTGAGAAGAGATGGATATACCTGTGTTAGCTCAATTCATCATCTTGACTGGTAATCCCAGAAACTATTATCTTCTGGGAAAACAAAACAAAACTTTTAAAGTGAAGCTTAAGTGCCTAATGACTACTACTGAAGTTTTTGGCCATCCTTTGGAGTGAATGTCTTTATGATTCTTTGTTGTTGCTGTTCTTTTTACAATTACTATCTCTGTGTTCAGTCCAGTAGTTTAAAAAAGGAAGATTTCTCTAGTTGCTCCAGTCAGTTTTCCTGCTAGGTGAAAACAGAATATTGGAACAGAGTTCCTTTCTTTAGTTCCCATTTCTGTTCTCTTTAAGGACCTTCTGGACAGGTACAGGTACCCTCACTAATTAGTTAAACTTTTGTGCTTTGAATTTTAATGAGACTCAGGCATATCAAGAGCAAGTCTGAATAATCACTAGATCATTTAGGAGGAACCTCCTTTGTCAAACAATTTCTTTTTAATTTTTGTCTTGTAGATTAGAAGCGTAACTGAAAATACAGTTACACCCTCATAACTAATAATATATTTACATCCTCCAATACCACTGTGGGTATTGCAGTGAGTACTGAGATACAACAGTGAATGAAACAAAACACACCCAGTACCTTCATGGCGTTTACACCATGTAATGAGAGGATGAGCAAACTATGGCTGAAAGCTGTTGGAACAGAGCCACACCCATTTGTTTACTTATTGTCTATGGATGCTTTCTCTCTCAAGGGCAAAGTTTAATATTTGAAACAAAGACCATATGCCCAGCAAAGCCTAATCTATTTACTCACAAGTCATTTATAGAAAAGGTATAACAGAAGACAGACACCTTAAGCACTTAAATTCAAAAATTCAACTAAGTAGGGTCTCTGAGAAGCAAGAATTGAAGGTCTCAGAGTGTAATCATGGGAGGTATTTCTTGTCTGAGGGAATGGCTTTTGGTTTAATGGGCATTTAGGAATGTGTAAGTCTTACAAGTTAAGGGAAGGAGAGAGAAAATGTTCACTAGAGCATTTGGGGCAAAGAGACAGCACATGCAAAGGGTCAGCTTAGCACAATACAGGAACAGGAAGAAGGATCCTGTATCTGAAGTAGAGAAAGTTAGAATGGCACAAAATGAGGCTAGAGAAGTAGGCAAGGGCCAGATGACACAAAGGTTATTAGTTTTGATGAAACAAAATTATTTTTAAGGCAGGACAAGAAAATTTTTAAACATAAAATTCTCTCTGCCCATTTGAGCCACTACACCCTCCCCTTTAGTGTGCATTGTGTATCTGTGTTATACATTAACTAGAGCCCCTTGGAAGATACAGGAATGCCTACTCAAAACCAAAAACAATTTCCTCCTGAAGCCAGCAAGGTAACTCCTAAGGAGAAAACATTCCTTTCTCAATCCTCTTCCTTTCTCAATTCTCTAAGGGGTCTGGATGACCCACTACTCACCTGGTTGGATTATGTAAACTGTCAGTATGTTACTTTGATGTATAACCCTTTGTCTCAAAAACTTATATTACTGTTCTTTGACTTCTAGTGGATGGAGCAGTCCTCAGTGCTTTCTGAAAGACTGTTTTCCAGGTTATAATCCTCAGGTTGGCTCAAATAAAATTTTCCATTTCTTTCTTACATTGACTGTCAATTAATTTTTTCATCAACAGGTTTTGTTAGTGTTTTAGGCATTTTCTTAGGAACAATAGAAGCTATTGAAGGCTTTTCAAGCGAAAAGGGACAGTTATTATAATTTTCCACATGAAACTGAGTGGTGACCTGGACTTTGGTAATGAGCGAGAAGATGGTATAGTGGATGGATTTAATTTGATGTGGGTGTTTTGGGAAATGGAGAAATCACTATGACTCTCAGGTTTCCACTTCAGAGACTGTCATTTAATAAGATAGTGGACACAGGGAGAGGGCCAGGGTGGGGTGGGAGAACTCATGAATTAAATTTTAAGGGTACATTGTCTTTGAGGTATGTGTTGAATCAGCAGCTGGCTATGCTGGTCTGGAGCCAAGAAGAGAGACAGTTATGGGTATGCAAGTGGTCATTTTAAGCTAGTTTATTTTTTCGCCCAGAATGAACAAAAACAACAGAAAAGACCTGATGGTATATTTCTGACTATTTGTAGGTTATTTGAGAAACCTCTGTGATGTTGGCTACCCTTGGGCTTTAATTGTGAAGAACCTTGTATGGAAACCTTGTTTGCTGCAGCCTTGTAGTACCATTCTGTACCTTTGGTCAGGGAAACATCTATTGAGCTTTTATTTCTATTTCTCTGGGCTAAGTAGGCAATAAAAACATAGCCCAGGGCTGGGCGTACAGAAATATAGAGTCATCATAGGACCCCTTGTGTGTTACAGATTCCTCAGAAGTATAACATTCTCACAAAAGTTACATCTGGACTCCTCAAATTGGGTAAAATCATATGTGTTCAAAATGTGATCAGGATAGGACTTATGATAGAAACTCAAAGATATTCTACATATAGGACCTTTGTGGTAATAAATTTCTTCTGTTCTGGTTAATGTCCTTTTAGGTACATTTTTGAACCAAGACTTTGCTAGGTGGACTAGCTTGTGGGTAGATAAACTTACCTACTTCTGAATCCCTTTCCCACCAGACTGATACCTTATCATTTAATCAAAGGATATAACATCTGGGATGAGAAAGTATATTTCTAATAATAGCAAATATTAATCTATGTGTGCTTATATACTTCTTTAACTATACGTTTATATATCCAGTAATAAAAAATTGATTCCAAGTGCCAGTGCTCAAGAAAATTTATTTTATCATTAATATGATTGTTTTTTCTTTTTGTTTGTTTTTTTGCGGTACGTGGGCCTCTCACTGTTGTGGCCTCTCCCGTTGCGGAGCACAGGCTCCGGACACGCAGGCTCAGCGGCCATGGCTCACGGGCCCAGCCGCTCCGCGGCATGTGGGCTCTTCCCGGGCCGGGGCACGAACCCACGTCCCCTGCATCGGCAGGCGGACTCTCAACCACTGCGTCACCAGGGAAGCCCTAATATGATTGTTTTTGTTGTGTGATTTGTTTAGCATTGTTTGCATAAATTAAGGAAATTTATACAGTATCCCCAGGCGGCAATCAAATACAAATCTAACAAGTAGAAAAATGTTGGCAGGCTAACTTTTCGGTGTTTTGTTGATCTTGTACTGTTAAAAACACATTTTCACTCTCAGGACTATGGGAGATGTTTAGAAATGGCCCCAAAGTCCCAAAATCCTCAATAAAGTTGCTCTGCCTAGATTGAAATATCTGCACTGGTAGACAGGGATAAAATAGTTTCTACCTGGGCTTCCCTGGTGGCGTTGTGGTTGACAGTCCGCCTGCCGATGCAGGGGACGCGGGTTCGTGCTCCGGTCCGGGAGGATCCCTCGTGCCACGGAGCGCCTGGGCCCGTGAGCCATGGCCGCTGAGCCTGTGCGTCCGGAGCCTGTGCTCCGCAGTGGGAGAGGCCACAACAGTGAGAAGCCCCCATACCGCAAAAAAAAAAAAAGTTTCTACCTTATGATCACTGATGGCAACATTAAGTAAGGAAGTTAACATCTTAAACCTGAGGCTGGAAAATAAGTTAGGTTATTCTACAACTAATGGCAAGGAAGTGACAAAATTCTGTTAAAGGGAAAAGAATGGGGCATATTAACTGCACTTTTAAATCAGCGGTCATCTGAACAAAAGTGCAGCCAATATGTTTATAAATTACTTGTAAAAAAAGATAAGATGAGGTAAGATCTGTTACTTGTGCAGATGGGATATTAGGGTGTAGTAATATTGCAGTAAGTTGGAACATTTTAAATATATGGTATAAAAGTAACTGGTTATAAAACAAAACAAAACAAAAAAAGTAACTGGTTATAAGATATATATATATGTATATATAACATTTTTGAATTTAAAAGACTAAAAAACATGTCATGATATAATCTATTAGAGGGAAATAGCAGGTGTGTGCAGTATTGCTTCAAGCTTAACACTGATGGTTTGGAGGTTTAATCAAAATGAATTAGCTTCCACAAAAGTGACCCTAAGGTAGATTGTTCATTATCATTCTCAATTAGTTAGTCCTCCGTTTTTCTCATGTTTAATGGTCAAATTTGAATACATGCGGGCGGGGACAGCTGTGGGTGATTCCTTTCCAAGCTACTCAGTTCAGTTCCTGCCAAGATTTCCCTAGTGTCAATTGCAATGTCAATTGTAATTGTTAGTGTTTTCAGAAGAATGCTTGAAGATTAAGCACTATTTTCCAAATGAAGATTTTAAATCCTATAATTGAATGTTTTGTGTTTGTTTGAATCAGCTATTTCTTTTTTCTAAGTTTGTACCATCATTTTAGAAAATAGACCCCAATTTTAGCAGTGGTGCCCTGTGGGTTGCAGGATTATAGCAGTAATTTTAATTTTTTTCTGTGTTTTGTAAACTTTCAAAATTATTTGCATTATATTAAAAAAAACTATTGTGTTATTAAAGTAAGACATATGAATGGTTAAAAATTAAGATGATGCTAAAGGGCTGATAATTAAAAATAGTAGCCTCTGCTCCACACTTCCCCACTCCACATTGCTATCCTCAAAGTCTTCATTCCCAACACATTTGTCTATTTGTTCTATTTACATCCATATTTAAAACATGAAAATATATTTATACTGCTATTGAAAAACATTTCAGTTGCAGCTATTTTCTACTGATGGCTAAATATGAAAGATGAGGCTTTGGCATTATTACCATGACCTTCACCCCACGTTCCCCCCACCACCACACACACTCTCACCCTCTCATACTTTCCCTCCTTCCAGCCTGCCAGTGTGATTGTCTTTCATTTGTTTGTCTTGGTTAAATGACTACACAGGGATTGCATTGTGATGACTATGTATACTGTCTCTGTCTGTATTGTTCAAAGGTCAATCCTCTAGTGTACCAGAATGTATTAACTGTCTTGTCATCATTGGCTTATGCTTATTTCTACTTATTGCTAATTAATTCCTGAACTCTGTTAGAATGGTAAGCCTCTCACAGGGTGGGTCAAACATATCAGTTCAACTGTCAGTTTAGAGGGATGTCTTAGAGGGATGTTTACAGAGTATTTCCTTCTACTCCAACTTGGACTGGACTCTTTCTTCTGTGGTGGGTTCTAAGCATCCTGGCAATTTCCTTCACCATTTTTTTTTTTCCTTTTGGTGATGGGGCCTATTTCCTGGTTCCTGTGACTTCCTTTTGCTTATTGCCTTGTTTCAGTAGAGCACATTCTCCAGTAACTTCCTTAAAAAAAGGTGGTACCACAGGTTAAACTTTTTGTTACGTCAAATGCCTTTATTTTACTTTTATGCTTGATTGATAGTCTAACTAGGTACAGAATTTAGACGATAAAATATTTCCTCTTGGAATTTTGTAGTATTACTTGTTTTTTACTTTTGAGTGAGAATTATGGTGTTTTGATTCCCAGTCTCTTATATGTGACCTAATTTTTCTCACGATAAACTGTTGTAGAATCCTGAATTTATTCTTGATATTTCTGAAATATCAGCAGGGCATGCCTTGCTGCTGGTAATTTTTACTTATTGTTCTGTGTGTTTATACATCACATTTGTTTTGAATTATTTTCAGGTTTTCAGTCCAGGGAATTTTTTTTGTTGTTATTTAATAGTTTCCTCTCTGTATTTTCTCTGCTCTTTCTAGACTCATAATATCTGGATGTTTGACCTTGTGGACAGAACTGTTAATTCCTTGACTTTTCCCCCAATTTTTTACTTCAACTTTTCTGTTGATTTTTTGTTTTAATTTCTGATATTGCTTTTGTAACTTCCTAGATACTTCCCTTATTTTGAATGTTCTTTTTTGTAGATGTCTCTTCTTATGTTTAAACTGAAATTTTTCATTGAGATAATTGTAGATTTATATGCAGTTGTAAGAAAAACTGCACAGTTGTCATACACACTTTACTTGGTTCCCTCCAATGGTAATATTTTGTTGAACTATAGAATAATTTCACAGTTATGATATTAAGATCGATATAATCCACCCAGTGAATTCAGATTTTCTCAGGTTTACTTGTACTTGTGTGGATGTGGATTTAGTTCTGTAAGATTTTCTCACATGTATAGATTTGTGTATTTACCTCCACAGTAAAGTTCCTTCACTACAGGGATGCCTTGTGTTGCACTTTTATAACCAAACCTATCTCCCCCTACTTCTCTAACCTCCATTTCTAAAATTATATGAATATAGTTATACACTGTGTATCTTTTTGAGGCTGACTTTTTCCACTAGGAATAATGCCTTTGAGATTCATTCAAGTTATTGTGTGTATCAATAGTTCATTCCTTTTACTGCTTAGTAGTATCCAATGCTATGGCTCTACCACCATTTGCTTAACTATTCACCTGTTGAATGGCACCTGGTAAGAATCCATTTCTTGGCTCTTACAAATAGAGCTCCTATGAACATTCATGTACAGCCTGTTATGTAAATATGAGTTTTCATTTCTCTAGGATAAACGCCTAAGAGTGTAATTGCTAGGTCATATGGTAATTGTTCATTTGAAAAGAACCTGCTAAGCTGTTTCTCAGAGTATCTCTACTATCTTATATTTGGATCACTAACATGTGAGTGATCTGGTTTCTCTTCAGTCTTGCCAGAATTTGGGTTGCCACCATTTTTTTACTTTAGCCATTCTAATGGGTGTGCAGTGCAGTCTCAGTGTGGTTTTCGTTTCATATTTTCCTGATGACTATGAAGTGGAACATCTTTTTATGGCTTGTTGGCAATCTTCTTCATTGAAATAGCTCTTTATGTCTTTTGCCCACTTCATAATTGGATTGTTTGTTTTCTTACTGTAGAGCTTTGAGGATTCCTTATACAATCTAAATACTACTCCTTTTTTTTTTTTTTTTTTTTTTTTTTTTTTGCGGTACGCGGGCCTCTCACTGTTGTGGCCTCTCCCGTTGTGGGGCACAGGCTCCGGACACGCAGGCTCAGTGGCCATGGTTCATGGGCCCAGCTGCTCTGCGGCATGTGGGATCTTCCTGGACTGGGGCATGAACCCGTGTCCCCTGCATGGGCAGGCGGACTCTCAACCGCTGCGCCACCAGGGAAGCCCACTACTCCTTTTTGGATATGTGGTTTGTAAAAATTTTCTCCCAGTTTATAATTTACCTCTTCATCCTCTTTATGTGGACTTTCAAAGTGCAAATGATGAAGTCTAATTTGTCAGATTTTCTTTTTATGGATTATAATTTTGGTGTCAAGTCTAAGAACTCCTTGCCTAGCCCTAGATCTTGAAGATTTTCTTCTACAATTTTTAAAAATATTGTATGTTTTAAGTTTGTAATCCATTTTGAGTTTTGAATAAAGTGTGAAGTTTAGGTCAGCGTTTGTATTTTTGCCTGTGGATGTGCAGTTGTTCCTATGGATGTGCAGTTGTTCCAGCAGCATTTGGTAAAAAACGTTATTCTTCCTCTATTGAACGGCTATTCTACTTTTGTAGAAAATGAGTTTGGCACATTTGTGTGGGACTATTTCTCGTTTCTGTATTGGTTCCTTTCACCTACACGTCTATCCCTTTGCCAATACTACTATTCTATATAGTACTATATGGTTACTATGGCTATATAGTAAGCCTTAATATTGGGTGGATACATGGGATTTTTTATTACTGTCTTATAAAGCCTTGAGATCTGGAGTAAAAAAAGTTAAGATCTATATAGGATCTCAATAAGAATAAAGGTTAGGAGTTAGAAAATCTGGGTACAAGGAGGGATTTAGGTTTGTAACTAACTGGCGGTGTGTTGGACTTAGTAGTAGTAGTAAGTAAAATAAACTGTCAATAAAGATGAGATATCTTTTATACACTCCTTATTATGAGTCAGGATTTAAAACTATAATCACATTTTTTGGTATTTTTACTGTAGTAAAATATGCATAAAATTTAACATTTTAACTGTTTTTTAAGTGTACAATTCATTGACATTAGTACATTCACTGTGTTGTGAAACCAGTGCCACTATCCATTTCCAGAATTTTTTTTATTATCCCAGGCAGAAACTCTGTATTCATTAAGTAATAACTCCCCATTTCCCCCAGCCCCTCAGTCCCTAATAATGACAATTGTACTTTCTGTCTCTATGAATTTGTCTGTTCTGGATACCTCATATAAGTAGAGTCATATAATATTTGTACTTTCGTGTCTGACTTATTTTACTTAGAAGAATGTTTTCAAGATTGATCCATATTGAGCATGTACTAGAATTTCATTCCTTTTTATGGCTGAATAATATTCCATTGTATGTGTATACCACATTTTGCTTATCTCTTCTTCTGTTGATGGCCATTTGGGTGGTTTCCACCTTTTGGCTATTTACATGCTTTAAAAACTCTCCAAACCCCCACTTTAACCAGGGGAGCTCCATCTTTAAGTGATTTACATTTTGCCTGAACAAAAGATTCTGTTTCTAAAATCAATCTGAAACGAGATACTTTAAATGAAATGAATATTCTATTATCTCTCAAATTTGAAATTTCTGACAATATCTATTTTGATAAGAAGCATATGTGTTAAAATTTGCAAGGTGATTGAATAACTTAGGATAAAAAAAGGGATGTGATTTTCTAATTAAGTTGAGGGATCTCTGTATGGAAAAGTTGTGAAATATATTCTCAAAGAATACTCAGTCTTCTATCTTGCGCATCTTTCTGTCTCCACCTTTTATTGTCTTTCAGTGTTTTTACAATGATATTTGTGGAAAACTAATAATAATGCAAATAACTTTTGTTCATAGAAATATAAATCAGTCTTGTCTGATGGAATGCAATTGATCATTAACCCACGGAAGGACAGTCTTGCATATTTTTATTAATGTGTTTCAGAATTTTGATTGACCTATGTAAATGAGGTCAACATTTTATTGGTAGTAACATCTTGCTGAATCCCACATTAATGAATAAATTAAAATGTTTATAAGTGTTCATTATATATTTGTATGAGTCATGACATTACCATTTTGGGGAAAATAATCATTTAACAACATATTGATCTGGGCTTATAAAACCACTCACAGAACCACAGAATTCTGGAGTTGCATGAGCAGACTCCAGAGGTCATGACTTGCCTCCATACTTCTCCTCACATTGCACAGGATGCAGCAGCTCCACTAACAAGCTCAGAATCATCCAGCATGGGATTTACAGATTTGGAGGCAATTCCAAGGCTCAAATTAGGTCTCAGTCTTAAAGCAAGAAAACTCTGGCTTGAACTAGAGTTTTACATGTTAGTGGAAAATACAGAAATTTTATAAATCTAAGCAGAGAATGTTTGGAATAGACAGAAAATGCATTCTGCTGATAGAGAACTGTGTGAACACATTGACCCAACCCAAGCACCAATCTGCCTCCACTTTCATAAACTTTTACCTTGAGAACGTTGAAATAACTTTGTGACTTTATTTCTATTATGTTATTCATGTAGTTGCTTCTGTGATATGTAAATATTGGCATCCTCAACATTTTAGGCTAATTATATGTTGAGGTGAGTATATTCAAAATGGGCTGCATTTAGAAATCTAAAATATTTAAGTTTATTCTTTAGTTTTTCTTTATAAATAACCAGGAAGGGTGTTAAAGATTAAGAGTTGGAACTGAACCTATCAACATGTAACAGGAGTCTTTAATTTGGAAAATTCACTTAGCGGTGAGGGAAACAAATGTATTTTCCAAGAAGGAAACAAAGGTCACAAACTTTACGTACTAGATCCTTTTCTTAATATATATATACCGTAGGTAGCCTAAGTGACATTTCAGTGCAAAGGGAAACTTGCTATTGTAATTTCATCATGGGTATTAGGCAGAGTACAAATATGAAGAGTGAAGAAAGTAAGTATGTTGTCATATGCTTCTAAATCACATTCGCATTGTTCCTGTAAATGGTTTCTCACTCTCTGACATACAAAGTTGTTTACACAGTTTTTAAGAATAGTTCCTTTCCTTTCTGAATACTTATCCTGAGCACTCTCTCTCTCTCAATTTGAACCTAGAGGACTTATGCATTTGCATCACTGATTCGGCATTCATAGCAACCATACGTTTGTTTCTATATTCACTCACTCATTCAACACCATTTACTGAGAACCTCTATGAACCAGGGTCTGAGCTGAGTATTATCATTAGACTTTGGTCTTGAGGGGTGAAGAAAAGTTTTTCAGGTAAGAATACAACGTCAAAAAGTTGGAACAGCATCTGCAAAGGCATGGGATGGTGAAAGGGCATGGTACTTTCCAGAAAAGTGTCAATACTTAGAGCATAAAGTCCTCGTAGTAGTTGGAATTGAGGTTGGAGACAGAGGTGAGGAAATCCTGCTTTGAAGGGGATTATACTATGATAAGAAATCATGTTGTTAGTTAAATCACCCTATGTTTCTTCTTCCTAACTGGATTATATGCTCCTGGATCCCAGAGATTACATAGTATATTCTTAATTATTTGGACATTTTTATAATTTATTTCCTGGATTTAGTTAATAAAATACAGTAATAATGTAACAAGTATTGCTGATTAACTCTCAATATACATTCTCTCCTTTTCCCCTGTATAGGATCCATACATTTCAGCAGGTCTATGCAGGATAGAGGTGTGTAGATGTGTTTGTGTGTGTGTATATGAACACATGTTCTAACTAGAAGGTCCCTGCTCAGCTGGAAGTCCATGAAAACATGGACTTAATATTTTCTTCTCAGCTGTTCCCCAGAGCCTAGGACAGTGTCAGCCATGCTGTAGGTGTTGAACAAATCTGTTGAATTGATTAAGCAATTATACAATAGGGGTAGTTGGAATGGTATGGCTTTGTGAGGAAAGAAGACATTTTCATGTAAAACATGCACAACTTATAAATCAGAGAACATGATTGGAACTGAAAAAAAAATGAATTCAACAAACAGGTTGAGATGCTACACATTTTCTTTCACGTGTGCTGGTAGATGACGGATAAAAGATCTTTTCAAGTGACTCATTAGGAAAATAAAAGAGGAAATGATCGATGGAAAAATCACACAAGTAAGATAGAAAAACCTAAATGTCAAAGAGAAAAATAGCTTTCAACAAAGAAAACTGAAGAAAATACTGGTTAGTTAGTTACTAGTTGGGTAATTAATCAAAGAACACGTTGCAGTAAGAAAAACTGCACTGCTAAGACTATAAATTGAGGCTGGCTCCCGCCATCCTGGAGTTTAGGATTTTAAATTGGTATGAGTTTGTGTTCAAGAGAGAGATTCATCATACTCTCCCAATGCAAAGCTAAGGTGCAAAACCCGAGTGTTGAGAATCATGCCTTGAGTTTAGTTTTGAATGAATAAAAAGAGACAAAGCATAATTTGCCCTATTTTATGTTTTAATATTGCATTGAAAAAAGAATTTATTCGAAGAATATCAATAGGATGATTGAAGTATTCAAAATAAATAGAGAAAATTACCAATAAGGTATGTTCTCATTAAACCTTTCAAAAATATTTAATAAGGACCTACTGTGTGCAGACACTGGGTATGCTACTAAGGGGAAAATATGATGGATAAGACAATACCAGTTCATGCCCTAATGGCTTTAATTCAAGGGAAAGAGAGAGTGAAATACACACACAGACACACACAGACACATACATACACATACACAAAGTAACTAAAGAAAAAAATAGCAAATACCTATTTCTTATGAAGGACATGGACAAAAAGCAGAGAGAGAAAGTGATACAGAGTGGAGGTATTCTCTTGAATAGCATGATAGGGAACGCTCTTTGAGAGAATGAATTTAAGCTGATATGTTAAGATGAGAAGAGAATGATACGCAAAGAGTTGAGGGAAAAGTGTTCCTGGCAGAGGGAATAGTATGTGAAAAGTTCCTAGAGAAAGAGTTTTTTAGCCCAGAATTGCAGAAAGCTCAGGTGTCCAAGTTATAGTGAATGAAGAGGAAGATGGAGAAGGGTGAGCTTGGAGCACAGACTAGCTTGGAGCTAGATCAGATGAGCTTTATGTTCCATGGAATGGAGGTCCGCTTTATTCAAGGGCAGAGGAAAGCTCTTGGAGGAGAACAAAAATAGGGCAGTGAGGCCTTGTCCTCATTTCCTTGTGAAACAATCAGAAATTAAATTAAAATATAGTTACTTTTTCAGCAACATATCCACTCTTTTGAGTCAGATTTAGAAAAATGCCTCCTGGAAATATATTCATGTTTTTAGTAAACCAGACTAAGACTGTTGTACTTCTTTATGCTGCTGTTCCTGGAAACAAAATTTATAGCTGTATATAGGTTAACTATGTTATATCCTTTTTTTTTTTTTTTTTTTTTTTGCTGCATGCAGATATGTTTCAGGAGAAATGATTTGACCTTTGCTGAATCTAAATCCACAAGTCATTTGAACTGATTAACACCCTGGAACTTTTCTTTCTGAAAATCTCATATGTACTTATCTTGATCTCAAGCTGAATATCCTGATAATTAGCTTTGTTATATTGGAAAGCGAAAAGACAAAAAAAATGGTTATGCTTGCATCACAGACATAGTTTTGCCATTTCTAAGTATTCTTATTAGCCTTGTCTTGAAGAGTGACATAGAAGAAATATAGGTCTGAAATGCTGGTTACATAATTCTAATACACATTAAAATGAGCACATAACAACAACACTAAAAATCATTGTTTATCATTTACCAAGTAAAATTATCTTGGGTACCACCAATGTTACATAAAACATATTTTAGAGAAAAATTGGCATCAGCAATTAAGATCATTTCTTCATAGAGCCCAAGCATGCCCCTAAACCATCACTTGGGTGGATAGACACAGTATCTGTGCCTTCTAAAAAATCAGTAGCAACAAACTGTGACAGAGGCATAAGCAAAAATCGAGCCTGACTCTCTTCTAATAATCTGTACTTCCTGTAAACTGCTGAAGCATGGGACAACTCGATAGACTGTGTTTACAGTCCATGAATTGGACTGTCCATGAGTTGGACACTCTTGGCTGAAAGAACTTCCAACTTGCAGTTCTACACTAGGTCACTGGAAATAACTCTTAAGTCTACTGATCAGAAGCTTCCGACCAGAGGAGACAAGTGAAGAGCAGCTTGACCCATACAGGTGGGCCCTTCTCACGTCTAGCTTCTCAAAGTCAAAAACACTTGGTTACACAGAGGTCTTTTGCCTGCTAGCAATTAAGAAATGAGAACAATTGAGAAAGTAAGAAATAAATTAATGACTAAAAGCAAAATTAACGTTGAACCTAATTTGGATGAACTAGAGTGTCTCGGTCAGTGAAAAAGACATGCCACCTAATTGTGTTGAAATCTTCATCGGAAGCTCTATTTTGACTCTTTCCTCAAGGAGAAGGTGTGTAGTTTGTCATCTTAAAAAGTAGAAATTCATTTGTTAAGTCTAATTTAACCTTCAGAAACATGCTTTAAAACAAACTTCTGAATCTACTCGATTGCTTTTTGCCCTGGTTGAGGATCTATTTTTATTGATTAGGCTTCTGAACTATTCACTATTACGTTGTCAACTGTTGTAATATTAATTGGTTTAGTTCCATAAGCTGCACTGAAAGGAATGGCATTAGTCAAATTTGTCATGATTGGGTGTGAAACTGCAATGTTTAAATGTCATCATGAACAATCTCTACAATCTGTTATATATTACCGTGGCCTCTGGTCTTCAGCAATACAGAATGTCACCATGTGTGGCCTTTCTTCACTTTGGAATGGCATATGTGCACATATTTATGTGTGTATTATACATGTGTGTATATGTTCTTTCATACTATGAATGATCATGTATCTTTAAGCTGATTTGCTATTGAGGAAAGATGCTATGAAAGGGTACTGTTGTGATAAACAGACAGAAAAATTAAATGAAAAAGAAGTCATAAAAGGTTTGAGAAAGAAAGAAGTTACATGTTTGTTTGTTTGTTTGTTTATTTATTTATTTATTTATTTATTTATTTATTTTGCGGTACGTGGGCCTCTCACTGTTGTGGCCTCTCTCGTTGTGGAGCACAGGCTTCTGACGCGCAGGCTCAGCGGCCATGGCTCAGGGGCCCAGCCGCTCCACGGCATGTGGGATCTTCCCAGACCGGGGCACGAACCTGTGTCCCCTGCATCGGCAGGCGGGACTCTCAACCACTGCACCACCAGGGAAGCCCACATGTTCTTTTAGTGTTACCAGCTTGACAAAAGGAAATAGTGTCCATATAATCAATGAAAGAGAAATAAGGGAAGATATTAGATAGGGAGACATAATTAATAGTAGTATCATTTCTTCCCTTAGATTCTCTTCCAGAGATGACGTATCTCAGTATCACATTAATGATGTTCAAAGGTGGGAACTACAACTTTTGCCTCACTATAATTGACTAATACCATTTTGACAGGATATACTATCATTTTACTAGCTCTTTTTTGGTAATATTTCCTTAACCGAAGAATATATTCAACTCTTAGGTGATTTTACCCAAGGGGGTAAAAATTTTTTCTTAGGGGGACAGAAATCCTACTCTTTTAATGTATAAAGCACAGATATACATAGAATACATAAACAGATATACAGTACATCTGTAATGTTAAAACTGGGGGCAACATGGAAAGCAATGCCTAGAAAGTCTCCTTGGGGAGTGATACGGAAGAATGGGTGAAGAACACCACTCTAGACTTCGTGACCTCTAAGGTCTCTTTTAGTGTTATCTTTCCATGATTATGGACTTTTACATCTTGAATACCTTTATTATATCATTACAAAATGGAGGCAAAAAGAATGTTTTGAAATGAACAATGCACATCATTAGCAATACCAGCAGCATAGTTTAGAGCTTATGGAAGTGCTGGGTATAGTAAGGAGTACTCTGGGAGAAATTAAAAGAGTGTAGATTTCATTCCCTTCATATCCGAAGACACTATTTGCATGGCAGATGGGATCTGGAACTAGAGTCATCTTCTTGAGGATGGAGTGTGGGGAAAAGGACTGGTAAAGAGACCTGGTAGAATTTGTGGTAGAATTCATTTGTAAGTACATCAGTTTCTATATATCCTTATTAAAATTTAGAAACATTTAATCCTGAATGTTTATACATTTACCCTTATCTCATTTCTTTGCTATATTATGGAAGCAATTTCAAAAAGATAAAATAAAAAGGGGAGAAAATGACAAATTGATAATCATTTTATATTGCCCTTGTAATTGCATAGTGCTTTGTGCATATAAAATAAATTGCCATTGATTTTCATTCTTGACATGCAGTGCATGTCAATTTGAAGGAGTTAAAATGAATTTCAAGGGCATCCTTCTGGCTTTTTTATAGGGATGGGGGAGTATACCAGTATGTTCTTAAGGCTTTTAGGTATGTAACTGTAGGCACACACTGTTACATCTATACCATTTTATAATTTATAGATGCTTTCAAAAATATAGCTTACACTGTTAATGTACTTAGAAAAGGCTAGTAAAAATCAGAGTTATGCCTCCATAAAATATAAGCTTCATTAGCTGACTCAAGGAACTGTGTCACTCCACTTCTGAAAACAGCTCTGCCACTCAAATAGATGGAAAAGAACAGTTTTTATTCAGTCAATTTAGAGAGCAAGGAAATATACATACAGTTCTGAAAAGTATTGTTGTTTGTATTTATTTATTTTAATGGAGGGAGAATTGAATTATAAAACAAAATTTATGTGATCCTTAAGACATGAATAACAAACTCGGAGAAATTAGACATCAGAATGCTTATTCTCCTTTTAAATTTTTATTTTTAGAATTGTCAATAAAATGGTAAGAAATAATTCTTAAACTAGAATGCTAGGTATGAATTAATGGATAGATACAGAATGAGTGAAAGTCTAGTTATGGCATCTGGGACTCTTGTTCAGAACAGTTAATTATGGCTATCTGTTTAGAGTGACATTCATTAAATTTCATAAATATATATATAAACTTGAGTTTACGAACATGTGTAGAACACTTATGGTGTCAATATAGTACATGTAATTGATATTTTCTAGAAAGAGAGAATATATAAAAGCTTAATAAATAAGAAAGTGTTTGGACTTTCCTGGTGGTGCAGTGGTTAAGAATCCACCTTCCAATGTAGGGGACACAGGTTCAAGCCCTGGTCCGGGAAGATCCCACATGTCACAGAGCAACTAACCCCATGTTCCACAACTACTGAGCCTGAGCTCTAGAGCCCGCGAGCCACAGCTAGTGAAGCCCGCACGCCTCAACGAAGAGTAGCCCCCGCTCACCACAACTAGAGAAAGCCTGTGCACAGCAATGAATACCCAGCGCAGCCAAAAATAAATTAATTAATTAATTTTTAAAAAAGATGTTTTTTTCAAATCTCATCATGCATGATCACATCTTTTTGTTTATTTGTGTTTCAAGCTTCCAACTAGGGGATCAATATACAACTTCAACAGTACATTTCTACTTTATTATTCATTTTCTAAGAGCTAAATATAAGGGATTGTATAAACCTGTATATGTACTTCCCAGTGTTGAGTCATATCTTACTCAGTTGCTTCATTTAGTGGCACTTGAAGAACATAAAATATATTTTAAAGTAGATTTATTTTATATTGAAAAAATACAAATCCTACACAAGAAGGAATAGGTGCTTCTAAAGATGATAAATTCATTAAAAAAAAAATTTTATCTATTCTTGCCACCATTAGGCCTTGTTAAATCTCTGAGCTCTTAACATAAAATGCCATTCACCCAAAATAGCAATATTTATGACAGGAGCAAGAAATCGAGTTCTTTTAATTAATTTGTTTTCAAGTTTTTCATCATACATATTATTGCCAAGAAGTTTAATCCTCAAATTGACCAAGTTAATTTTGTGGGGTTGGGATTTGATCCAGATCATGCTACACTGCAGCATGTTATCCCTTAATAAATGGTTATGTTAGCTCAACTGAAGCTCCTAAAAAATTCAAATATTCTGCTTCAAAATCTGAATTCTTCTAGGATCCTTTCAAAGCTGAAAACCTCAATTTATCATCCAGATGAACTGTGTAAAATGAGCATTTAATACTTTAAGAGGCATCCTTACCTCCTGAGTTGAAATGGCTTCTTTCACAGGGAGAACACTGCCACCCTGTAAGGTGGCTGTCTGTGTAAGTTCTTGGTGGGTGGTGAGTGATGGGGTGGATTGGAGCCAAGAAATGAAAGGAAGAGAAAGGAAGGAACGTACACAGAGCCACTTGGGCTAAGATAATGTGAATTCTGCCCTCTGATCAAGTTTCTCAATTAAATGTCAGATAATGGCCCTATTATTTCCCCACATTTATATGCTATTTTTATTGTTCTCATTTCTTTTCTGTAACATTGAGACAGACCCAGAGAACTTCCTGGGGTGTTGCAAACAGAACCTGCACAGTGGTAGTATTGTTCTAGTGAGAACAGAAAAAGAATGAAGGGGGAGAGTTGGAAAGAAAATCTACTCACGAGTAAAGTCATGTTATTTTTAAACTTTGAAGGCTGTTTTAAAATAAGAGACTGTTAATACTGTAGTAACTATTACTTGCCATATTATTTTATATCTGAATATCTGAACTTACTTTAGGTTAAATCTATAACTGGACTACCTGGACCAGAAAAGTGAGGGACCTGGATTGTGAGTGTGTATTTGATAGCTTCATTCTCTTTGGAAATTTTCAAATAGAAAGGTTTAGGATTCCTTGAGGGACAAAAAGCAGTGGATTAGGCCTGCCTGGGCAAAAATTTCTTATCTTGGCGTTGCATCTGATTTGCTTAATCTTACTTTGCTTCTTTGTGCTCACTTGTAAAACGTGAATTGAAGTATTAATTTACTTCTCCAAGTTTTATCTATGGAACCAAGAAAAATGGTCGTAGAAGAACTTGAAAATACAAAGACCTGTGTAAGTGTCAGATTATAAAGATGACCCAGCTAGCCCAATTATCTGTTACAAGGCTTCCCACTGTTTGATTAACCAAACAAAAATTAGCCATTTTTCTTAAGTAACACCCTTCAAAAATGAGCAGCTTGCTCTGGTAGAGTGTCACAATGAAATTTTAATGGCAAAGGTGGCACATCTTGACAACATTTTAAGCTGGATTATAATTCATAGGTCCTATGAGTTATATTGTAAAAAGTGATTTCATTTAAATTACAGGTTCTGAGTTGAGATTTTATTTTCATTCAAGTCTATATACTACTGTGCACTATATTTTGCCTCAATTTGGTGATTGGAGTAGAACTCAGGTCAAAGTTTAATTTTTATTCTATGTTTGCTTTAAAAATCCCAAACCTAATTTACTTTTAGGAATGAGATTTTTCCAATAATATTGTGGGGTGACTTTCATGTCATTCTAGGTAAATATATTATGTTAGAGAAAGGAATAAATTTGTTCTTTTCTCTTTTTTTTACCCAAAACAAATTTGTTTGCTAAACTTGATGTGCATGTAGAGTAGACCTCATGCCACATGATTTGAGTTTATAATTTATCCTATTTTCTTAACACAAAATTCAAATATGATTGGACAGTAAATGGTTAAAGAAAACATGAACCTTCCAAGGTCACACAGTGGAAACAATGGATCAACTTCCTAAATGGAAATTGGTGAATAAAAATTCAACTAGAGTCCAGATAAATCTCTATTGATAGAAAAGTGATTCTGGATGGTTTTAAAGCCGATTTTAAAAGAATCAACAGCAGTAAATAGTTTACAATTAGAGTGAGCTTGTTGATAATGTGCTATACCTTGTAAATCCGCATGGAAGGGCCCAGCCACCTTCAAATTCGTACACCTATAAGTACGATATAAGTTGTTTCTGCCTTTGGGCTTAAATGCTCAACTCTCTGGACAATGGTTTCTACTGCAGACTCTCCTGAGGAGAGAGATGTATTAGGATGCTATGATTCCTGACCATAAATCAAAATTGTTGTAATCTATGACAGCAGAGCCTGTGGCTGTGAAAGAGCACTGATCACTTTAGACAGAACGTGAGAAGAAAAAAATATTTAATGTCTTCACTTCTTCAGTCTTTTGCTCTGAGGTCAATCCTGAGTAGATAGCTAGAGCAAGTTAAAAAATGAATAGACTGTTGAAAGGTAATGGTGGATACATATTACACCTTTGTCAAAACTCATAGACTTTACAATCCAAAAAGTAAAACATAATGTAAACTATAGACTTTAATTAATAATATATCAGTATTGGCTCATTAATACTAACAGATGCACCACACATATGCAGCATATTGATGTAGGGAAAACTGGTATGTGTGTGTATGGGGGTGGGGAAGTATATAAGAACTCTCTGTACTTTACACTCATTTTTCTGTAACCCTAAAGTTGCGCTAAAATAATTAATTAAAAATTAATGGAAAATAATCTTAAAAAATTTTTTTTTTATTTTTGGCCACATCGCTCAGCTTGCGGGATCTCAGTTCCCGACCAGGGATTCAACCTGGGCCGTGGCAGTGAAAGCCCAGAATACTAACTACTAGACCACCAGGGAACTCCTGGAAAATAATCTTTTAAAAAGGAAATTATACACAACTGTTAATGATTCTCCCCTTTTGTAATGTTTTTAAATTCTTCCCATTATATTATTAATTAAAAACTTTGGGATGTGCTGAAATCTTATTAATACTTATGTCTTCTGGTTGTCCCAACCAGGAACATTTATCACCTTACTGTGTTAAAAAATAAATAAATAAATAAATTTTAAAATATATTTGGTGAAAGACCTAATTTAAATTCCCCTGTCCTGGAAAAGAGGGAAAAGGTCAGTCACTGGCCTGTGAGGTCAGAGTGCAGACAATTGCTTTATGACTTAATGCTGAGTCATCATGTAATTTCTCAATAGCAAATAAGATCCTACTCACATAACATATCAAAAAAAAAAAACCACATCTTTTTTTTCATGCTTTAGTTGGGAAAATAATAAAATTATTTTAAAAATTAATATTATGAAAACACAGTTAAGGTGAACTGATTTCAACTCATACATGTACTCACTTCTGCCATTATTCATCTCTTGTCTCTCTTTGGATTCCATGGAAATAAAGGTATAAAAATATTAAATTAATTCATAACCAAAAATAGATGTAAACATATTTACAGATGAAACAATTAGGAAATATTGCTAGCTGTATATTATATACACCATTGTTTGTATCTTATTTATTTAAAACTTATATCTGGGAGCTCTTATCATATTAATACATACAGACCTAACTCATTTGTAGGCTCCGTAATAATTTCACTAGTTCGCTATTTACAGTTTTTTGTTTTGTTTTTTTTACAAATAAAAATATTTCAATTAACTTGAACATAGTTTTGTGTACAAGTGAAAGAGCATGCATAGTATAAATTATTGGAAATGAATTTTGGAGTCAAAGAACATGTGCATTTAAAATTTTGACACTGTTAATTCAACAATGTCATAGTTTTAAAAATCTAATGAAATATTCTATAGGTTTAGTTGACACAAATGTTTGATGATGAATCCAATTAAGAGAGAAGCCAATATTAGAACTGTGCAAAGCTCAAACTCATATAGTTTTGAGTCAGTACAAAGTTAACTATGTAAACAGATATCACAAAACTTCACAGCAGAATGAAAAGCTTCCACCATGATTTCCAAGCTGAAACCATTGTGCCATTGTGATTCCACTTAGAAAGTTACACTTAATGTGTGAGAATCCTTTTTTAGATACACAGGAGATGTTTCCAGCTTAACTCTATCCCTGAAGACGGCCCAAGTTTGACCCACAGTTGGTTTAGTTCATCTTAGCATTCTTTCCCATTGGAGTATTTCTTTGCTTATTGTACTAAAACCTGATTAGAAATCATTTTTATCAAAAAACAAATTGTAAATTCATTTCCTTCACCTTCATTTTCTTTGGATTGCAGCAAAAATGTCATTAAAAAAAAAAAAAAGAGGTCTACCTTCTGTGAGAAATTCCTCTAGGTACCAATTTTGCCCTCGGGCTACAAACTTGCTCTTGTGGATCAGGAGTGTTCTCTGGCATATGCCATTTTGGTGGCTGTTTAGGGTAATAGCCAGTGCAGTTACAGCCCACCAATAACAGCAGGATGCCCCTTCTCCTGTAGGGTCTGCTCAACAAAACTTTGAAGGAAGAAGGAGACTGTGATTATAATGCATACTTCAAGGGGACGCTGTGGAGATAAAGTTGAAAACCACCAACTGGATTAAGAGCTATGCTGAGGCATGCCTAATGATGGGAGCTCTGGTTATATACCCCGTACTGTCTGGAAACAGCATAATAATTGTTTTTAATACATGGTATGTAGGTCATACAGCTTTATTCAAGTGAACTGTAAAGGTTTGCCTTCTCTCACTTTATTAAAAAAAACATTGAAATTACCTATATTTTCCTGAAATAGTGACCCTGAAAACACACATGGGCAAGTAGTTTAACTAAACAACATGCTTGTTTTATATATTAATGCACTTTCCTCTACAAAGAACAAGTCCTTATAAAGTTTTAAGTGAACCGTGAAAAAAAGTCTATGCCATTATTATCCAAATATTCTTTAATCCAAGGTTAACCATTGTAATGTGAGAACAGGCACCACTGAGCCCTAATAGGAAGCAGTAGGGTTTTGTCTGAGTACCCTGGTGTTCGCCTGATGTTTTCCTAATGTGGCAGTGTGAACTCACGCCACTCAGAGCCTCGGGTTGAAATCAAACCTCAGAGGTCTTTGTTGAAAAAATCTGAAACCATTCTGGAGATGCTTGGAGTACAACTCTAGGCTACTTGCCTTACTCCATAATGTTTAATGGGCCAAGTTCTCACCTTGTCCTTTCAGGCTGAAGGCCTAATCTGGGTATGAAGTTGAAATTCAGTTTGAGCTGTAGTCCCAGATGAACTTTGGAAAGCAGCAGAGCAAGTGCAGAATTTATTTTACTGCGTGCACAGACACTGATGTTTAATTTCAATTTTTTTTTAAAGTTAGCTTTTTCGGGGATGGGATTTAAGCAAAGGCATGTACTGAATGCTGAGTAGAGTGCAGCATGGCTTTGATCCTCTCTGTGAGCACAGGTGGGCTGCTAGAGGCTGAGACTTGAAAGCTCAGATTTTGTAGAATTTCATTCCCTTATGACTACGATGCTCTGTGTTTTTTGAGGCGTTCCCAAGCAAAAAAGTTACTAGCAGTGGGTTCCCCAGTTGCACCAAGGAATTGTGCTACCTCCTCCTATCTACCCCATCTTTTCCTAGCCTCCTAGACATGTGCTTCAGTCTTAAATCTTGGGGATGGAAGGGTCTTTGCCTAATGCTGGGTCACTGTCTGCTCCTCAGTTGTGCTATTCTAAAAAGAGGAGAGGGAGGTAAGGTTGGCTTGTCATGGGTTTGCAACACTTACCATGTGCCTGGCATGGCTTGTAGCTCTTTTACATACACTGGTTCTTTTAAGCCATAAAGCTGTCTTACAATGTAGGGTTATCATCTTTGTTTTAAGGATGAGAACAGTGAGACTTAACTGATGTACTCAGAGTACACCACTAGTAAGTGGCAGATCTAGATTGATTCCAGTCTGTCTGATGCCAAAGCTTGTGCTTTGCTTTATCCACTAAGTTCTCACCACCTCCAAACTCTATCTGCTTTGTACCAGTGTGTATGATTGGGTGATGAGGAAGAAAGTTAGAGGTATTATTTTCCATTATCGATAACGTTCTAAACATGCACATAATATAATTGCAGAATGAAAACTTTGAATTTCACTTTAAAATTGGTAATGTAGTTCTCTGGACATCTTTTTTGCTCATATGTATTGTATCCTTTTAGTTTGACTTTTTGATTTATGAACCTCCTTCTAGAACTTGATGTGAAAATGATTGTAAATTTTTAAATATGTGTAAAGTTTTAAATATATTTGTTTTTCTTGAAGGTTATCAATTTCAGACCATATTTATTTTCCTTTTGTACTATTCTGTGAGTAGACCCTTAGAAATGTGGACCTACCCTATTTGTTATACTCGTTTTTCTCCTCTTGACTACTGTCTTTGTTGTCATTTTTCTTCTGCTTTACTATAAGTTAAGCTTTCTCTTGCTGTGTTCTCCCTGCAAGTTATGGACTGCTTTTCCATTGACAACAGCACTACTTTTAAAAATTACTTGATCGCTGCAGCTGCATCTCACTCTGATTATTTTTCAGTCATTAAAATTTGCTTTCTACTAAAGATATAGTCTTAACTTCTGGCTTCATCGAGTCATTTAATTTGCTCAGAGTGTCTGAAATAGAGGTCAGAGTTGAGAGGCAGTCACTAAAATACAGCTATTTAAATACGCTTACCCTTTAAAACCTCCTCTTTCTGTATTTGATTTTATGATCATTAATATCTTCCTGTCACTGTCTTCATTCATCTTATTATCATTTCAGGTACTCTTAAATTTTAGACTAAGTTATATTAAATTCCTGATATTTTAATGTTTGCCCTCCTTTCATCTCCTTTTCTTAATTTTATACATGGTTGTTTATATTTATTTCTTGTTTGAAGACACATGGTTTATTTTCACATTTTTCTCAATATAATACTTAGTTGTTTTCATTGTTTAATGAAAGAATCTTAACTAAACATCATTATTTTGTTTGCTAGTTTACAAGATAATCATGAAATGATTGGTTAGATCACAAATAAGTGGTCTTATTTGATTTCATTGGTCAAACACGTTTCCAATCATTTTGGTATGTTAATTGGTTGGGCTCTATTGCTCTATTGTGTATGCAACATGTTTAAGGGTGGCAACAAAAATGGCAGGAAAAATTGTCTTCGCTATAAAATAGTTGGACTGGTTGGGTACTCAGACACTTTCTTCTGCTATTTGGTGTAACAGCTAAAGGACTTCCTGCTACATACTGAAGTTCTTTACTTTGGAATTTGATCCTGTCGTCTCTATGGGTCACATTCTCTTCCCTTTTTAAGGTAATGTGTGAGATGCCTACTTGGATATAATCTGTCCTTCAGAAGAGAATGACTCCTCATATAGCACAGTTAAATACAATGAGTGGCTCTTGTAGTTGGAGGGACATTGGAAAGGTCTCTAAAATTGGCTTTGGCTCAGAGCGTGAATGCCTTGGAAATTTTTCACTTGTGCTTTACACAATCTAATTTTAATATATAGTTTAAGTAATTTTTTTACGGATGATGTTAACTTTCTTTTCTTCTAGATACTAGAGAACTTTAGATTCTGTGCATCTATCATTTTCTCTTGCTTTTATTCCACCATGATTTAATTAATTTCAATTAAATGCCAATACAAAGACTGTCTTTTCATGTTCTTTAAACGTTCTATCTTCTCCCAGCACTGTTTGTCAGATGGGCAAATCCTTCCATTTGCATGGATCTGTCTTGGCTCATTTTTAGCTTCTCTTTTATTTATTTTTTGTCTTGCATTTTTTTCTGCGACTATTAATCTTGCCATTTTCATTTGTTTAGTATTTTTTAAAATGTCCAGTTTTTGCCAGAGTAGTTTGATTTAGCTTTTATTATTTCTCATTGAGACTTTTTTTTTTTTTTTTTTTTTTTTTTTTGTACGGGGGCCTCTCACTGTTTTGGCCTTTCCCATTGCGGAGCCCAGGCTCCAGACGCGCAGGCTCAGCGGCCACGGTCCACGGGCGCAGCCGCTCCGCGGCATGTGGGATCTTCCCAGACCGGGGCACGAACCCGTGTCCCCTGCATCGGCAGGCGGACTCTCAACCACTGCGCCACCAGGGAAGCCCTCATTGAGACTTTTGTAATTCCATTTATACAAGGCATTTTACCTTTGGCCTTTAGTCATATTTAGCATTTAGGACACAATAGCTAAATGTATTTAGCCTTTTCCTCAGAGATCTCATTTTTAGGCTGTTTATCAAAGGATGTTGTTAGATACTACTAAAACTTGGGCTCCTCCACCCTATCCCTGTAAATGTGTTGTGAATAAGACATGTGCTCATAGACATTTTTCTTTTTAAGGAATTTCATCATTATTTATTCTCACTTAAAAAAATCCTTTCGAATATTTCACTTCTTTCCTTTTTAACACAAGTAGTCTTATGTAAAGGGTAATATTTTTTTTAGGAATTTCTTCATTTAAATTCACTTTAGTCCAAAGATTCTTTGCACAGAAACTTCTGTTGTGTCTGTGTCAAACTCCTTGGTGTGACATTGAATATGGCCTGTACAGTATGCCACTTTCCCAGTATGTCTTTTTTACCATTTATTTGCTTTGCCTCTCAGTAATCCAGATGAAATCTAGTTGGACTACTTGGTTTTCCTGACCACACCCTAATTTTATACTTTTAATAATGTTTTCTTTCTACAAAATTTCTTCTTCCCATTTAGACCCTCCACTATCCTCTCTCTTTTCTATTATACCTGTGATGCAAGGGGCCAAGAAGAGCAGCGATGAAGTAAATGTCATGAGCCAGATAACTTCCAGCAGGAAACACCAATGTCAGGCCACATCTACCCTTATTCAGACTTTTTCAGGTGTGCAGGCTCCTGGTCCAAGGGGAGCCGCAGCATATTCTGTGGGCCAATCAGTATTACCCACACACACATTTTCCCCAAAAAGCCCATGTAATGACTTCCTGTAAGCAAGCCTTTGTTGTTGTTTTTTCCCTTTGTTTTTACTTTTACCTTGTAATATATACTTTTTACGAAAAGAAATACCTAGAGGAATGTTGCATACTGACTGAATGCCATCAGAAATAAAAATGGTTTGAAGTATAACCAAATGGGCTAGTGTTCAGATAATCTGTAGTAATAAATAGGAACCATGTAAACATTGGGGAGATGTTGGGACCTGAGTGTGGAAGAGTCAGGAAGGGTGTCCCACATGGACAAATGGAGATGGGTCAGAATATGTCTCCATCATTCTTCCAGTGACAGTGCCAAAGAAAAGCTCTGAGGGAGGTAAAGAAGGTGCCCACAAAAAGTCTCCATTAGTCCTTCCTCCATAAGTTACCAGCAACTAATCTAAAAATGCCCATATGTCTGTTCTTAAGCTGCTTCTTAAAGAAATTCTGGAGCTTTCTCTAGTGACCCAGGCGCTGGCTACAGGCACTGGAAGTAACAAAAAGGTTAAGCAAACCAAAATGGCACAGTTCAACGGACACTTTGTACTTTGACATCATGAGGGCCATTCCTGTTGAGCCTGTGTGTGTTTGCACATTTCCTTTCCATAGGCCATCCTCCCCCACCACTAACTTGTGGTGAGGGAATAGGGTGTACATCACATACATTACTAGAATGTTACTTACATCTTTGCTTTTATTTTATTTCAATAGGGTGTTTCTAGAGACTAGCTAAATAGTTGCTTGAACTTGATTAACCTAAGTCACTGGAAGAATTGTCTTTCTGTTGCCAATCATTTACCCATTTATCCAATATTTATATTGACTACCTACTTAGAAAGTTTCCTGAAACTTAGCCCTTTGGATTTATAAGCCTCTGTTTTATTGTTTCCTCAGGAAAATCTGGAAATCCTAGACTGGATCTGCATTTTTTTTTCCTCTACATCTTTCATCTTCTCTTATTTTCGTCTCTTTATTTCCTTTAGAATAACGCACATGTTTATCCTTAACACAAGTGATAGTGATTTTTATTCCCCAATAGCTATTCATTTTACTAACTTCAACAGATTATAAATTTACTCCAGATTTTATTCTTTTTCTCTTAAGTCAAATCCTTGAATTTCACCTCATCATGTTATTTTTTGTGTCCCTTTGTTCCTGATTTGAAAATTACCTGTGTTATTTCTCTCTTTTTTTTTGTGGACTTCTGAAATCATATTTCTTGTAAGTTGAACTTCCTCATAGATTTGGAGAAATATCCTGCTTGCCTTTGTCCTAGTGTTTCTTATATACTCTGCAAGAAATTTATCTAATCCCAGTGCTTCCCAAAAGACTGGCAGGTTGGAGTATCCTCAGCTCCTTTCCATTGGGGTGCTAACAGCTTCAGGCTTTCAGATCTAAACCTGAAGGAAAAGAAGATGTCATCAGTTCTACTGGAATCCCCTGCCAAGCGGTCATTGCATTAAAAAAAAAAAAAAGAAAAGTACTGGGCTGATACAGACTTTCCTGTGCTGAGTATTGAATTGTCTAATTCAGTTCTACTCCAAGTGTGGTTCACAGACTGGTGCAAGTTTGTAAAATGTTTGCTAAGGGTCTACAAAAGATCAGTAAAGAAATGGAAAGTAAGGTTTTGAAACCTTTTTTTAAAATCACAATTAGAAGAATTTTATGTCTGTTGAATCTAACAGTTAAAATAAATTATTTTGTATGATGGGTGATTAGTTTAATTTCCAAGTGATTCATTTTCACTGTAATTTTTTAAAGTTTCATACAGAAACAGATTGGAAATTTTAAAAAATGAATAAACTGTTTCTTCACAAAAGATAATTTGATAAGCACTGGCCTAAATAAGCAACAGAACACTCAGCAGTTAGCTTTTTATTCATAAACTCTGGACGCTGTGCTCCTATGCTATTCCAGTCATTAAATTCTGTTGTAGTTTCTAAATGACAGTAGGATGAGAATTAATGAGAACAAGGGGAAGCAGAAATGGCTTAGAATCTGGCTGATCTGGAGATAAACTGCATGGACTTGAATAGCAGCCTTTTATTGGGCAGTGGTGATACTGCATTAAGGAACTAGAACTCAATCGCTGGGCTTATATTTCCCTCACTTAACAGGGTTTAGGGAACATGTTTGGTCAGTGCCCTTCAGACCTGGCCTAGAGGGTTAGATAAAGAATGGACTTTTGAATCAATCCCTATAGGAGGTGCATTCAGTGTGAACTGCCATCCTGCCCTTACCCAGGACTTGGGCACATTGTCTAAAGTAGACAATTTTTGTTTCCAGGCATTTTCTCAATTATTATTTATTTGAATATTTCATGAGCACTATTACGAAGGGCCCTATGGCCAGTTAATCTGCTGCCTTAGTTTCCCAGAAAACCTCCCACTATAGCTTATAAAGGACACCTCTTTGTTTTCCTTTACTCACAAAGAAAAACATGTGTACCTTCTGTACTTTCTTCATGTACACATTCCAAGAGTTATATTGAAGTTTCAGAAAAGAGCCTTTTCATGAGAGAGATTTCTAGCATGGAGACAGCTCTGTTAAGAGGAACTAATGATATATTGATGAATGGGAATTGAGCTTGAGGTTATCCTTTTTTTCTTCCTTTATCTACCGTCTAACTCTGACACTTTGGGCCCTTTAGTATTGAATTTCTGCTTTGGAGCAAAATTCTACCCTATAATAGTCATTTCAGTTCTATTTATCTGAGGTAGATAAGATACAAACCCTGCTGGATCATGATCTTTGTCATCCTTAGTAATCCCCAGCATCAGCCAGCTTCAGCAATAGATAACCTTCTCCATAATCATTTTGTTTGAGAAATACTCTATTGCCTTTTACACAAAAAATGTATACCTTTTCAGAGTGTAAATAAAACTTTCCCCGAAGACATACCAGTAGGTGTAAACATTTGCCAATGAAATGCTCTCTTAACGGCTGGAGGTAGTGACGATGAAATGTCATGAAAGCACTGAATCTGAAAACCCTCTGCCAGTGGAAACCGATTGCCTTCCCTGCCCATACATTTTTCTGGGAAATAAGATCCTCTCTCTCTAATTTCACGTTAAGAGCCTTCCAGTACACCTGCCATGTCTTGCTCCCATACACAGATGCAACTAAATATTAAATAAGAAGCCGATAAAATTGTTTAATCTAATATTATGTGTCAAACTTGCCAACCTGTTTTTAAAAACAGATTTCTTGATACATGAACACTTTTTCAGCATTTTAGATGTCCTGAGTATTTTTTATCTTGCCTCAGAGCAGCCGTCGCTGCTGATATTCAAGTGTCTTCTTCAAATCCTTACCTGACATTGTAACATCAAACTGTGTTTAACACAGTGGAAGGTGGGGCAAATTTTCAACTATTCTAGATAATGCAGCAGAAAAGTGATGAATGGTAGAAAGGAAATTATGTGCTAAATTACAGGTAAATTCCCTTCAGGTTTAAAACTTTTAGTCAATGATTATAAATGTATACAGTCTTAACAAAAAAATTAAATGAAAACTAACTTCTGAAAGAACTTAATCTGATCACATTCCCACTTTGACATTACTCATCTCTGTCAAAACAGGATTTGAAAGCAGACAAAATGACATCACCCAAATGTTCTTTTTTCAGTAATATTAGTGGGTATTAAATTCAGATTTGTAATCTATTTTCACTTAATTTATCTCAGTATCTGTGTAAATCTGTCTCAACATAAAACTCACATTCCACCTAAAGAAAATTGTAGTGAAGAAAGGAAGAAAAACTGAGGGTGACATTTTATAGTATGATTGAAAGAAATGCTTTATGTCAACTTAAAGTGGGCCCGTTGATTTTAGGGTGAATTTGTGATCTGAAAAACTTTGAGACAGAATCCCATTATGAATAAACAACCATGAACCCTCTGTGGTCGGAAACAAGAGGAACGGAAGCTTCAGTACTTGTGAAAAATGTTCCCTGGGATGTTTTAATTTAAAAAGGCTTGCTGGGTGCATGTGAATGAGAGGAGTCTTGTCCAACCATTAGGGTTCCCTGGCAGTCATCAACTCTGTCAGTATCAACGTTCTCTGTGCATTGACATTAGGAATGGAGGCTGTCGTACATCAGGGTGGCCTGCCCCAAACCATTGAAAACTATTGGGTCACATATTCAAAGCCTCAGCACTGCCATTTCTGTGGCTCAGCAGGGCTTTCCAGGATGCTTGGAATCTCTGTACCTTTCTTGTTCTCAAAGTGCATCCCTTACAGCTGGCACCTTTAGTAATCATCTGCTCACCACTGCTAGCTAACAGGCTGGTATAGCCCAGCCCTAGGACTTTCTCAGGACTTGGCAAACTTTTAAAAATGCAAGTCCCAGAAAAATGTTTATCCCTCACTTCCCCAAAGTGGGGGGGTCTTGTGAATTTTGTGGCAGTCCAGTTTTACGAAGATTTGGCTTTATCTCTTACTTAGAGTTACAGGTCAATATCTCATATCTTGGTAATTGTGTCTGCATCTTCAAGAATGTACTGTTTTGTCAGTTTTCAGTTTAAAATCAGCTTAGCATACCTCTAGATCTTTGCTTCTGTACTCTAAGTTAACATGACCTAAGGCTCATTATAATGTCTGCATATCATACCTTCTTAGTAATAAGTTGCTAAGCAATTTAATTTAGGTAAAATACATCCTTCTGATTTGAACCACATCACTGCCTAGCCTGTACAGGTATTCAGTATCTTTTGAATTAAGTAGATGCATGGAAAACTCATCTTAACCTCACATGTCTATTTTCAAAGTATATTTTATTTATTTATTAAAAGAAAAATAGATTTTTTATTTTAAACTATTAGGCTCTGACTAGAGATTAGTTTCTTATTGTGAAATGCATACAGTAATACATTCAAAAGTTTTAAAAAATAAACTTTTTGTCATAAAAATGTTTAAATCTAGAAAAGACTATGAATTAAAGTTTAGACTGAGCCCCTTTTCTTAGCTAAATCAAGCAAAAAGCTCATAAAAGTACAATAATAAATGTTTTCCATTTTATCCTAACAAATAGAATACTAACTAAATGTGTGTTAAGTTTGTAGATTTAGCCTGTTCATCCTCTATGATATGGACATAATTGTTCATTTAAGAAAAGACAGCTTAAAAATTCTGGTTACTACAGAGGAAAAAGACAGGGGGAGGGACAAATTAGGAGTACGGGATTAACAGATATAAACTATTATGTATAAAATAGATAAGCACCAGGTTTTACTGTATAGCACAGGCAATTATACCCAATATCTTGTAATATCCTATGCTGGAATATAATCTGTAAAAAACAAAAAACAAAAACAAAAGCAAAAAACCAAACATGAATCACTATGTTGTATACCCGAAACTAACACAATACTGTAAATCAACTATATTTCAGTAAAAAAAGAAAGAAAGGACAGTTTATTACGTAGACTACAACAAATAGGATGAAATTTTGATTGATTGGGTCACTCATATTTAAGGAAATGATTTTATGATTTTTGACTTGTTTAGCTATAAATTCTACTGACAGAGCTACATGGGAATATATATAATTGCAAAAGAATAAAATATTATGTTGATAGATTTTAGATTGTAATTTTGAACATAGATTTTTTTTTTTCCCGTATAGAAACTAAGCCATTTATATTGTGTTTGGTTACTAGGAGAGTTTTGAGAATCTTACTTAATTTAAAAAGTACTTAAAATCACTTGCGGTACCAGTAATAACATCACTACTTAACTGTCGCTTTTGACAGCAGTTTAATGTGAAACAGCCTAATTTTCACTAGAGCTGTTAGGAGCCAAACTCCCTTGCTGAAGGGGTGAGCTGAAAGATTCTCTTTTATCCAGTCTTATTCGATAAGAGGTAAACTTTACTCAAGGGAATGGTTAATATTGACAAAAACCTCAGTTTGCCAGCTTTCAGTCTAGTTCTTTTGTTACTATAATACATAGCTAAGGACTACCTGAACTGAGTTACATGTGAAATTTTTTTGTACCATATTCTGAATGGTGAAAATCATTGTTGTTTTTTTTTTAACATCTTTATTGGAGTATAATCCCACCCCTCTAGGTGGTCGCAAAGCACCGAGCTGATCTCCCTGTGGCTGCTTCCCATTAGCTATCTATTTCACATTTGGTAGTATATATATGTCCATGCCAATCTCTCCCTTTGTCCCAGCTTACCCTTCCCCCTCCCTGTGTCCTAAGAGTCCATTCTCTATGTCTTTGTCTTAATTATGGTCATCAGAACCATTTTTTTTTTTTAGATTCCATATATATGTGTTAGCATACGGTATTTATTTTTCTTTCTGACTTACTTCCCTCTGTATGACAGTCTCTAGGTCCATCCACCTCAGTACAAATAACTCAATTTTGTTTCTTTTTATGGCTGAGTAATATTCCATTGTATATATTGCCACATCTTCTTTATCCATTCATCTGTCGATAGACACTTTGGTTGCTTCCGTGTCCTGGCTATTGTAAATAGTGCTGCGATGAACATTGTGGTACCTGACTCTTTTTGAATTATGGTTTTCTCAGGGTATATGCCCAGTAGTGGGATTGCTGGGTCGTATGGTAGTTCCATTTTTAGTTTTTTAAGGAACCTCCATACTGTTCTCCATAGTGGCTGTATCAATTTACATTCCCACCAACAGTGCAATAGGGTTCCCTTTTCCCCACACCCTCTCCAGCATTTATTGTTTGTAGATTATTTTGTTGATGGCCATTCTGACCTGTGTGAGGGGATACCTCATTGTAGTTTTGATTTGCATTTCTCTAATGATTAGTGATGTTGACCATCCTTTCCTGTGTTTGTTGGAAATCTGTATATCTTCTTTGTAGAAATGTCTATTTAGGTCTTCTGCCCATTTTTGGATTGAGCTGTTTGTTTTTTTAATGTTGAGCTGCATGAGCTGCTTGTATATTTTGGAGATTAATCCTGTGTCAGTTGCTTCATTTGCAAACATTTTCTCCCATTCTGAGGTTGTCTTTTCGTCCTGTTTATTGTTTCCTTTGCTGTGCAAAAGCTTTTAAGTTTCATTAGGTCCCATTTGTCTATTTTTGTTTTTATTTCCATTTCTCTAGGAGGTGAGTCAAAAAGAATCTTGCTGTGATTTATGTCATAGAGTGTTCTGCCTATGCTTTCCTATAAGAGTTTTATAGTGTCTGGCCTTACATTCAGGTCTTTAATCCATTTTGAGTTTATTTTTGTATATGGTGTTAGGGAGTGTTCTAATTTCATTCTTTTACATGTAGCTGTCCAGTTTTCCCAGCACCACTTATTGAAGAGGCTCTCGTTCCTCCACTGTATATTCTTGCTTCCTTTATCGAAAATAAGGTGACCATATGTGCGTGGGTTTATCTCTGGGCTTTCTATCCTGTTCCATTGATCTATCTTTCTGTTTTTGTGCCAGTACCATACTGTCTTATTTACTCTAGCTTTGTAGTATAGTCTGAAGTCAGGGAGCCTGATTCCTCCAGCTCTGTTTTTCTTTCTCAAGATTGCTTTGACTATTCGGGGTCTTTTGTGGTTCCATAGAAATTGTGAAATTTTTTGTTGTAGTTCTGTGAAAAATGCCATTGATAGTTTGATAGGGATTGCATTGAATCTGTAGATTTCTTTGGGTAGTATAGTCATTTTCACAATATTGATTCTTCCCATCTAAGAACATGGTATATCTCTTCATCCATTCGTATCATCTTTAATCTCTTTCATCAGTGCCTTATAGTTTTCTGCATACAGTTTGAAAATCATTATTTTTCGTGGAATTATAAAATACAATACTGGAGTATGTCAAAGCTCTATGATAGTTAACAAATATTTCTTAGGAAACATTTATTATTGCTTGTTATGTGTCAGGCTATGTGAAGGATAGACATGTAAGAGCCTCTCCTGCCCTGTCTAGTGGAGAATCATTGTCTTGAGATTTGAAAAAAACGAAGGGTACTGCCTAAAATACCCTCTACTTAACCCTCATCAGTGGATGAAACTTTTAATCTCTTTAATAATGTATACAAGTAAGGCTAGTATATGTTCTCAATGTGATTTATTTTTCTTACTTTTATATCCCTTTGATTATTTGGACCTGACTTGTAAAACAATGGAATAGAGTGTTTTGTCTCCTTTACACAGCTCTGTTGACCATTTTCTGGAATCTGGCAAAATAGTGTCGATGAGCATACAATACTGTGGGGAAAATATTTTCAAACAATCAGGAATATTTTGTCAATCATAGTAGTTTATCTTTTTCCTTTGCATGTTTAATTATTGCATCCTTTGCAATATATAAAATTTTTAAATCCATTTAATTCCAATGGCCATTTGTCAACTCCCTTCTGGGATTTTCCTTTTTAGTAGAAATAAATAACTAATAGGTATTCATTTGGAAATGTGAAACATAAAAGACTCAGTGATATTCTTCCGCCAAAGCAAAATTGTGTTTTGAACAGGGCCTCTGGGAAAAAGAGTTTAAAAAAAAATCACAAATTCTTCTATTTCTAATTATAGATAACCAGATCAGAATAATCCTTAGGATCATAATTTAATGTCATGCTAACTTTAAAAAGGCATATATAATGATGAAAGTTATCTTTTAAGTTAAAAGATAACTTAAAACTGAAGTTAACTTAAGTTTTAACTTTTAACTTAAAATATTTTTTCAGATTCCACTGAGAGCAAATGACAGTAAAATAAATCCTTAGTTATATTCAGTATTAAAATTTTCACTTTAGTAATTTTCTTTTAGATAAATTTATTCACCCCTAATGATAACTGTAAATTAATATTAACTTGAAAAAGTTATTGGCTGTTTCTACAGACATCAACCAACTTGTCCATATTACTTAGCTGACTGGTTTTTAATCAGGCATAAATGAGTTGTTTAAATTAACCATAATATGTTGGGAAAGGAAACCATAAAGTTAGAAGGCAAAACCAGTTTCCTCTAAACCCAGCTGTCAATTGGAATCAAACTTTGTTGGGAACCAGAGCCCACTTGACATAAAAAGTATGGGATTATGATCCCTTTGTCTTAATTTTACTATTAAAATCTGTAGAAGAGCAGAACATATATCTTACCCTTTTAGCTAATAGATTGTGTCTGTTAGGTCTCCAGACAGGTCACCAAAATAACCTGTTGCTCAAACAAGAGAGAGCAGTTCCCTGATAAGTCTTAGTAATGACTCCAAAATAGGAGGTATCACTGGATGATACATGCATAATGTTTATTGGTAGTTTAAGGCAGGTGTTTTCATATGAGGTGGAGTGGACGGACGCTGATTGGAATTGTGCACATTTTTATTTATTTATTATTTTTTTAACATCTTTATTAGAGTATAATTGCTTTACAATGGTGTGTTAGTTTCTGCTGTATAACAAAGTGAATCAGCTATATGTATTCATATATCCCCATATCCCCTCCCTCTTGCATCTCCCTCCCACCCTCCCTGTACCACCCCTCTAGGTGGTCACACAGCACTGAGCTGATCTCCCTGTGTGCGCATTTTTAGATGTAATAATTTAGGACTATTGGACACAGAGAGGAGAGAGTTTGAAAATAAACCTTGAAGACTCAACAGTTGTTTGATAAGCCCAACTGAGCAGTCTTTTGTCTGCAAAGGGGCTGATGATGCCTAGTTGAATCAGGTAAATAGATTGTCTAAAAGTTCCTGAAAGAAAAAATACAGTTATTTGTAATTTCATCTTCCTGGGACAGACGTAAATATTATTAGAATTTCTATCAATAAACTTGAAGTTCTATTTTCTAATTAGCTGATTACTATCTAATAGTTGTCATTACTAATAAAGATTATCTAATAAGATATATACCAGATATATATATTGATGCATGTTAACCAGATGAAAGTCTGGGAATAACCCTATAACTGCACATAGAATTTGTTTTGGTTATACCTATAGATATAGATTTATTTACGGTTTGGGTGGAACAGTGTGATCAAATTCTGAACAGGTCAAAGAACTTAAGGTTTTTAACCAGGCCCTGTTAGAATCTTTTAGTCTCTAGAAAATTTGAAATGAAGATTATCTCTGTTCATAGATTAAAAAATAAAGTGATTTTCTTTGGCCCAGCCTGAAAAGCTGAAGATAGATAGGTGGCAGGATGAGAAGAGTGTATAATATAAATCTTCAGTTTTTATTTTAAGTACTGAGCAGCAGCACTTCAGCAAGTCTGTGACTGTACTTCATGTTATGTACTGTTTTACCTGTAGTATGTAGATGTGTTTGTTTAAAGGCTAATAGATAGCTCTGACCCCTTCTCTTTTCTCCTGCTCTCTGTTCATAGTTATGGTGATGTATGAGGTTCTAATTGGCATAGCAAAAGCTTTCAAAAACCTTGTTGCATTTTTTTTTTTTTGTCTAAGTTTGAATGCCTTTACAAAACAAAACAAAAAATCTCTCCTGACCATTTATCTTCCTGCAGTTTGAATTGCACAGTTCCTCTTCAATTTCTTTCTGGGGCTTGCTCCTGACTACACATTCAGGAAGAACACACTTCTCTTGAATCTTGTTACTAATATTTTTACTTGCATTATCTCAAGTATATAGCTGGAGTATACCAGTGGCTAAAACACATAAGCCGTATTTATGCCCAGAAAATGAGTTGAAACGTTGAGAGAATGTTTTAGATTAAATAATCTAAATAATCCAATGCACCCCTCCTTCCCCCAAACATGTATTTTTTAGTTCTATAGCCCAATATTTGTCTCAGTTTTTCACTTTGCATGTGTGGGTACAATCATGTTGGAATTTTAAACTCTGATTTCCAAAAATGATTATTAATGTGGAAGAAATTATAGTATGGTAAAAATGAATAAACTACACCCTTCATTCATTTGTTTTTTAACATTCTGAATTAACAGCACTTTTATACTGGAAAAACAGAAAATAAAAACTCATTACAAAAATGGATTCATAATGGAAAAAAAGTAGAATTTTATTCCATTACCTGTTCAACAACTTGATTTACACATGTATTTTATATCATGGAAATACTTCTGTTTATTTCTAGTGCACAGCATCATTGTTTCTTTTCTTTTTTTCTAATAAACTATGGCAGAATGGAAGCAGCTTAGGTAGATTGGGAGAGCATGTGATTCAAAAGATGTGAGTTTTAGTCCGAGCTCTTTTACTTATCAGATATATCTAATTAGGGCATTTATGTAACTATGTTAAGATTCCATTTTCTCATCTGGCAACCAGAATAGCTGCATTTACTCCATAGGGTGGGTGGTTGTGAGGTTAGAAATGAGGCAGCACTAGTGCTGTTCCTTCCCTCTTGTGGTCTCTGTTACTATGCCAGGCAAGTAATAGATGTTCAGTTAAGTTTGAACAGACAGCAGACGTGCTGCCTGGGACCTATTGGAAGCTTTCCCATGGCAGATGTTCCGAATGTCAGAGGAAAAGTGTTTCGGAGTTTGTAGCTTGTACAGACTCCCACATTTAACTGGTGGTGAAAATGAAGTCCAAAGAGATCAAGCTGCTTGCTCAGAATTCACCTGGTCAGTGGCACATCTGAAACCACAACTCATCTCCTGACATCTAGTCTGGTGCCTTTTATATTACCCGTAAGGTTATGTAATCCATGAAAGTTATATTTTGTTTTGGAAGTCATTATGATAGAACTAAAAAAAAGTAGAACAAGTATTTCTCTAATCATTTGGTAAATTCAAAATGGGCCAACACTCTTTCTATAGTAAAATATGTTAACATTAATCAAAGGATTGCAGATAATGAAGATTCCACTTGCACACTGCTGTACTGAGTCATTTACACAAGATGCATTTACTGAGTATCTGAGTACCTGCCATTTGTGTGTAACCTTGGCGTAGTCCCAGGGAATGCCCAGAGGAAAGCACAAGCCCTCTAGTGGACAGACACATATACAAATGACTTCACCACATCCTAGCAAGGGCTCAAAATAGGTGAGGGGGCGCTAGGGAGCAGAAGTTAGATTTTGAAACAAAAATAGGAATCTTCCAAGTGGATTGAGCAAAGGACAACATTTCCGTTAGAAGAAGTACATAGCAGGGGCTAATACAGAGAAGAATACATCAACATAAAATACTGAATAAACTAAGTAATTTTAGTTGGATGGAACTTTGCCTGCAAATGGGCCAGCAGTGGTATACAAAGCTGACCAAGTCAACGAAGGCAGACTCTGGGAGCTCCCAATATTTCATGCCAAGGAGTTTAGCCTTTACTGTGTGGCTTTATATTTCAACATATTATCTAAATAATTAAGTTGTAGGAAATAACTATCAAGTTATCTAACAGAAATTCAGAAGAGTTACATAATAGTTGTTAATATATTCAACAAATGTTTCTTATACATTTGCTTGGTGATTTGAACAGAATCTCTCTATAACTCACGGGACTTACGGGGAAAAATGATCAGTCTGAAATACAGCAGAAAAGCTACTGAGAAATTAACCTTCGACCTGTGGTACCACCATTAGTGCCCACAATGAAAACTTATCACACAAGCATTTCAATATGATTAAAGTGAGCAGTATTCAATGGAATATAACTATGCAAGAATCCTTATTTTTTAATTAGTAAGACATATGGGTATAAACATTTCATGTGTTCTTTTTAGGGTGGGGAAAAGAGGATGTTTCTTGCACATATCCTTAGTATATCAACAGTGACCCAGCAACAATAAACAGGCATAACACAGGGACGGGGGTAAAATGGCACAAATATTGTCACACTCTGAAATCTGCAGTGCAGCGGGGATTTCTCCCCCTCTGTTTTCCACTCTGCAGAGATTATGAAAATCAATTTCCTATCGTTGTTTAAATTAATATTCTCATCTGGTATATGGCTAAAAGTGACACCCAGGAGTTTACTGTCTAGGGAAAGAAGGAAAGACATTCAAAAATTAATAGCATCATTGTCTAGTATAAAGATAACTGAAAAGCAAAGCTGTTTACATAAAAATGGGCATTTTAAGGGAAGAAAAGCATTAAGCAGTAATAAAAACAGAGATATATCTGTCCTTTATTTTTCCTTTTGAATGTGTTCAACAAAGGAGAAATTTTTCAAGTGTGTTTATTCCCCATGAGCAGGACATTAACTGGCAATATGTAGAAACACTAACAGTGAGAAAAAAAATTATCAGGGCTTCCAAACTGGTTAGAAACCTGAGATGGTTGCCTAGGCAGTCTGCCATCTGAAGTCTAGTTTTGATCAGTGGTGAGAAGATATGCACAAATATGCCTTGCTGAGTTCCACCTATACCTTTGCTTATTTATTTTATTTACTTATTTTTTATTTTTCTTTATTGAAATATATTCTTATACTAATATTATACTAATGTTATATAAGTTTCAGGTTACAACTTAGTGATTTGATTTTTTTCTAGATTATATTCCATTTAAAGATATTATAAAATATTGGCTGTATTCCCTGTGCTGTACAATATATCCTTGTAGCTTATTTTATACATAGTAGTTTGTACTTCTTATTCCCTTACCACTGTCTTGATCCTCCCTCCTTCCCTCTCCCCACTGGTAACGACAAGTTTGTTCTCTATCTCTGTGAGTCTGCTTCTGTTTTTTTAAATTTATTAGTTTTATTTTTAAATTCCACATATAAGTGATAACATATAGTATTTATCCTTCTCTGTCTGACTTGTTTCACTAAGCATAATATGCTCCAGGTCCATCCGTGTTATTACAAATGGCAAAATTACAGTCTTTATTGTGGATTAGTAATATTCCATGTATATAAATACTGTGTCTTCTCTATCCATTCATCTATTCATAGATTGCAACATGCGGGTTGCTTCCATATCTTGGCTATTGTAAACAATGCTGCTATGAATGTTGAGGTGCATGTATCTTTTTGAATTAGTGTTTTCATTTTCTTTGGATATATCCCCAGGAGTGGAATTACTAGATCATATGATAGTTGTATTTTTAGTTTTTGAGGAGCCTCCATACTGTTTTCCACAGTGTCTGCACCAATTTACATTCCTACCAACAGTCTACAAGGGTTCCCTTTTCTCCAGATTCTCATTGACACTTCTTATTTGTGGTCTTTTTGGTGATAGCCATTCTGACAGATGTGAGGTGATATCTCATTGTGGTTTTGAATTGCATTTCTCTGATGATTACTGATGTTGAGCACTTTTTCATGTGCCTGTTGGTCATCTGTATGTCTTCTTTGGAAAAATGTCTATTCAGGTCTTCTGCCCGTTTTTAATTGAGTTGTTTGTTTTTTGACATTGAGTTGTATGAGCTGTTTATATATTTTGGATAGTAACCCCTTATGAGTCATATAAGTTGCAAATGTTTTCTCCCATTTAGTAGGTTGTCTTTTTATTTTGTTATTGGTTTCTTTTGCTGTGCAGAAGCTTTTAAGTTTAATTAAGTCCCATTTGTTTATTTTTGCTTCTGTTTCCTTTGCCTTAGGAGACAGAGGCAAAAAAATATTGCTAAGATTTGTGTCATAGAGTGTTTTGCCCAAGTTTTCTTCTGGAAGTTTTATGGTTTCCAGTCTTATATTTAAGCCTTTAATCCATTTTGAGTTTATTTTTGTATATGGTGTGAGAAGATGTTCTAATTTCATTTTTTTACACGTAGCCGTCCAGTTTTTCCAGCACCTCTATTGAAGAGAATGTCTCTTCTACATTGTATACTCTTGCCTCCTGTTATAAATCAATTACCATATTTGTGTGGGTTTATTTCTGGGCTCTCTGTTCTGTTCCACTGATCTATGTGTCTGTGTTTGTGCTAGTATGATACTGTTTTGATTACTGTAGCTTTGTAGTATAGTCTGAAGTCAAGGAGCATGATATCTCCAGCTGTTTCAAATGTGGATTAAATCTGATTGTTACTGATGTGAAAATAACACGCGACTAGATTTTTTTCAATAAATATTTTAAAATTGTATCATTTTGAATAGATTGGACCTCTATCAATCTTATCTGGGCACAATAAACATTGAGGAATAATACTGAGTCCATGATCTTATTTTTGCTCCTCTGCTCCATCTCTGGATCCATTTATCAAGCTTTTTACTCCTGTGGGTCAGCTTCTAGCTCTGGCAGTTGAGGTTGAACGTGTTTTCAGCATGGGTGCATTGCTTCATGTTTTGGGACTGGTATTGCATGAAGCGAGAGGCTGTCCAGTCTTCCTCCAGTGGAATGGAAAGGGAGCCGACTTGTTCTCACCTTAAGTCCTTCAGCCTCAGTAGACACCAGAGCTATACTTCTTCTTCTGTCACTAAAAGCTTCATCACTCTGATTCCAGACACACCCTGGGAAAATCACCCTCATAGAATTGTTATAGGATGATGTGAGATAATATTGTGACAGCAGTTTTTAAAATCACACATTTGGTTAATACATTATTACCAAGGGTGAAAATGCCATAACAGTATCTCCCAAATATACTCAGAGAGATCCTCCCAAGGATTGTGGGTAGGAAGGGCTTGGCAGTTAAAAATAAACAAAAGCAGAGCAAAATTTTTTATTGCTGAGAGAACAAAACCAGTGATGACTCAGAAAAGAGTTCAGATTCAGATCTTTAATTTTACTTTTAGGATCAGATGAACTAGGTGAGCTTTTAGAAAAAGAATTGGTACATCTGGTTCTGCGTTCCAGAAATGGTGTGGGTTTAGACCGGCATTCCCTCTCCAGCTGACACCCATCTTTACTTCATGGGTTTCACGGTTCTAGTTATGCTTCAACTCATGAGTTGCAGAGGCCTGGGAAAATGATTTCATTCTTCTTTGAACAAGAAGCACTTATGATTTTCTAACTGTGACCCCTCATGTGTTTCTTTGCTACATATAGAGGCTGGATGTTAACAAAATTTAAAATGAATCTTTGTAAAAGCACCTTTGTCTTCGTAATGCCCGTTAGAGCTGGACATTGCCCATACCAACTTTCTGAAGCATGGTACCATGTAGTTTTTGATGTATGCTCTTTAAACATACAGGTTTATGTGAAAAATTCTTCAACCTGTGTGTTTTGGAAGCAGGGTGGGAAAGGGAGGGAGAAGGAAGGGGGAAAGTTTGCAATAAATTAAAAAATGACTAGCATGTCAGTTGTGATTTTGATTCCTGCCAGTTTGGCTAATGTCTCAACTTTTGAAAGACACTGAGTGGAAACTTGTTTTTTTCAAATCAGTCATGAGAAATGAAAGAAGAGGAAATGGTTATCTACAAAGTGTAAAGCACATTTTCTTTGGTGCTGAATTTTAGCCTGGAATGAATTTTTATGACCATATTATAAACCTCTGAAAATAGAGTTTAGTGGAAGTGTCGAAACGGCCTTAAATATATTTTACTGGCAAATGTGCTTCTGGAATGATTTTTGTAAAGGTAAAGATAATAATTTTATGCAATCCATATGTATGTGTGTTTTAAAACATTTGAGGGGTTAGTTATTTTCAGCATAACTAGCACATAATCAAAGATGGAACAGAATGATTTGAAGAGTTTTTCAAGAAGAAATTACACATGCTGCCTGTCAAAGGTTCTGCATAATTCATTTCATTTTAATACTGTGGTGCATTTAGCTCCTTACAATCTAAACACCAGGGAAGATAGATCAGTCTGGTATGATTCCAGAATTTCCTCCTCAGAGATGAATACCCGTTTCATTTCTGATGAGAGTATTCAATCAAAGTGTGAAAAAAACCTCTCTTTTTCCAGTCAGGATGTATGTGGTTCTAAATCCAACAATTGATTTGAGAATTTAGAAACAACAGAAATGTATTTTTCCACGAAACAATATCATCTTTATTGAGTGATATTTGAAAGGATAATAAGACAATTATGATCGGTATATGCAGTATTTTAACACAGGACTCTCTGTTCGCAGATATATTCTTACAATAAAGTGTAATTAAAATTTGAAGAAAAATAGTATCTCCCTTAATAGACATCTGATTTTCCTCCATTTTAGGGTAGTTTAGACTAATTTGGCCAAGTTGCTAAGGGGAAAAGGCTTCAAGTTTTTTGCAACTTCTCTTCAGTTGCCACCAAGGCAAGAAATACCAACTGAGAAAATGCTTAGGCTGGGAGAAAATCATAAACCATTTTTGTAGGAACTTTCGAAGCAAATGTTAATTTTGGATACTTCTGAACTTGGATGCACGAGGAAGAAAGTAAGGTAATAAGGAAGAAGAACAAAAGGGAAATCTACTATTTAGATAGATTGTGGGAAAAGTGTTTAAATAGAAGCTTATAGGAAAAAGAAAAGGAAACTCTTTTTAATAGATGTCTCCTATAAAGTATGGTCCCACGTGACTCTGCCCTCATCATACCACACCGTGTTTTGTATTTGTTCTGGGTGCTACACTTTAGGAGGAGTGATGGCGCAATGAGGCATGTTGAAGGAATGTGCCTCAGATGATTAGGTGTCTGAAGACAGTAGCTGAGGAGGTATGGAAAAGCGTTTACTCAATCCAGCTCGTGAAGTAAAGACCTAGTAATGGAATACAATACCATCTTCAAGTATTATTGAAAATAGGATTCTGGGTGGCTCTGAGGAGGAAGTATGAGGACCAGTGGTTCTAATTAAGCTAATTACTTCCTTCTATCCTCAAAACAAATAAGAACTGTTTAATAATTAGCACTCTCTGTAGATGGACTATTTCACCACAAACTAGTGAGCGAGTTTCCTGTCACTGGAGGCTTTAAGGAGAAACTGAGGGGCTTAGTAAGAATTCATTAATCATGTGGTGTGGCGAACCATATACTTCCTTAGAGTCTTTCTGACTGTGACAACCTACATATCTTTGAGGGAGCTGTGTGTGCAGAATCACTCTTTACTGGGGAGGGACTATGGGTGGAATATGTCAATACTGACATATCCTGAATCACTGACCTTCCTGTGCCAAGTATTGTACTTGAGTGTTGCGTGCAGGTAAACAGGTTTCTGAAATAAAAGAAAGTAGGTTTGCTCTTTGCAAAAAAATCACTAAAGGAAACCTAAAGTACCTTTGCATCTCACTTTTTACTCTACTTTCAGATAAAAGTGAACATAAAAGCAAGAAAACACTGGGAAGAAAAGAAATGCTGTTGTGACTTTTAATAAGGGACCTTTGAGTACTGAGAATATCTGGGTGACAGCTCAAACTATTTTATAGTTATTGCTTGTTGTTCTAGATGTCAAGCCTGCCTGTTGTAAACCTGAAGCTCAGTAGATTTTCAACTCAGCCTTGATCTAGTGTGCTCTCTGGTGTGTGGGCAATGAGTTTCCAGCAACAATTTGCCCCCTTGATGGACAGGGTTGGTAAGAGAATTTATTGCGATAATGGCAATAAGTTATTCATTCTGGCTTATTGTAGCCACCTATTAATTTCTGTTTCTATTATTATAAAAACTGTGATTACTCAGCTACACAAGCTATAAGCAAGTATGTCCCTTTTTACAGAGGATATCAACACCGACTGTAGCTTCTGTGAATTTGGGTGCTTTTAAAACATTTTGGTGCTTGGATCTTACTCTATACCAGTTAAATCAGTGTCTCTGGGGTCGGAGCCCAGGCATTAGTATTAATTTCTCTAGGAGATTCTAACGTACAGTGTCAAGATTCACTGTACTAAGTTATTGGATATACCATAAACAAAGCCAAGTACCTAATTATAGAAAAAAATGGTTGTTTGATTTAATGTGAAATTATCTAGAAATAGCTGATCACTAATTTAGGTCAGTGCAAGAAATGAACATGAAGGAAGAGTAAGCAGAATGTTTTTCCAGGTTCCCATTTTTCCTGGTATATTTACATTTTGAAATGAATCCTGATGGAGGCTTTCCTGAACTGAACATAATACAATGAACCAGAATGTTCCAATAAATGAGATCAACATTATTGGAATTAGTAACATGGGTTTGGCCAAAAAGTTCATTCAGTTAGTGAACACGTTCAATAACGTTCTTCGTGGAAATTAAAAATGTGTCTTTTATTTTTATGGACACTGAATGAACTTTTTGGCCAACCCAATATATTGGGCTAGTTTGTGAGTATGGCCAATAGAAGATGCTTCATAAGGAGGTATAATTCTCATAAAAGATGTACAAAAACAGACCTCAGAGTATCAACCTGGAACCATTTCTTAGTGTATAACACAAAGGGATCCTGAGGATGTTGACAACTTATCTCAGTTCACTGAGTCTTTGTCACATATGTTGGCCCCAAAATAATCAAAAGGAGTTGTAATATGACAGAGTATGTTGGCTTATTCAAAAGCAATAATTTTATGCAGGGAGATGTGCTCTTAATACCGACAGCCAGCAATTGGTATGTTCGGTGTATCACTGAAACATAATATAAATTTATTAGTTACCAGTTAGGGTGTCAGTAGTGAAGCAGACACTACCGGAAACAGAGATGAGAATGTGTGAGAGTAGACTGATACTTTGAAGAGTTCACTGGTATATGATATTTGTCCCTGTGTCAGAACTGTGACGTTCTTTCAACAGAAAGTAAGTTATCTTCCTTCTTAGCCTGCATCAGTGTGCACCCCTGCTTTCCACTCCCCCAAATAATAGTTCTTTGCTACATGGGTAATGAGGAGTAGGAATTTTGTGGTTTGAAGCAGGATCCCTGTGGAATTTCTTTGAACTACAGACACCCTGCTACTTGCTCTGTCTTTCTTGTTTTTACCAGTTTAGCACAAACGTTGCCTTTCAACGTGACGACATGTTCAAAGCAAAACATAAAATTGTGTTAGTTTAAAGGACTCATTAATTTCCTTTGTACTCCAAATCCTCTGCATTAACAATTGCAATATGTGCTGATTCTATATGAAAACTTACTCCATTTTGGTTGCTATTAACTTCAAAGGAAACCTGAAAATAGAGTGTAAGAGAATTAAATTCTCGTGTTGAAGAATTAACACATTACTGACAACTGACACACTTTTCAGTTTCTCTCACTTATGACATTTTAAAGTTTTTCTGTTTGTACAACAGATCTGTGGTTGTACAGTATTGCTGTACAACAGTATTGCTCCTTAAAGATGAAGCCTTGGACCCATCCAGTCCGTGTCGTTCTGTGAATGCTTGTGGTATGGTTGCGTTAATACCTTCCGCACTCCGAATGTCATCCTGGTTTGTGTGTGTGTAACTGTGTGTGTATGTGTGTGTGTTTAGAAATTAAGCATAAAGATAATTGATATCTAAAATTATAAACTAGAAGCAAAAATGAGTCAATTGAAGGCAAAGGATTTTAATTTATGTTGCTGTGCTTAAAAATTATCCATTACTTTAAATAATTTGTTATCTTTCACCTTATCAGAATTGTCAGTGTATACAGATATTGAGCCTGAACTTCTGATTCCAGTATTAATAATATAAATATAAGTATAAATATATGTGTGATTCAGATTACCTCTTACTGAGAGAAATAACAAGGTTATCAATTTAGAAAAACAAATGCATGTAGTGGCCCCAAATTAGTATAACCTTAATGAATAAATTCTAATCATTTTCCCCTTTCCATGATGATGATAAACTCAGTTTGGTATTTTGCAGTGACCAGTGCTAAGCAAGATAAAAGGCAGTGCAGTTGCTAGGTGATATCAATAATTCATTCATTTGATACTAAGCAGAAAATTTAAATCCCAAGATGATATGACAGTTTTTGAAGAACATCTATATCTAGCATAAAATAGATGTCAATTTCTTAGGATGTCTTTCTTCTGAATGAATAAAAAATAAATACTTTTGCTATAAAATGATCTTTAAAATCTGTTTTATAATTTCCCAATTTAATTTACCATTTTAGTTCCACATCTGTCTAAACAAACAAACAAAAAACACATGTAGGCAAAAACTCAAATTATCCTACCAGTTTTTCTCTATTATTTCTCATGTTGCTCCCACAGAGTTGAAGCTCATGATTGTGTTTTCAAAACCATTTCACTTGAAAATGAGTAGAACCCTCCTAACTCCAAGCTTCTGGAGGATTATTTTTTCTGGGGGTGGTGAGAATGCTGTAAAATCTGCAGGGTTTTTCTCCTTTAAAACAAATGGAGACTTTGAGCTGATGTTTCAGAGGGCTGGTGAAGTCCTTGTGTGCTGCATCCTCTGTTGGATTCAGAGACAGTGCTCTTGGGAGCTCCACCTGCTGTCATCATGTGGTATGTCTTACCATTCAGTCAGTGCAATCGAGTGACATGTTCACATTAGATCTTACTGATATTTCTGCTTCATCTCTTTCCCAGTTAGTTCTTGAATAAGTATTCCCTGTGAAGTTAGCGATAGGTGGCTATTTCTGTTCTATTTGTGTTGTTTTATCATGTTTTTCCGTGTAACCTTAAAAACATGTGTAGCCAAAAAAAAAAAAAAAAAGCGTAACGCTGAGTACAATGAAAGAGTTCATGAAGTGCTTAACATAGTAGGCAAAGATGGAAAAGATGTGACAAACTCTAATCCTACAGAGTACGGAGCCTGCTCAGGTGGGGATCAAGTGGCGACCTTATGCCGCATTCATAGCAAAGTCACTGTTTAGCTCCAAGTGATGATTTTCATGTAGAAATAACAGCACTAATTCTCCAGCCCTGCTAAAATTTCAAGAGTAGCCCGTGCTCTGGAATTTTACATATAATGTCCCAACATTTAAATTTTAGCTTAATTTTAAAAATTCAGGTAAAAAAATGATCTGTCAGAAGGACTTGGCTTTTAACATATAAACTTTTCCTTTTGAAACCAAGCAATGCTCTGAAGATATTCATATATATATATATATATATATATATATATTAGAACACGAAATGGAAGCTAGCATCTCTATGTGTTTCTTCTTTTGCTACTCATGGTATATCTTGGAAGTAGTGCGAACAGCTCTCATCATCATCCAAGTTGGTCCATGGCCATGTTCTTAACAGCTGTATGAAGCTAATCACGTTCTTCAAATTCTCTTACACTCAGTGTCTTTGTGTACATGAGACTGAGGATGCAACTAGATTAAGTGTCAGTCAGCCTCGTACAGTTTCTTGCATTTAAATGCCCATTTTAATTTTTGTTTTTACATTTTTATTGTTTCCCTTGAGTCAAACTAAAGAATCAAGAGCTTTCTTCATTTGTACATGATCACACAGATTGAGTGCTGCCTTACAGACTTCTGAGTACCTCTTTTGTTGGACTCTGAGGACAATAATACCTCTTTCTGAGAGGTATTGACTTTACAGCTCAAACTCACATTACGCTCAAGTTTTCATTGTGTCACATTATAAGCAGACATTGGCTTTTTAGTTTTTTACATGTTCCCCACTTGCTCCAGCACGATGAACAATGATTTATGACCTCCAGGTCTTAGGAAGAATTTCTCAGGACTTTACCTAATCAGTTTCCAGTTGTATTTTAGAGGCATGGACAACTACAGGGAATTATGAATTAAGGAACATTTAAAGGGGTCACCATTACCAGATTCTCATATTTCCAATGGTTTCTTTCAAATTCCTATTTTTCTCTTAGTAATACTTCATTCTGTTCATAATAATTGAGAATAGCTGGATTTAATGTTGGAGCAGATTTCCCCTAACAGATTTTTCAACACAGCAGTAATTCCATTAGTGACAGAGGGCTAATGCTATCATCGCAGCCTCTTCTCAGAATTTTCTAAGGTATTTTGAAATATTTTTTCAAAACTGTTAGGAACAGTATTATTTTCATCTCCCTCTTGAAATGGTTCTCCATACTCCCTATCCTTACATTCTTGTTTTCTCTGAATCTTTATCACATGATTTTGATCATTTGTATTCCTTCTATTCTGCCATTTCCTGGTTTCTTGTCATCTAAATAATTCATAGAAAAGTGAAACAAAGGCTTGCTCTTAATTTTAAATCAATCCTAGAAGACTCTAAAATTCTCTATAGGGAACTCAACTCAGGGAACACTTTTACAATATGTTGTCATGCCTGGAACTTGCCTAAATGTGACAGGTGAAACTAACATGATCACCAGGTAAATAACAAAGGCTAATACAGACTTGATTACCTGGATTCAAACAGAAGACAAAGCAAAAGCTGGGTTGCTCAGCCTTATGTTTATCATCAAGGTACTGAAGGGAGGAGAGAACTATCCCCCCCTTTCTCAACTCAAAGAAGCAGTGGTAGATAAGATTGGGTACAGTTTCAGGACAGCGACTCTCCATGTCTGTTATCAGGCAGAGTAGCTGGTATTAAAGGATCAAGTAGTTGACTTTCTCTTTTCCTTCTCTTCTATCAGAAAAGCTACTGGGTTAAGAGTGAGTTTGGATATGGATACCATCAAGTTTATTAGTCCAAGCAAAAGATGATTATACCCTAGATTAAGGCAGCATTAAGTTGGGTTGGTTAAATGTGAAGGAATGGAGAAATGCTTTAGAGGTAAACTCTGGCTAAATATGGGGAGAATAATGAGTTAAAGCAGATTATATCAGATAACTTGTGGGTTTCTAAACTCAGATTCTAGACTGCTGGTTAAGACAGTTCAGAAATAGTGAATACAGGTTTGGGGGGGAAGAATGAGTTAAGTTACAATATGTTGAGTTTGAAATATTGTGTTGAAGCATCCAGGTATAAGCATCCAGCAATAAGTATAATATACAGATTTGAATCTCAGAAAGAAGCTTAGCAAGATATATAGTACGGAATTACCAGAAGAGAACAAGAAATTGAGGCCATTCCCCGCATATACATGGAGAGTGGTGCATTCTAAGGAACACAAACATTGAAGGAGTGATAAGAGGAAAAGGAATCCGTAGGGAAACTGAGCAGTAACCAATGAGATTAAATGTAATGACTGGAGAATGCCGTCCTAGATGTCAAGGGAAATGTTTGACACTGAAGACAATGGCTTGAGCAATGAATAAATTAATAAATGAATGAAAGAAATTAGACTTAGACAAGAGAAATTTTAGAAGTTAAGGTAGAGGTGACCTGAAGAGTAGGTACGAAAATGTAGTTTTATTATTATGAGGAAGAGAGCAAGAGAACCAGGAAGTCAACAAAATTAAGAGAGATTTCGCTTATTCAGTTGATGTGTTTAATTTTTAAAAAAATTTTTGACGGAAGAAACTTGCACACGCTTACAGGTGGTGGGGGTGTGAAATGAGGGATACAGCAGAGAGAGAAAGCATGAAATTATAGGAGATGGAAAAAGTAACCAAGAGTAAGTCTCAGAGGGTATGGATCTGAGCAAAGGCAAAACAATTGCTCTTCGTCCCAGCAGCATGGACATATATACACTACCAAATGTAAGATAGATAGCTAGTGGGAAGCCGGCGCATAGCACAGGGAGATCAGCTCGGTGCTTTGTGACCACCTAGACGGGTGGGATAGGGAGGGCGGGAGGGAGGGAGACGCAAGAGGAAGGAGATATGGGAATATATGTATAGGTATAGCTGATTCACTTTGTTATACAGCAGAAACTAACACACCATTGTAAAGCAATTATACTCCAATAAAGATGTTAAAAAAAAAATTGCTCTTGCAACGTAGAAGGCACTAGCAACAGGAAGGCTTGCGGGTGAAGACATAATGACTTGTGTAGGAGCAGGAGAAAGAATTTGGGGCCTCAGTTTCTTCTTTAGTAAAAAGTAGAGTTTTCCGACATGGTAGGCTTGAGTATATTAATGAATGGTTGGAACAACCATTTTGGGAAATGGGAAAAGCTGCTGAATGGGGTCGTATGAAAAGAACGGTGTGTGACACTAGCTTTTTTTAAAATTTAGTATTAAAATTTAGGGAGGTGGTAAGGAGCCCATTAGCATTGAGGAAAAGCTGAAGGTTGAGATAGTCAGATCATCAAAAGGCTTTCACAGGCCTGGGGCTCCCAGTCACCCAGGTTACAGAATCCTGAGTTTCTCCTACAAGATACAGATCAATTCTAGGAGTCTGTTTGGATGGGCGATTTCCTGCTGAGGTTCAAACTGCCTTGAGCCTTCAGTGCAGTTTGAAAAGTTTGTGAGTTATAAAGGAAGGGCTTCAGCGGGGGGAGGAAATGGGAAAACCATTTATATCAACAAATTGGTAACATCAGCCTCTAAGGTATCCATTAACTAATTAGACACAATTTCAGTGCAAGGAATTTGTCTCAGTGTTGCTCACTTGGAACTGATGAAAAGTGCTTTTATTCTGTGTGCTTGCAACTGCAGCAAGTCACCTTTGTGCTGGGTGCTCAGCCACGTCTTTCCAGCTCACTCATCTGTGGCTGAATTTAATGAGACCTACATCTTGCTGTGCAGTAGGTTGTGGGAATGATTCTGATGATTATTAAATCGTTTTCCCAAGTCATTCTAATCTTTGAAATGTTTAATTTCCCAAATCCCAAATCATCTAGTAAAATGAAAAATGCTGCAGAAGCAGCAGAGCTCCCATCCCTTTGCCTAAAGTGCGTATTTTCTCCCATCTCCTTGTATTTACCGACACGCATTATGGGAATTAAAAAGCAGCAGTAACCCACATCAGGAGGTTCTTGCTGTTTGTCTGGAGACCTGAGTTTGAACGTGGAGAAAGAGAACCAACACAAAACAAAAAGTTTGTCAAGGCAAAATTTTATGTCTGTGGTGAGATGTATAAAGTCCACAGTTTTATTATTTGGAAATTCATGAACTGAACTCTTAAGATGCTTATTTATGAATACATTATTGGCAGATTGTGAGTTGTTTAAAAGACATTTGGGAAACTTACTTATGGCCTGTCCATTATAGTCAAGGTGACCATACACACAGTTTGTCCAGCAAAGTCCATTTACATAAGTTGTCTCTGATGTAATAATTAGTAGTGTCCTCCTTTCACTTTGGTTTAAAAGATTAATTCTGTGTTCATCTTACTTAGGTATAGAAAGTGTGCATTATATTTGATACAGGCTAGCAGGTGACAAAATAAATCTTACTTGTGAATTTGGATAGTCAATCAGCTTAATTTTCCTTGAAGGGCATGTTGTGAAGTGACCCCTCATACAAACACTTGCTCTCTTAGGAATGGTAAGAATTCCTGAATTTATGCAACTTCTCAAAATATAGGAAAATGTAATTACTACTACAGTTGTGCCAGTCACAACTTGTTAGCAAATTTATATTTTACTGTAAATTTAATAGTTTGAAAATATTGTCAAAATAAGATCTTGAAAATGCTACATATTTTCTTCCATCAGTAATGCTAAGTGAGGGATGAATCATTTCTACCTGTAAAGTTCAGAAAAATAAATATTTGATAGTTCAGTCACCTTTGAAAAATGGGCTGCTTTTGAGAAGCTCATTAGATTCTTTTATCACTTTTACTTAGAGAGTATTGAAATTGCTTCTGAAATAATCAATGTGTACTACCAGACTCAAGAGGAACATGTTATGTCAATATGAAATCAAAGTGCAATTAAGGTGTTGGACTGTGTATATAACTTGATAATTTTTTACTTGATTTCAAGAACTTCAGTCATTTCCATGCCAGTTATGAAGGATTAGAAAAGTACAAATGAAAAAAATAATTACATTATTTTAAGAAGTTTGGCAATTACCATTCTGACTCTTTTATTGAACAAGATGCAACCTAATAATTAAGCAGAAGCCCAAAGTGAAAAGGTGAAAAGTTCTTGACTTAATAAGGAAGGAAAAATAATTGTACGCTGAGGTTGCTAAAATCTCTAGTAAGAATGAATCTTCTATCCATGACATTGTGAAGAAGGAAAAAAAAATTCATGTTACTTTTGCTGTCGCCCCACAAACTGCAAAAGTTACAGCCACGGTTCATGATAAGTGCTTAGTTAAACTCGAAAAGGCGTTCAATCTGCACAGTAAGATTTTAGGAAAAACAGAGACCACATTCACATAACTTTTATTACAATATACTGTTTTGTTTTATTTTATTAGTTATTATTAATCTTTTACTGTGCTTAACTTATAAATTAAACTTTATCATAGCTATGTATGTATAGGAAGAATCTATATAGGATTCCATATTGTCTGCAGTTTTAGGCATCCACTGGGGATCTCGGAACATATCCCTGGTGGGTAAGTGGGGCTATTGTGTGTGTGTATTTTCTCACTCTGTCAAACCTCTAACACATATATTCTGGAGGTGGGAGATCATAAGTGCTGTTAAAATTTATTTTATAGTCTGTTAGCATGTTGTAGATAGGCGGTCTAGCACCTCACTGTAGAACAGAGGTTGGCAAACTTTAGCCTGCTGGCCAGATATAACTTGCTACGTATTTTTGTGTGACTTGTGCTCCAAGAATGAGTTTTACACTTTTAAACAGTAGAAGAGAAAAATGAAAAGAGTAGTATTTTGTGATATGTAAAATGATAAGCAATCCAAATTTCCATGTCTGTCTAAGTTTTCATTGGAATACAGCCATGCCTGTTCATTTGCATGTTATCTGTGGCTGCATTCTCCATATGATGGTACAGCTGAGTGATTAAAACGCTATGAACTGAAAAGTCTAAAATATTTACTATTTAGTCCTTTTCAGAAAAATGACTGATCCTTGCTATAGAATGTGGTTGTACTTGGCATCCTTTATATTGTTCTTGGCTATTGGGGTTTTGGTTGAAATTGAGAGAGTATAAGTTCCATTTTTAACATCTTGTTACACGGCGTATGGAAACTGTTAAAATATTATTACTCTCTTAATTTATGATTTTTAAATAAATGTGACATTTTTAATATGACTTGTTAGTTTACCATTATCCATCTAGATAGAGATTTTAAAGAACACAGATAATACACTATGCTTTCTCATCAGGGATATTCAGGGCTGGAAATGGTGTTAAAACCATTTAATGGTTTTAATCGTTAAAACCATTTAATGGTTTTAATCGTTAAAACCATTTAATGATTCAGGCCTAAGAATCATTCATAACATATAATATTTAACTTCTGGTCCAAAGCTTAGGAATCAAGGCATAAGTTACTAGGAACCTCAGAATGTTGGTGGTTTGTTGGCAGTGCCTGGCGGGATGAATACTCTAGGTGTGTTTGCTTGTTTTCAATTGGTTTTATTTTCTTCTTAAAGTTTCAGAAGAGTAGCAATTTATGACCATGGTCTTCCAGCAACTTACACTGAAATATGAGCACTATCTGAAGAAACAAAAAAGGAATCACAAAATGATAACAGATGAGAAGAAATGATAGTTGGGAGAGTCATAAGTGAAACATGGGTAAAAATTACCAGCAGCCCTATCACCACAGCATTCCACAAAATAATTTACATAATTGTTTCCAGAATTTGAAGTTTGGCACGACTGGTTACTAACTATCATATGAAAACTCCTTTAAGATTTAGGCAAAAGCTAGAAATATAAATCTGCTCTGACCCCCACTGGACTACTTGGTAGTTTCAGAGTATAGGTTTCATTTTGCATTCTTTGTGCATTGGCTCAGAAGATTTCATTAGGCCAGGGGCACATTTGCCACCTTTGTTTTCGCCTGTTGAAATTTTACCTGGTCTTCGGGACCCAACTCAATTTTACCTCTGCTGTAGCATTAATTGCACTTTCTCTTTTTCTCTCATTGTTCTCTTACAGTACTTTATTATTGTTTCCAATATTTTAATGCCATATTTTGATTTGCTGTAAAGTTATTTTCATTTGCATCTTCATCTCCTTATCTTGCTTTTGAGAGTAGGAACCATGTCTTGAATGTTTTGTCTTCACCACAATGCTGGTACTTAATAGGTTTCACAAAAGCTAGCTATTGAAAAAAATGTGGACTTCTAAGCTTAATAAGCTTATTTAAGTTTAGTAAATTTTAAGCATATGTCAGAAAAGTGACCTGTGTACCTCCTGCAAAGTTATAGTATTTTATTTTCCATGTATTTCCAGAAAAACCAATTATGCAACGTACGATTAGTTTTTATATAATTACTGTGTAATGAAAGCTTTACTACCATGTCCATGCTTGCTCTATCTACCTACCTACATACCTATTTATTTATTTATAATTTTGTAAGATTTAATCAGGCTGAATCTTGAAGTATTTGGAAGATAAGAGTATCCTGTATGCATATATAAAAATTGAAGGAAGTCAGAAAGTCCAGAGTCCAGAAGGTCATTCATATAGATAAGCATTCAGAGTGCTGTCAGATGACAGGGGGTTTCTATAAATAGTGGTCTTACTAACTACTTTCTATAGAGTTTGAGTTGTTGATGGGCTTGGCTTCGCCAATTAAGCTTTGCTAGAATACTCTTCTGTAAGACATTGGGGAATTTCCTTTATGGAGTTCTTTCAAGTTTTAGATATATATAATTCTGCTTCGGATAGTTTCAGGCCCAGAGTCCTGCATAAAAGAAGTAAAATTGGCGATGTGGTAATTGAGTCCCATTTAGCAAGTGCTTACAATCTGACTTGATTTTGTCATCTTTATTCCAAAAAATGCCTGTATTAAAATGGTACCATATTGTTATATGAAGACACTGGCTCTAAAAAAAAATTAAGAGAATTTTTTTCAAGAATCATAATGGTATTTTCTGACTAGGCATTTAAGTAATATATCGTTGACTGGCTTAACACCAATTGAATAAGTAAAAAGACAACATAATAGAGAAATTACAGCGTTGTGGAAGTTCATGATGTTTGTTCAAAATCTATTTATGTGTATCCATTCACATCAAATTACCCACATTTCTTTATCAAGGGCATTTTACAAGCTGAAAAAAAATACTTCACATTGAACATGGTCATTATGCAGACTTATTTTGGAGTTTCTCCATCTTGTTCCCCAAGAATAGCCAAATGATTTAATACAAATGTTCCCGAGGTATTATTAGGCACTGGTTTTAAATTTTACTTTCAACACTGTTCTTTAGATATCATTTAATTTTCCTACCTTAATTTTTCCAATTTCTAAATGCTATGACTATGACTGCTTCATGAGAGCAATTGATGAAAGTTCATCAAACTTTATTTAAAAATATATTTGATTTTTTAAAATGAAACATACAAAGAATATGTTACATAGGGCATCATTTTATGTAATGACAACATAACTTACTGTACGTATTGTCTATTCCAATGGACAAATCATATTGCTATTTGTATCATCCCCTGGAATGGCATGCTTAGAGGAAAGTATGCATTTTAGCCAGCATCCAGGCTTATTCACATGATTGGGGGCAATCTGGAAGACCTAACACCCATACTGCTATGTATTAGTTTGTGTGTGGAAATTGCGTTTTCAGAAACAATGGAATTTGGAGAAAGACCCTTTCCCCACTTTCTCTGAAGGGAGGCAGTGGGAGAGGGGGACATCTCAGTGAAAAGTACAATTTCTTTACCGTGATGCAAAGATTTAAGGTAGAAGGTAAAGAGAATGTGGCTAAATAATAGTGTCAATATTCTGTGGATTACTTGGGGTGTTTCGTTTTCTTCTTCACATTCCATTTTTGTCCCTTGACCCTTCCTCATTTCAGATGTTACACATGAGTGATCCTTTGCTTTAGGGAAACTTATTACTGTATAACCAGAGAAGAAAGATATCACATTTTTTACTTTTATGCTGTAAAACGGTGGTCCAGGTGTCAGACAGAAAGACTGGAAGACTGCAGTCAAGCAGAACCACCTTTCCTTTCAGGAGAGATGAAGATCCTCTGAATTCAGGAGGGAGAGGAAAGATAGAACAGAAGAGTAAGGCACTGAAAATGGTCTCTTGGAAAGAGATGCTGGAGAAACTGAGAGGTCTTTTCTCACAGCTGCCAAGGAGATTTCTTCCTCTAGGCCCTGTGCTCCATAAGCACACTCAAAGCAGATGCTACACTGAGAGAGGAAGAAGAAAGGAAATGCAATGTGAACAAACTGAGTTTACTTTCAAGGGTTCGGGTTCAGCCTTAATTAGCAAGATTATATTTTACACTTCTAGATGAAATGGGACTTCCAGCTAGAGAGAAAATTCAGTTTTTAAAACATTTAGCAAGTAAAATTCTTGTACCCCTGATGGGCTTCACATACTGTTGACATTTAACTGTCAAGATCAGGTTAAGGACAGATAGCAAGGTGAGTTCTCAGTGTTTCTTGCTTCTCTTGCCTTTAACACCTTGCTTCTGACCTTCTTCCTGTGGCTCGTTTAGCTGTCATATTGAACTGAACATGCAGCTTGCACAGTGGCCGTCACCATCATGCTACCTTCCACCCCATACAGTGTCTTTTCCCATGTACTCTCCTTTTCTGGTGAGCAAAATTTGTTTACCTTTCTCATGTAGGTTTCCCTTAGGACACTATGACATCACCTCACAAACCAGTCAGATGCAACTTCTGTTTTTCCGTTTTGACAAATGTGTGGAATAATGGATTTTATCTGTAATCATTGCTAACTAGATTATGATTCTTGATTGGGTTTCAGGGGTAGGTATATAAAAATTCATAGTACGTGTGTGGAATGGAATTCAGAGGGAAAAAAATCTTCACACGTGATTTTGATACAGCACACCACCACCCCGTGATCTGTAGCACACACCTGGAATCCTTAGCGAGTCATTTCTTGCTGTGGTATAAATAGTGAACAATTACACGCTATAGAACAATTCTTTGAGCATCTGCATTTTAATAGATGTTTTAAAATGTGCAATTTGTGGAAAAAATAGTTGATTTGATTATACGAAAATAAAAGGCCTCTTTTCAGTAAGAGGAACCACAGATAAACAGACCAATGATCAGTTAAAAGAAGAAATGCATAATATTGAAAACTGATGAAGATATTCCTATCAGTAAACCTTTAAAATGTTTGTGTTCGGGCTTCTCTGGTGGCACAGTGGTTGAGAGTCCGCCTGCCGATGCAGGGGACACGGGTTCGTGCCCCGGTCCTGGAAGATCCCACGTGCCGCGGAGCGGCTGGGCCTGTGAGCCATGGCCGCTGAGCCTG